>NC_143585.1:2218612-2529028 GCF_048544385.1 Mastigoproctus giganteus | reverse complement strand
GTGCTTTCCTAAAGCATCAGCTTTATTGCCTAAAGGCCAGAGGTGTGAACAATGCATGCCCAGGTCTTTCGAAACTAGTTCGTTATATGGAAATTTTCTTTGTTAGGCAGAAACTATTTTCAATGTAATGACCAAGGGGGAAAATAAAAAGAAGTTCGCTGCATAGAAAAATTCGCTATATGGAAGTTTGTTAAAGAGAGGTTTGACTGTGTGTGTGTGTGTAATACTTTCTTTGGGAATAATTATATGCTGAAAAACAGGCGCATTAAATTGTGTATCATTTGATTTATTCTAACCATTAATTGAGCTAACTTTGAAATACTTTCTGCATTAAAAGTACTGGTGTTTGATTTAAAAAAAAAGAAAGAAAACTTTCCTAAAGACATAAAAAAAACTAAATAGACCTTATATATACTCTAAAAAATTTCCATTTATACGTACCTTATTTTCATTATACTCAATATTGAAAGTCAGGTGAGTCCAAAGATAAAGTTTATGAGTATGTGGTAGAAAGCCACCTTCTTCTAGGTGACCAATGAAACCACGAAGAGGAAGCTCATCTAGAAAAAGAAAGAAACGGGTTGATTTTTTTCAGCTTTTAGGGGGATGAATCATCACATATATTGTTAATTATTTAAAGCGACTGCATACAAAGGAGATATAGCCTTCGAAGTGAAAATGCTTTATTTGTAGTCCTATTTGTAAAATGACAGGTCAAAGTCAAATAACATACATCTTTGTTTTACAGCTTACAAATCAACTGTATGAGGATTAATTCTCAGCACCCCTTTTTTTGAAATCTCTCTATAAAAAATAATCACAGTGGTTTAAATCTGGCAACAGAGGAAGACAAGCAGATTTCATGATATTTCATCTGTTTGTTCATGGTGAACATCATGAAATCTGTTTCAGATTATTCTGCTTTTCCATAAGTTCCCTTCAAAAAACAAAAGACAACATCAATCTTGCTGGACCCAATCCATAAGAAAATATATCAAATCACTCTGCAAAAAAATTCAGTTTACCCAAACAGTAAACTGCAAAAGTCACTATACCTTCAAAGAGCAAAGGTTCAAAGATGCCAATACTGGAAAATTGCAAACAAAATTATAACTCATCATTTTAAATTTTGGGAATTCAAAGAATCAATGGAAATGCAAAGGACTGTCAATATGATGAGAATCCGTAAAGCCCAATAATAAGCATTTTGTCCGTTCACATAATTGTTAAAATAAAAATGAGCTTCATCAGAAATCCAAACTGCATTTACAATGTGCAGCTCACTGCCAAGAATACTGTAAATCTCAAAGCAAAAAAAATAAAGGTCTGTGTTTCCCAAATTCACCTAAAAGTTTTAGAGAATTAATGTTGGTAAACTACAAACAGTATATTTTTCTGAAAGTACTATTTCCCATAGCCATATTTTGAAAAAGAAATACTTTAAAGAAATACTAGTCCAATAGGCCACATTGTGTTTCTTAAAGAAATACTTGGATAGAAATACTATGCAAGGCAAGATAAATTACAATTCACAGTTGAAATCAACTTTGAATTGTTAATATTGATCATACATATTGATTTGCTTCAGAAATTTGAAGAATTGTCAACATCTACACCTTCTCCTATGCTAATGATATATAATAGAATTAACATTAGTAAAGGCAAATGATGCAAAAAAAAGCAAGCTTATATAGCATCAGCCAAAAAAAAAAAAAAAAAAAAACCTTATAATTTCACCCATCCACTCATTCCAAATGTTTATCTAGTTCTGCCTTGAATCTATTCAAGCTATCAACTTCTACAATGACACTATCAACTTTCTCCTCCACTTTCCTCCCAGTTATTACAAAATCATTTAGCTCACTGCCAGAGTTTAATTCTCTGGCATTCCCCCTCCCTGAATAACTCCTCGTGTGTGAATGTAGATGCAAAATACTCAGTTAGTTTGTTAGTTACCTGAGCAAGATCATCAGCAGTTGAACCATAGAAATCCAGTGGACCAATCTGATTCATCCCCTGCCCTCTAGAGTTTACATAAGAAAAGAACTCTTTGCTGCATTTCTTTGCATCCTTTGTCAAAGATTGCTCATAATCTGCCTTTGCCTGCCTAAACCATTAATTTATACTTGTTCCATGCATTTTTATTCTCTGCCACATGTCTCATTAGTTCATCTGACATCCATTTAGGCCTAAACCTTGAAACCTAAACCTTCATACCAGCTAAATGTTTTTTAGCTGGTATGAAAAGCCCAAAGGCTTTCAAGATTTTGAATTCCCATTTTGAATTTGCTATTGGTAACATCATCAGTTAGTCCCACAGTATAGAATTTAAAATGGTCTCAGACCTCCATAGTCACCTTTACAAAAGCAAAAATCCTTCCCTTTACCCCTCATGGTAGTTACCTCTTTGAGTACTTCAGCACACTGATCACTGCCACCTAGTGGTTCCTTTATCTGCAGATTCTTAATGCATGAAGAATCACTACTGATAATCAGATCAAGATTATTACTCCCTCTAGTTACCTCCTGAACATGCTGCTGTAGAAAACAATCACCCAATAAATCCACAAAAGCCTTGATAGTGTGTGAGTGAACAACCCACAAATTCCAGCAATATCTGGGAAATTAAAATCCCCCATTGACTCTGATTTACTGGCCCACTCTATTTATCTGTATAGTTGTTTATTATACTCATCGGAATCATTAGGCCTATAATACACTCCTACTCTCAATTTTGATTTCCCAGTGCTTATGTCACAACAAACTGACTCAACACAGCACTGTCCAGCCATGTTGACTGGCTGTACTTCCTTGGATTTTATGTGTTTCTTAATCAATAGCATAACCCCCCCTCCTCCCTTCCTATCCTGTCTATCCTTCCTGTACACATTGTACTCCCCAAATTCCATTTCTGCATTCCTTATATCTGTGTGACAGCATGTCTCTGATATCCAAATAATATATGCCTTTGATGTTTTGACCAACACCTCAAATTCATCAAATTTATTTACCAAACTCCTAGCATTGGTATACATGCACCTGTTCCTATTCTTAGCTACCCTAACACAATCCATGTGTTTACTTGTGCCGCAAGCTTCAGTGACTCACAGCAGTCTTTGAAATCCCCTGCATCTTGTTTTCCAAGTTGCTGCTCATTCCAATAGAAGCAGTGGCACCTCCGTAGCCAGGTGGGAAGGAGCAGCAGTGCATAGCATACGCTTCTTGATTAGACCGGAGTTCGAGCCCTGTCACCACCAAATACGGAGGATGCGGAAAGGTCAGGGAATGACCACCGCATATCCCGGAGCAATATGGCCTTAGTTGCTAATGCTCCTAAACACCAAACAACAACAACAATAGAAGCAGTGCAAGAATCACTTTCACCTCTGCCAGCAGCTACTGTTAATCTATTAGTTCATGTATTCCCCCCAAGCTAGCAGTTTTTCAACCCACCTAACACTGCCTCGATAGCATCAGCAAATATTCTTGCACCCTTTCTATTTAAGTGTATCCCATCTCTGTAGAAGCAGTCTCTCCAGTTAACAAGCACAGACCAGTCTGAGAAAAATTCTACCCCTTGAACCTTGCACAATCTCTTCAGGGCCGATTTATTGACAAAAGGCTCTCATCATATAGTCCTTCTTATCATGTGTGGGCAGAATTGCAGACACTTTCAAATTCAACCCTAACTAACTCACGGCTTTTTTTCAACAGTGACCTGTACTTGTTAAGTAATTCCGCCGGTATCCTACTCTTAATATCATTAGTGCCGTGTACAACAATATCACCTTTTGTGCCCTTAAAAGATGATATCTGCTCTATGTCATCAACCTTTGCCCCTGGCAGAAATACCCTGATTCTGTTTCCAGGGTTGTTATTGTTATAAGGGCACAGCTGTTATTTATATGGGAAGATTGCACATGAATTTGTTTGAAGATAAATAGAGTTCGTGAGAATATGCTTAACTACGAGTGAAGAATGACAGTGTGTATACTGGGGTGGGGTGTCTGCCACAATAAGAAAAGAAAAAAAATATAGTTAGATAAATATGACCAACAAAAACTCAACTCATATGATGAGGCAAAAATACTGGCATTTACCTTGCAGGCTGATCATAACAACAGCAGATTAGCATTAGTAGAGTCATATAATGCAAGAAAGCAAGCTTATACAGCATTGGCAAAAAAAAAAAAAAAAAAACATATTTCACATCCATTCACTCAAAGTTTGTCCAGTTCTTCCTTGAATTTATTTAAGCTATCAACTTCCATTGCGATAGATGGAATCTATCATTGTGGAAATTGATAGCTTAAAAAAAATTTTTCCAGCAATCAACTACTCACTGGCCAAAAGGGAAAACTTCACACATCTATTCCACAACTGTTTTTCCTCAATTTGGATTTATGTCCCCCTCAAGTTCGTAATATGACCAAGAGGGGAAAATATATTAGCATTGAGCCTCCTCAACCCATTCAAGGCCTTACATACCTCAATCAGATCACCTCACAGGAGCCCAGTCTCTAGAGGCTGCAATTTGCAGAACTTTTCTTGGAAAGAGGTCCCTATCTTTCCCCTGACCAATCTTGTTGCCTTTCTCTGTACTTGTTCTGCAACTCTACATCCTTCTTAAAACAATGCCTCCAGACCTGCCTGTCTGTGCTCAGAAAACATAACTCACTGCACAATTACCCCAGGTTTTTTTTTCATTCTCTACCATCCTGAGTGCAGCACCACATAGTTGGTACATTTCTTTGCGGTTACTTCAACCCATATGCAGTACTTTGCATTTGTCAATGTTAAAATTCAGTTGCCACTACTCAGCCCATCATTCCAAGTTTTCTAAATCCTATTGCAGTGGCAACAGGATCTAAAAATGACAGTAATGACAGTAGTTGTTAATGACAGTAATGACAATAGCACACTGTCATTAACAACCCTACCAGCCTTTGTAACATCTGCAAACTTGGACATTAAGCCTGAACATTCAGTAATATCATTGAAAAATATACAAAACAACAATGGGCCCTACACTGAACCATGGACACTCTACTAATAACATTAGTCACAAAGAGCAATGTCTACTGATTACCACTCTCTATCTTCTCCCACTCAACCATTGTAGCAACTTTCCCATAATGCCATACTGATCCAATTTGTACAGCAGTCTTCCATATGCAAAAGTATCAAAAGCTTTCCTGAAATCCAAGTAAATGATATCAAAATGATATTTTGCATCCAATCCCTTTGTGATCACTTATAGTATCCAATCAGATTGATCAGACAAGACTTCCACTTAAAAAACCCATGCTGTGTCTGAATTATTACTGCAGTCTTGTCTAGATGAACCTGCAATGCTTCTTTAACTCTATTTTTTGACTTTAACTCCATTTTTTTCCCTGGAACAGAAGTTAAACTAAAAGGTCTGTAATTACATTTGATCTGAAGCAGTGGCATTTGATGCTTTCTTGCATCAAATGCCACTGCTACTACTACTATTACTCATGTTACCCTTTGTGAATTGGGGATATAATTTGCACATATCCAGTCCATGGATATGTGCAAATATGCTCCTGAGTCCAAGTATGCTCTCATAATTACGGATAAGGGTTTGCTTACTTCCTTCGCCACCTCCTTTAATATAACTGAAAAGATCTCATCCACTGTGGGTGACTTTCTTGTGTTTAACTTCAATGATTTCTCTGCCACTTTGCTCTTAGTTATTACAAATCATTAAGCTTCCTGCTAGAGTTTAATAAGCTTCTGTCCACCACTTCTCAACAGAATTTCTCATGTGTGAATGTAGATGCAAAATACTCGTTCAGGTTGTCAGCTTTCTGACCAGGATCATCAATAGTCACACCATAAATATCAAAGGGACCAAACTGATTCATCCCCTTCCTTCTAGAGGTTATATAAGTAAAAACAAGTCTTTGATGTTTTTCTTTACATCCTTTGCCGAAGATTTCTCATAATCAGCCTTCACTTGCCTAACCTTCTTTGTGACCTGATTACAGACTAGCTTATATCTAACATAGGCTTCTGTGTCGCCTGATAATTTATATGCATTCCCATGCATTTTTCTTCTCTGCAACAAGTCTCATTAGATCATCTAACATCCATTTAGGCCTAAACCTAGAACAGTATTTCTCAGTTGGTATGAAAAGCCTAGTAGTGTCCAAGGTTAATTCCTTGAATGCTTCCATTTAGAATTTGCTGTTGGTAACATCATCAGTTAGTCCCACTGAATGGAATTTAAAAACTGTCTGAGACCACTGTAGTCATGTTTACTAAAGCAAAAACCCTTTCCTGTACTCCTGAGGGTAATTATATCTTTAAGCAAATACCACATCAGTACACTGTGACCACCTAGCGGTAAATTTAAGTTGCAAATTCTTAATGTTTGAATAATCACTGCTGCTAATCGGATCAAGTATTTCTCTCTCTATTTGCCTTTCGAACATTTTGCTGTAGAAAACAATCATCCAATAAATCCACAAATTCTTGCTAGAGTGAGAGTGACCAACCCACAATCGTTATCTGGGAAGTTGAAATCCCCATTATAAGACATTCTGATTTTACGGGCCTGCTCTATATCTCTGTTTGTTGTACTTATCAGAGTCATTAGGCCTATAGCACACTCATAGTCTCATTTTCCCTTTCCCAATGCTTATGTTACAACACGCCGACTCAACACTGCACTGTCCATCTATGTCTACTGGATGCACGTCCAGCACTTCAAATTCATTTACTATACTCCTAGCATTGGTGTACATGCCAGTATATGTGCACCTGTTCTTGCTCTTGATTACCCTAACACAGTCCATGTATTTATTGTTCCATGATGACTCCCAGCAGTCCTTGAAATCCCCAGCTCCTTGCTTTCCAGGCTACTGCTCATTCTAATTGAAGCAGTGCAAGGATCACTTTCAACCTCTGCTTGCAGCTATTGTTAATCTTTTGGTCTGTGATTCCCCAATCTAACAGTTTTCTGAGCCATCTAAATTGCCTTGATAGCATTAGCAAATATTCTTGATTGCACCCATTCTATTTAAAGTGTACCCCAATGTTAAATTTGAAAGTGTCTGCAATTCTGTTCAGACACGATAGGAGAGAGTACATGATGAGAGCCTTGTCAATCAATTTGGCCCTGGAGGGAATGTGCAAGGCTTAAGGGTTAGAATTTTTTTCAGTGTGGTCTGTGCTTGTTAACAGGAGAGACTGCTTCTACAGGGAATGAGATACACTTAAATAGAAAGAGTGCAAGAATATTTGCTGATGCTATCGAGGCAGTGTTACGTGGGTCGGAAAACTGCTAGCTTGGGGGGAGAGGGATTCACAGACTAAAAGGTTAAAAGTAGCCGCAGGCAGAGGTGAAGGTGATTCTTGCACAACTTCTATTAGAATAAGTAGCGACCTGGAGCAAGGGGTGCTGGGGGTTTCAGGGACTGATGGCAGTCATCGTGAAACAGGTGGGTATATGGGATGTGTCAGGGTGAATAGGAATAGGTGCATGCTAGAAGTATAGTAAATAAATTTGATGAATTTGAAGTGGTCAAGACATCAAAGACGGACATTGTTCAGATATCAGAGATGTGGTGTCGCACTGATATTAGGAATGCAGAATTGGAATTTGGGGAGTACAATGTGTAAATAAAGAGAGGGTAATACTCTTGAACTGGTTATCAGCAGTGATCATTCATGTATTAAGAATTTGCAGACAAAGGAACCATTAGGTGGCAGTGATCACAGTGTACTGATGTGGGATTTACTTAAAGATATTAGGAATGCAGAATTGGAATTTGGGGAGTACAATGTGTACATAAAGGATAGACAGGATAGGGAGGGAGAAGGTGTCATGCTGTTAATTAAGAAAAACATAAAATTAAAAGAAGTGCATCCAGTTGATATAGATGAACAGTGCACTGTTGAGTCAGTTTGGTGTGACAAGCACTGCAAAAGCAAAAATAATAGTAGGAGTGTGTTATAGGCCTAATGACTCGAATGAGTACAATGAACAACTGTACAGAAAAATAGAGTGGGCTAGTAAATCAGAATGTCTTATAATGGGGGATTTTAATTTCCCAGATATTGACTGGAACTTGTGGGTTGGTCACTCACACACTAGTAAGACCTTTGTGGAGATATCGGATTATTGTTTTCTGCAGCAGCATGTTCGAGAGGCAACCAGAGAGGGTAATACTCTTGATCTGGTTATCAGCAGTAACCATTTGCGTATTAAGAATTTGCAGATAAAGGAACCACTAGGTGGCAGTGATCACAGTGTACTGATGTGGGATTTACTTAAAGATATAATTACCATCAGGGGTAAAGGAAAGAGTTTTTGCTTCCGTAAAGGTGAGTACAGTGGTCTCAGACAGTTTTTAAATTCTGTACAGTGGGATCAACTGACAATGTTACCAATAGTATCCTAAGTGGGAAGCATTCGAGGAATTAATCGTGGAAGCTACTAAAAGTTTCATGCCTATTAAGAAATATTGTTCAAGGTTTAGGCCTAAATGGTTATCAAATGAACTAATGAGACTCGTGACAGAGAAGAAAAATGCATGGGATGCATATAAATTATCAAGCAACTCAGAAGCCTATGGCAGATATAAGCTATCTGTAATCAGGTAACAAAGGAGGTTAGGCAGGCGAAGGCAGATTACGAGACATCTTTGGCAAAGGATGCTAAGAAAAACAGCAACGATTTCTTTACTTATATAAACTCTAAAAGGAAGGGGATGAATCTGATTGGTCCACTTGATATTGATGGTTCGACTGTTGATTCTGCTCAGATAGCAAACAAACTGAATGAGTATTTTGCATCTACATTCACATATGAGGAGTTATTAAGGTTTGAAAATGGCAGAAGGATATCAAATTTGTAGCATGGTGCTTAATGATCTTGTAATAACTGAGAGCACAAAGTGGAGGAGAAATTGTTGAAGTTAAACATAAGAAAGGCACCTGGGATGGATGGGATCTATCCAGTTATATTAAAGGAGGTGGCAAAGCAACTAAGCAAACCCTTAGCCATAATTATGAGAGCATCCTTGGACCCGGGGGAGGTCCCCACGGACTGGAGATGTGCCAATGTATCCCCAATTCACAAAGGGGGGATCAAAGGGTGACACATAATTACAGACCAGTTAGTTTAACTTCTATTCCAGGTAAAATAATGGAGTCACTGATTAAAGATGCATTGCAGGATCAGCTAGACAAGCTGCTGCAATAATTCAGACACAGCATGGGTTTGTTAAGGGATAGTCTTGTCTGACAAATTTGATAGGATATTATAATGTGGTTTCAAAGGAATTGGATGCAAAAAATAATTTTGATATCATATATTTGGATTTCAGGAAAGCTTTTGACACTGTTGCACATGGAAGACTATTGTACAAATTGGAGCAGAATGGTATTAAGGGTAAGTTGCTACAGTGGATAAAAGGTTGGTTGAGTGAGAGAAGACAGAGTGTAGTAATCAATGGACACTGCTTTTTGCGGACTAATGTATTAGTGGAGTCCCACAGGGTTTGGTGTTGGGTCCACTGTTGTTTTGTATATTTATCAACGATATTGATGAAGGTATATCAGGCTCAGTGTCAAATTTTGCAGATGATACAAAGGTTGGCAGGGTTGTTAATGACAGGCAGTGTGCTACTGCAACAGGCTCTAAAAAATTTGGGCAGATGGGTTAAGAAGTGGTAATCCTTCCACTTGTTCGGATTACGAACCTAAGGGGGCATAAATTTAAATTAAGAAAAGACAGATGCAGAATAGATGTGCGTAAATTTGCCTTTAGCCAGCGGGTGGTTAATTGCTGGAACAAACTTCCATCTGTCGTTGTGGAGGTTGATAGGTTAAATAAATTCAAGGAGGAACTGGACAAACATTTAGTGGGAATGGTTGTGTGAATTTTTTTTTTTTTTTGGCTGATGCTACATAAGCTCATACGCTTGCTTTCTTGCATCACATGCCACTATTACTAAATGAAAACCAGATATACTGGTTGGGCTATTATTCTGTGACACATTCCTTCAACTAAAGAGATTCATTCCATAAAGTAATACTGTTGATAGTTTAGCATTTGTATTAAGAGTTCATCACACTGTACTGCTGAAAGTCATGCAATCTTGAAAGATTGCATGAATTTCAGCCACAGTCAGAAGAAACCTCAAAAATGTCTCTGCCTTCCCCAATCCAGATTGACCCAATCCCAAGTTAAGGCCATCAGAAAAGCATACAGCAAACTGTTAAGGTATTTAATGCTTTGAAAGGCTTGAGTTAATTAAATACTGTCATATCTTTTTCAAATTGTACATATTAAAATTAAGGAAAAATAACTGTAAGAACAACGACCACCTAATTGGTAGAACTAGAAAGCTTATGTGAATTTAAAGGTTTGAGAAATACCCACATGAAACCAGATGACTTCTTTTTTAATTGTTAAAACTAATGAATAAGCCTAGCAATATACAGGCATACCTCGGTTAACGTTACCTCTGATAACGAAGCCTCGATATAACGAAGTCGGCAATTTCAAGCCCCATTTAACATAAAAAAATATTCCAATTTAAGACCAACGCCCGACAATCATTCGATTGGTGACTGACGGCGACTCGTTACGTATTCCCGAGTGCTCCCGAGCTGCGGGCGTGTCTGTTATAACAGTTTTTCGCGTCAATCGCATAATTTAGTTGTTGTTTACATGATTGACGTTGTTTCAGTGTGGCGCATTGCAATAATCGACGTAGGTTCTTTGTAGCATTACATAACGTAGATTTTGTAAATTTTAATAGAAATATTTTTGTTTTAGTTAATTAAAATGTCAGAATCAAAGAAAAGAAAAGCAATTTCTTTGGAAACTAAACTAAATATCGTACGACGTGTTGAAAGCGGCGAAAGAAAATCCGATGTGGCACCTTCTTTAGGATTAGCGCAATCAACTTTAACAACCATACTAAGTCAATCAGAAAAAATAAAACAGTCTGCTCAGAATTGTACAGATGTTACAGCGGCAAAATTAACTCGCTTAAGGAATCCAATTTTAGAAAAAATGGAGAAAATGTTAAGTTTGTGGATAGATGATATGTCACAACGTCATATGCCTTTAAGTCAAATTGTGATTCAAGAAAAAGCATTATTTTTGTTTAATCACCTGAAATCTAAACAAACTGAAGAAATTACGGAAACCTTTAAGGCTTCTCGTGGTTGGTTTGAGAAATTTAAAAAAAACGGGCCAGTGTAAAATTAACAGGAGAAGCTGCAAATAAGCTTCCAGAAAAACTAAAGGAAATAATTGAACGTGAAAATTTTCCACCAAATTTGGTGTTCAATGTTGACGAAAGCGGTTTGTTCTGGAAACGGCTACCAACAAAAAGCTTCATTTCTATTGAAGAAAAATCAGCTGCTGGGTTCAAAGCAGCCAAAGACCGTTTAACGTTACTCTTTGGATCAAATGCCTCTGGCGATTATAAATTAAAATTGTTATTAGTTTACCATTCAGAAAATCCGAGGGCGTTAAAAGGTAACATAAAAATGAATTTACCTGTAATATGGAAAGCAAATAGAAAAGCGTGGGTTACCAAGGAGTTATTTACTGATTGGTTTGTTAACCACTTTTGTCCTGGAGTAAAACGGTATTGTCAAAAAAAACAACTTTGAAGAAAAAGCTCTTTTGTTGTTAGACAATGCTCCGGGACATCCTACTGATCTTAACACGTTGGACACATGCATTCCTGTCAAAGTTGTGTTTCTTCCAGCAAACACAACTTTTCTGATTCAACCATTGGATCAGGGAGTAATAGCATCATTTAAAGCTTATTATCTGCGTCGAATTTTAAGCAATTTACCTGAACTAGAGGATAAAGAGGAAATGACAGTTAAAACTTTTTGGAAAAACTACACCATTAAAAACGCAATTGAAAACATTGATAGTTCTTGGAAAGAAGTCACTAAGAAATGCTTAAATGGAGTTTGGCGCAAAATATGGCCAGAAGTTGTACTAGAAGAAGAAAATAACATCCAAGAAATTAGAAATGAAGTTATCCAGATGGCTCAATCAATAGGTTTCGAAAATGTCGATGAAGAGGATGTTAGAAATTTATTGAATGCAGAAGATGATGGTTTTTCAGTGGAAGATTTAGAAAACCTTGTTAGCAACGAAGACAAAGATAATGAAGGCGAAGTTAAAGAAGTTCCTGCCGAAAAAGTGTTAACAACCAAAGATTTAAAAAGGTGCTTAAATGACATTGAAAACGTTTTAAATTTTTTTAGTGAAAATGATCCTGATTTAGGAAGAAGTGTTATAGTTAAGCGATCAGTGTTAAATGCAATAACTCCGTATAGGCCATTGTTAAATGAAAGAGAAAAAAAGCATAAACAATCAACTTAACCTCATATTTTAAAATGTGATTTCACTTTGTATGTAAGTTGACTGTTTATTTAATAAAACTTTTCTTTGTTCGAAAAAAAGCTTTTCATTTTCTTTACGTAGGAACGTATCCCTATTCTGGCCATAGTATTTTTACCTCTGAAAACGAAGTTTCGCTTAACGAAGTAATTTCGTGGAACGCATCCTATTCGTTAATCGAGGTATGCCTGTATTTCAAAAATTTGTCTTAATAGTAGTACCAATACTAATGTAACATTCCATCAATCAGAGGAACCTTTAGAAAAATAAGTCACTTACCCAAAACAAATTCAAAGTAATATAAGTCTTCTATTGCATCTTTTAATTTAACTAAATCTTCCTTATTCAAATGAACTGCACACAATTTCTTTTCTTTTTCTGGCACTATAAAAAAAAAACACATGAAAGATTAAATTTCCATTTATATTTAAAAAACACAACTAACAATTTAAATAAAAGATACATATTTTAGAAAAATTATATAGGTAACTACAGTTTATGAGTAGCCAAGTTTAAAAAATAGTATAACTTTTCTACCAATCACAGCAACCATTATTAAACTTCCCAGTGGCTAAAGGCTAATTTCCACATCTATTCTATAACTGACATTCTTAATTTGAATTTATGCCCCCTAAGGTTCATAATCTGAGCAAGAGGAACAATCCCATCAGAATTGAGCTTGCTCAAATCATTCAAGGCCCTGAATGCCTCAATCAGATCAACTTGCAGGTGCCTAGTTCCAGACACTGCAATTTGCAGAACTTAAGCCTTTCTTTATAAAAGCAAATCTTTTGTTCCCCTCCCAAAATATCATTGCCCTTCTCTGTACTCATTCCAGCTGCTCTACATCCTTCCTAAAATGAGGTCTCCAGACCTATATGCAGTACTCAGATTGTGGCCTGACCATTGCCTTCTACAAAGGGATAAACACCTGCTTATTCCTGCTACCAAAATTCCTGTATATCATTGAAAAGACCCCATGAACTGCTCTGACAGCCTGTCTGAACTGCTCAGAAAACTTCCTATTCCGAGTGCACAATTACCCCACATATTTCTCCACTACTCTGAGTGTAGTACCACACAGTTGGTATGTTATTCTGGGGTTAAAGCTAACCATTTGCAGTACTTTGCATTTGTCAATGTTAAACTTCAGTTGCCACTCTCAGCCCTACGTCTTGACTTGGACATTAATCCTGATAATGCCTTCATCAATATCATTGATAAATACAGAAGACAACAATTAGATCAAACAACTAATAACATTAACCCACAAAGTGAAGTGTCCATTGATTACCACTCTGTCTTCTCCAACTAAACCATCCCTTTATCCATAACAACTTGCCCTTAATGTCATACTGCTCCAATTTGTACAGCAGTTTTCCATGCGCAACAATATCAAAAGCTTTCCTGAAATCCAAGTATATGATATCAAAATTATTTTTTCATAGAGTTCCTTTGTGACCACATCAAAGTATCCAATCAAGGTGGTCAGACAAGACTTCCCCTTAACAAACCCAGGTTATGTCTGAACTAAAACTGTAGTCTTGTCCAGATGATCTTACAATGCTTCTTTAACAAGTGATTCCATTATCCTCCCAAGAATAGAAGTTAAACTAAGATGTCTGTAATTACTTGTGTCACCCTTGGATCCCTCCCTCCTTTGTATTTTGGGGGAAACATTTGCACATCTCCAGTCCAAGAGAATCTCCCCTGAACCTTGAATCCAAGGATACTCTCATAATTATGGCTTCGGGTTTCCTTACTTCCTTTGCTGCATCCTTTAATTTAACTGGACAGATCCCATCCACCACAGGTGCCATTCTCATGTAAAAACAGACTTGCTGTCAGTTATTACAAAATCAATTAGCTCCCTTTTAGAGTTTGATAAACGTCTGGCCACCAATTCCTTACAGAATTCCTTGTGTGAATGTAGATACAAAATACTCATTCACTTTGTCAGCTACCTGGGCAGAATCGTCAACAGTTGAACCATCAATATCAAGTGGACCATATCTCATTCATCCCCTTCCTTTCAGTGTTTACATAAGGAAAGTTATAATAGTAATAGTAATAATACTAGGGGCATGCGATGCAAGAAGTCAAGCGTGCATATGAGCTTATGTAGCATCAGCAAAAAAAAAAAAAAAAAAAACACAATTTTACACAACCATTCCCTTTAAAATTTGTACTGTTCCTCCTTGAATTTATTTCAGATGTCAACTTCCACAACAACAGATGAAAGTTTTTGCAACAATTAACCACCCGTTGGCTAAAGGCAAATTTCCACACATCTATTCTACAACTGTCTTTCCTCAATTTGAATTTATGCCTTCTCAGGTTCGTAATCTGAGAAGTGGAAGAATCCCATCGGAATTCAGCATGCTCAACCCATTCAATGCCTTATACACCTCAATATATCATCACGCAGATGTTTGCAGAACTTTTTTTTTTTTTTTTTTTATGTGAACCCCAAACACGAGAGGTATTAGAACCTATAGTACTTAGTACCGTGCTTGGGTTGGAGGGTGAGAAGACGAAAGAAGATATTTGTTGACATTGGACTTGAACTTCTGTAGATTGTAATTTTCAGGAAATACGTATGAAGGAAAGTTGTTCCAAAAAACGGCAGTTGAATGAATAAATGAGGAAGATGAAAAGTTGGTTCTGTGCGTTTGAAGTTGGACAGTAAATGAATGTTGGCTGGTGGCGGCACATGTTCGGACCGTTTTGAAAGAGAGAGCGGGAATTATGGAAGCCAATTCAGAAGAACAGGGCCCATGGAAGTATTTGTAGAAGAGGCATGCAGCAGAAACAGTACATCTATGAGAAAGCGAGTGGAGAGACTCTGTTAGAGATGAATCATTAATTAACCTAACTGCCCTCTTCTGAATGGAATCTAGAAGCCTCAGAGGGGTTTTGAGAGCAGGAATTATAGAAGCCAATTCAGAAGAACAGTGCCCATGGAAGTATTTGTAGAAGAGGCATGCAGCAGAAACAGTACATCTATGAGAAAGCGAGTGGAGAGACTCTGTTAGAGATGAATCATTAATTAACCTAACTGCCCTCTTCTGAATGGAATCTAGAAGCCTCAGAGAGGTTTTGAGAGCGGGAATTATAGAAGCCAATTCAGAAGAACAGTGCCCATGGAAGTATTTGTAGAAGAGGCATGCAGCAGAAACAGTACATCTATGAGAAAGCGAGTGGAGAGACTCTGTTAGAGATGAATCATTAATTAACCTCACTGCCCTCTTCTGAATGGAATCTAGATGCCTCAGAGAGGTTTTGCCCTCTCTGAGGAATGGAATCTAGATGCCTCAGAGAGGTTTTGCCCCTCTGAACAGTGCCCATGGAAGTATTTGTAGAAGAGGCATGCAGCAGAAACAGTACATCTATGAGAAAGCGAGTGGAGAGACTCTGTTAGAGATGAATCATTAAATTCCTGTACATCATTGACAATACCCCATGACCTGCTCTGGCAGCCTGTTGCATTTCTCAGAAAATTTCATATCTGACTGCACAATCACTCCCAGGTCTTTTTCATTTTCTACCAACCTAAGTGTAGTATCACACAGTTGGTACATTCCTCTATGGTTACTTCTACCCATATGCAGTACTTTCCATTTGTCAATGTTAAACTTCATTTGCCTCTTATCAGCCCATCTGCCCAAATTTCTAAATCCTGTTGCAGTGGCACGCTGCCATTACTGTTATTAACAACCCTGCCAATCTTTGTATCATCTGGAAACTTCAACACTATGCCTGATATACCTTCATCAATATGAGTATCCATTGATTACCACCCTGTCTTCTCCCACTCAACCACCCTTTTATTCATTGTAGCAACTTACTCTTAATACCATACTGCTCCAATTTGTATAGTAACCTTCCATGCGTCAAAAGCTTTCTTGAAATCCAAGTATATGACATCAAAATTATATTTTACATCTAGTTCTTTTGTAACCGCACCATAGTATCCAATCAAATTTGTCAGAGAAGATATGTCTGAATTATTACTACAGTTTTCTCTAGATGACGTGCAATGCATCTTTAACCAGTGACTCCATTATTTTATCCAGAACAAAAGTTAATCTAACTGGTCTGTAATTACTTGTGCCACCCTTAGATCCCCTTTTGTGAAATAGGGATACATTGCAAATCTTCAGTCCACAGGGACTTGCCATGACTCCAAGGATGCTCTCATAATAATGGCTAAGGGTTTGCTTAGTTCCTTTGCTGCCTCATTTAATATAACTGGATAGATCCCATCAACCTCAGGTGCCTTCTTATGTTTCACTTCAACAATTTCTCCTCCAATTTCCTCTCAGTTATTAAAAAATCATTAAGCAACCTGTTACAGTTTGATAAACTTCTGGCATTTTTCAACCTTACTAACTCCTCTTGTGTGAATGTAGAAGCAAAATACTCATTCAGTTTGTCAGCTATCTGAGCAGGATCATCAACAGTTGAACCATGAATACCAAGTGGACAAATCTGAATCATCCCCTTCCTTTTAGAGTTTATATAAGTAAAGAAATCCTTGCTGTTTTTCTTAGCATTCTTTGCCAAAGATTTCTCATAATTGGCCTTTGCCTGTTTAACCTTCTTTGTGACTTGGTTACAGTCCAGCTTGTACCTATCATGGGCTTCCATGTCACCTGTTAATATGTATCCCATGCATTTTTCTTCTCTGCCACATGTCTCATTAGTTCATCTGACATCCATTTAGGCCTAAATCTTGAACAATATTTCTTAATCAGTATGAAAAGCCTAGTAGCTTCCTCAATTAATTCCTGGAATTCTTTCCACTCAGAATTTGCAGACCAACTGATGATGTAACACATCATCAGTTGGTGCCACTATACTGAATTTAAAAATTGTCTGAGACTACTGTAGTCACCTTTACCGAAGCAAAAACCCTTCCCTTTACCTCTGATGGTGATTATATCTTTAAGTATATCCCACATCAGTACACTGTGATCACTGCCACCTAGTGGTTCCTTTATCTGCAAATTCTTAATACACAAATGATCATTGCTGATAACCAGATCAAGAGTATTACATTCTCTGGTTGCCTGTCAAGTTTTTGCTGGATTTTTTTGCATCCTTTTCCAACGATTTCTCAGAATCTGCATTCACTTGCGTAACCTCCTCCTGTGTTGCCTGATAATTTATATGAATCCCATGAATTTTTCTTCTCTGCCATGAGTCTCTTTAGTTCATCTGACATTCGTTTAGGCCGAAACCTTGAGCAGTATTTCTGTGTTGGTATGAAAAGCCTAGTAGCTTCGAAGATTAATTTCTTGAATTTTTCACATTTAGAATTTGCTATTGGTAACATCATCAGTTGGTCTCAATGCACAGAATTTAAAAACTGTCTGAGTCCACTATAGTCACCTTTATAAAAGCAAAAACCCCTCCCTTTACCCTTGATGGTAGTTAAATCCCATATCAGTACACTATGATCACTGCCACCTAGTGGTTAGTTTATCTGCAGATTCTTAATGCATGAATAATCAGATCAAGGGTATTATTCCTCTGACTCACAAACATAACGCTATATAAAACAATCATCCAATAAATCCGCACAGGTCTTGCTAGTGTGTGTGTGTGTGTGTGTGTGTGTGTGTGTGTGTGTGTGTGTGTGTGTGTGTGAGTGAGTGAGTGAGTGAGTGAGTGACCAACCCACAAGTTCCAGTCAATATCTGAGAAGTTAAAATACCCCATTAAGACACATTCTGATTTACTGGTCCACTCTATTTCTGTGTACCATTGTTCGTTGTACTCAGAGTCATTAGGCTTATAACACAGACACATGTTTTTATATTGTACTTTATTTTTGCTTTCCCAGAGTTATGTCACACCAAATTGACTCAACATTACACTGTCCCCCCCATGACAACTGGATGCACTATCTCAGATTTTAAATACTATAGTATACTATAGAACAAAATAGTACAGTACAGCATAGCTTAGCATAGCATAGTGCAACACAACACAGCCCAGCATAGCATAGCACAACAGCACAGCACAGCATATCGTAATACAGATTTTAGTAATAAATAGACTCATACACCAACCATGAAAATATAAGTATTTACTGTAACTAAAATATTTACAAATTAAAATAAAATAAAATAAATATTTACAAAATCTGCTATTATATTAAATTATGTACAATATAAAAACATTAAAACTATGATGAAATCCTTGTGATAAAATACACTAAATAAACCGGATTAAAAGCGATAAAAAGGATAAAAATCTGGAGCTTTCGGAAGCATCGGCTTCCTTCCTCAGCAGTAACAAAACTTCCTGCAGCACATCCTTATATAACAGGCTCACGGTACTTATACACGTGGTACAGTCTGTGCATGATCTGAACTGGAAGAGGAAACAGCTCGGGAACGTGTCAAGCAAAACCGTTCATCCGTACTTAGGACGATAGTTTCAAACAGAGGATGCATATGCATACCTCTGTCCCTGTTCATAATATTGTGGTCGGATGAACAGATTCATAGGCTCTCAAGCCATTTACGGTTCCAGAACCCATGCGCTCAATCCACAATAACCGCATCCTTTATTTTAGTGTATCTTATCACAAGGATTTCATCATAGTTTTAATGTTTTTATATTGTACATAATTTAATATAATAGCAGATTTTGTAAATATTTATTTTATTTTATTTTAATTTGTAAATATTTTAGTTACAGTAAAGTACTTATATTTTCATGGTTGGTATATGAGTCTATTTATTATTAAAATATGAATTTGCCCAACTTCAGAGGCCTTTTTCAGGATATCGTAATACAGCATAGTATGGCATGGCATGGAACTGCACGGCATACAAGAGCCTAGTGGACATGTGTATATGTAAAGGGTGGCTCCTAGAATGACAATTCAACTCTGCCTCCTAGAATGTCAGTTCGTATCTGTGTGAAGAACAGTACCAGTGTAAGAGGGCCAGAAATGTGAGTACAGGTGTGTGTGTTTTCTGCAGTTATCTTCTGGCCACTTGGCTACCCAGAAGTATTAGTCACCTGGAGAGATGATTCTGGGTTCTTGTGGGCCAGGATCCTCTGAGGATTTCAGTGGGGCCCATTCCAGAGGAGAGTTAAAAAGAAAAAAAAAACACCAGTGGCACTACATATGTAAAAAAAAAAAAATAAATAAAAATAAAAAAAAAGAGAGAAAGAAGAAGGCAGTGGTGCTGCTAAAAAAAAAGGGAAAAAAAAGTGATGCTAATACAAAATAAATAAATTTCCTAGGTGCTTAATCCAGAGGGAGGAAAAAAACATACACTTCTTGAGTACTTGAATTTACACATTCAATAATTATTAAAGGAGATCAAACCAGCCGTAGCTGGTTTGATCTCTGACAGCACTGAACACCTTTACAGAAATACACCTCGAGCAAAAGACTGAAGAATCTGATATGACTCCGAGCTTTGAAGCAGGAACGACTCCTGTCCTGGTTGAAAATTAGGAAGTGTATAAAGAGGAAGTCCAAGATGATCATACAGCGAGCAATGAAACAAGACGTGATCTGTTTGAGATAATTTGAACCAAAAAGACTGATTCATCAATCCATATCTTGCCAAGAGGTAAGACATATATATCCAAGGAGAACCAAAATTGAACACATTTATCCAAGAGAAATGACACGTCTTGTATAAATTTTCTCGTTGTAGCACCAACGGGAGCTGTGTCTTGGGACTGCCAGATATAAGCAGTGCAGAATTGGAATTTGGGGATTACAATGTGTACATGAAGGACAGGCAAGATAGAAGGGGATGGGGATGATGTTGTTAGTTAAGAAACACATGAAATACAACTAGTTGACGTGTGGACAGTGCAGTGTTGAGTCAGTTTGGTGTGGCATAAGCACTAGGAAACCAAGTTGAGTAGGAGTGTGTTATAGGGCTAATGACTCTGATGAGTACAATGAACAACTGCACAGGGAAACAGAGTGGGCCAGTAAATCAGATTGACTAATGGGAGATTTTAACTTCCTAGATATAGACTGGAACTTGTGGGTTAGTCACTCACACACCAGCATGACTTTTGTGGATTTATTGGATGACTGTTTGCTACAGAAGCATGTTCAAAGAGATGACCAGAGGGAGTAATACTCTTGATCTGATTATCAGTAGTGATTCTTCATGCATTAAGAATCTGCAGATAAGGGAACCACTAAGTGGTAGCGATCACGATGTACTGATGTGGGATTTACTTAAAGATGTAACTACAAACAGGAGTAAAGAGAAGTTTTCTTGCTTTCGTAAAGGTGACCACAGTGTTCTCAAACAGTTCTTAAATTCTATACAGTGGCACCAACTGATATTGTTACCAACAGCAAATTCTAACTGGGAAGCATTCAAGGAAGTAATCATGGAAGCTTCTAGGCTTTTCATAACAACAAAGAAATACTGTTCAAGGTTTACTGTTCAAATTTAGGCCTAAATGGATGTCATATGACCTAATGAGACTCATGGTAGGGAAGAAAAATGCATGGAATGGATATAAATTATCAGGAGACACAGATGCTTATGGTAGATATAAGATAGTTTATAATCAAGTCACAAAGGACATTAGGCAAGCAAAGACAGGCTACGTGAAATCTTTGGCAAACAATGCAAAGAAAAACATAGAATAGACAAAAGAATAGACTTCTTTACAAGAAAAAGAATAGACTTCTTTACTTATGTAAACTCTAGAAGGAAGGGGATGAATCAGATTGGTTCACTTGACATCGACAGTTCAATTGTTGATGAACCTGCTGAGGTAGCTAACAAACTGAATGAGTATTTTACATATACATTCAGACATGAGACAGTCTGGAGGGAATGAAGTTTTTTGAGCAGTGCAAAAAGGCTGCAAGAGTAGCTCATGGTGTCTTGTCAATAATACACAGGAATTTTGCTAGCAGGATTAAGGGGTGCTTGTCCCCTTGTATAAAGCAATGGTCAGGCCACACCTTGAGTACTGCATGCAGGTCTGAAGGCCTCATTTTACTAAAGATGTAGAGCTGCTGGAAGGAGTATAGAGATGGGCAACGGGATTGGTGAGTGGAACAAAGGGTTAGTGTTACCAAGAAAGGCTCATCATCATCATCATCAGCCATTTTCAATCCACTGCAGGATGAAGGCCTCTCCAGCAACTTTCCAGTTCCTTCTGTTTTGAGCACTGGCCATCCATTTACTACTCAAAAACTCATGAATTTCATCTACCAAGAAAGGCTAAAGTTCTGCAAATTGCAGCGTCTGGAGACTAAGCACCTGCGAGGTGATCTTATTTTGTTTGTTTTGTTATTTGGTTTTTAGGAGCATTAGCAACTAAGGTCATATTGCTCCGGGGATATGCGGTGGTCATTCCCTGACCTTTCTGCATCCTCCGTATTTGGTGGTCATGGGCTCGAACCCCGGTCTAATCAAGAGGCGTGTGCTACACACTGCTACTCCTGCCCACCTGTCTAAGGAGGCACCTGCGAGGTGATCTAATTGAGGCATTGTTGTTGTGATGTTTTCTGGCACAAGGGCTACTTAGGCCATATTGCACATCTAACTAAGGTATATAAGGGCTTGAATGGACTGAGCAAGCTGAATGCTAATGGGATTTTTCCCCTTGCTCAGATTACACTTTTTTTTTTTTTTTTATGTGAACCCCAAACACGAGAGGTATTAGAACCTATAGTACTACCGTGCTTGGGTTGGAAAGACGAAAGAAGATATTTGTTGATATTGGACTTGAACTTCTGTAGATTGTAATTTTCAGGAAATACGTATGAAGGAAGGTTGTTTCAGAAAACGGCAGTTGAATGAATAAATGAGGAAGATGAAAAGTTGGTTCTGTGAGTTTGAAGTTGGACAGTAAATGGATGTTGGCTGGTGGCGGCACGTGTTCGGACAGTTTTGAAAGAGAGAGAGCGGGAATTATAAAAGCCAATTCAGAAGAACAGTGCCCATGGAAGTACCTGTAGAAGAGGCATGCAGCAGAAACAGTACGTCTATGAGAAAGCGAGTGGAGAGACTGTTAGAGATGAATCATTAATTAACCTAACTGCCCTCTTCTGAATGGAATCAAGAAGCCTGAGAGAGGTTTTTGGGGGCACCACTCCAGATGTTGGAACAATATTCCATGGCTGGGCGGATTTGCGATTTATACAGAGTGAGCAGCTGTTTGGAAGAAAAGTAAAGAGAGAAAACCAAGTTTTTTAGATGCAGAGAAAGCAATATTTGTAATGTGCTTGTACCAAGAGAGAGTAGTTGTTTTGTTTGTTTTTTTTGTTTTTTTTGGAGCATTAGCAACCAAGGCCATATTGCTCCGGAATATGCAGTGGTCATTCCCTGACCTTTCCGCATCCTCCGTATTTGGTGGTGACGGGTTCGAACCCCGGTCTAATCAAGAAGCGCAGAGAGAGTAGTAGTAGTAGTAGTAGTAGTGGCATGTGATGCAAGAAAGCAAATGTATGAGCTTATGCAGCATCAGCCAAAAAAAAAAAAAAAAAATCACACCATTCCCTCCAAATGCCTGTCCAGTTCCTCCTTAAATTTATTCAACCTATCAACTTCCACAACGACAGATGGAAGTTTCTTCCAGCAATTAACCACCCACTGGCTAAAGGCAAATTTCCGCACATCTATTCTACATCTGTCCTTTCTTAATTTGCATTTATTCCCCCTTAGGTTCGTAATCTGAAGTGGAAGGATCCCATCAGAATTCAGCGTGCTCAACCCATTCAAGGCCTTATACACCTCAATCAGATCACCACGCAGGTGCCTAGTCTCCAGCCATTGCAATTTGCAGAACTTAAGCTTCTCTTGGTAAGAGGATCCCTTCATTCCCCTCACCAATCTTGTTGCCCTTCTCTGTACACGCTCAAGCAAATCTACATCCTTCCTAAAATGAGGCCTCCAGACCTGTACGCAATACTCAAGGCATGGCCTGACCATTGCCTTATACAGAGGGACAATCACTTCCTTTTCCCTGCTAGAAAAATTCCTATATATCATTGACAAAACCCCATGACCTGCTCTGGCAGCCTGTCTGCATTTCTCAGAAAACTTCATATCTGACTGCACAATTACTCCCAGGTCTTTTTTCATTTTCAACCACCTTAAGTGTAGAATCACACAGTTGGTACGTTTCTCTGGGGTTACTTCTACTTTGCGTTTGTCAAAGTAGAAGTAACCCCAGTACTTTGCGTTTGTCAAGGTTAAACTTCAGTTGCCACTTCTTAGCCCAACTGCCCAAATTATCTCGATCCTGTTGCAGTAGCACACTGCCATTACTGTCATTAACAACCCTGCCAACCTTTGTATCATCTGCAAACTTCGACATTAAGCCTGATATACCTTCATCAATATCACTGATAAATATACAAAACAACGGTGGACCCAACACCGAACCCTGTGGGACTCCACTAATAACATTAGTCCACGAAGAGCAGCACCCATTGATTACCACCCTCTGTCTTCTCGCACTTAACCATCCTTTTATCCATTGTAGCAACTTACCCTTAATACCATTCTGCTCCAATTTGTACAATAGTCTTCCATATGCAACAGTATCAAAAGCCTTTCTAAGGTCCAAATATATGATATCAAAATTATTCTTTGCATCCAGTTACTTTGTGACTACATCATAGTATCCAATCAAATTTGTCAGACAAGACTTTCCCTTAACAAACCCATGCTGTGTCTGAATTATTGCTGCAGTCTTGTCGAGATGACCCTGCAATGCATCTTTAACCAGCAACTCCATTATTTTACCAGGAACAAAAGTTAAACTAACTGGTCTGTAATTACTCGTGTCACCCTTCGATTCCCCTTTGTGAATTGGGGATACATTTGCACATCTCCAGTCCGTCGGAATCTCCCCTGAGTCCAAGGATGCTCTCATAATTATGGCTAAGGGTTTGCTTAGTTGCTTTGCCGCCTCCTTTAAAATAACTGGTTTGATCCCATCCACCCCAGGTGCTTTTCTTATGTTTAACTTCAACAATTTCTCCTCCACTTTGCTCTCAGTTATTACAAAATCATTAAGCATCCTGCTACAATTTGATAACCTTCTGCCATTTTCAAACCTTAATAATTCCTCATGTGTGAATGTAGATGCAAAATACTCATTCAGTTTGTTTGCTATCTGAGCAGGATCATCAACAGTCGACTCATCGATGTCAAGTGGACCAATCAGATTCATTCCCTTCCTTTTAGACTAAGGTTAAGCAGGTAAAGGCAGATTACGAGAAATGAACTCTTTGGCAGAAGATGCAAAGAAAAACAGCAAAGAGTTCTTTACTTATGTAAACTCTAAAAGGAAGATGAATCAGATTGATCCACTTGATATTGATGGTTCAACTGTTGATGATCCTGCTCAGGTAGCTAACAAACTAAATGAATATTTTACATCTACATTCAAACATGAGGAGTTATTCAGGAAGGAAATACCAGAGGTGTATTAAACTCTGGCAGTTAGCTAGATAATCTTATAATAACTGAGAGTAAAGTGGAGGAGAAATTGTTTAAGATAAACATTAGAAAGGCACCTGGGGTGAATGGAATCTATACAGTTATATTGAAGGAGGCAGCAAAGGAAGTAAGCAAACCCTTAGCCATAATTATGACAGCTTCCTTGGACTCAGGGGAGCCACCCACAGACTGGAGATGTGCAAATGTGACCCCAATTCACAAAGGAGGATCAAAGGCTGACACAATTACTTTGTAATTATAGATCTGTGAGTTTAACTTCTGTTCCAGGAAAATTAATGTAGGCACTGGTTAAAAAAATAGCATTGCAGGATCATCTAGACAAGACTTCAGTTATAGCTCTGACACAGCATGGGTTTGTTAAGGGGAAATCTTGTCTGACCAATTTGATTGGATACTATGATGTAGTCACAAAGTAACTGGATGCAAAGAATAATTTTGATATCATATATCTGGATCTTAGAAAGGCTTTTGATACTGTTGCATATGGAAGACTGTTGTACAAATTGGAGCAGTGCAGCATTGGAGGCAAATTGCTCCTATGGATAAAGGGAAGGTTGAGTGGGAGAAGACAGAGGGTGGTAATCAATGGACACTGCTCCTTGTGGACTAATTTTGTTAGTGGAGTCCCCCAGGTTCAGTGTTAGGTCCATTGTTGTTTACTGCATTCATTAATAATACTGATGATGATATATTTGTATATAGCTTAATGTCCAAGTTTGCAGATGATACAAAGGTTGGCAGGGTTGTTAAGGACACTACTGATAGTATGCTGCTGCAACAAGATCTGGAAAGATTGAAAAGATGGGCTGAGAGGTGGCAACTGAAGTTTAACATTGACAAATGTCAAGTACTGCATATGGGAAGCAGTAACCCAAGAGTAATGTATCAACTGTGTGGTACTGCACTGACAGAGGTAGAGAGTGAAAAGGACCTGGGGTAATTGTGCAGGCAGATTTGAAGTTTTCTGAGCAGCGCAGACAGTCTACAAGAGTAGCTCATGGTGTCTTGTCAATGATATACAGGAATTTTTCTAGCAGGGATAAGGAGGTGATTATCCCCTTGTACAAAGGCAATGGTCAGGCCACACCTTGAGTGCTGTATACAGGCATGGAGGCCTCATTTTAAGAAGGATGTAGAGCTGTTAGAACGAGTACAGAGAAGCGCAACAAGATTAGTGAATGAAACAAAGGGTTGCTCTTACGAGGAAAGAGCTTAAGTTTTGCAAATTACAACGTCTGGAGACTAGGCACCTGCAAGGTGATCTGACTGAGGTGTATAAAGCCTTGAATGGTTTGAGCATGCTCAATGCTGATGGGATTCTTCCTCTTGCTCAGAATAATCGCCTGAGAGGGGAGAAATTCAAATTGAGTAAAGACAGTTGTAGGACAGATGTGCAGAAGCTTGCCTTCAGCCAACAGGTGGTTAATTGCTGAAACAAACTTCCAACTGTTGTTGCAGAAGTTGATAGCTTAAACAGATTCAAGGTAGAACTAGACAAACATTTGGAGCAGGGGGATGAGTGAAATGAGAAGGGGTGTGTGTTTTTTTTTTTTTTTGTCTGATGCTATATAATCTTGCTTTCTTGCATCATGTGCCCTCGCTAATGGTAATGTTTGCATCTGTCTTTACTGACGAAAGACCCCTATGCTGAGATGAGGCTGTGCAAACAAGGCTGAGCCATATAAAATTAGTGATTTGAAAATCACAGATGACTGTTTATTAGAAAATCCTCAAGCATAAAAGCAAGTAAGGCTCCCAGAGTTGATGGCATATACCCAGTAATTTTGAGGGGAAGCTGCCAGGGAATGTACTGAATCACTGATGTTAATTATGAGGGCATCTTTGGATTGAAGAAGTGCCAATGTATCGCCAATACATTGGCACTTCTAAAAGTTCTAAGGCAGTTCTAAGAGTGAAGTCAGTAACCACAGACGAGTTAGTCTAACCTCGGTGGTAAGGAAAATCTTAGAAGCAATGATTAAGTGTGCAATCCAGACATTTAGATAGATATAGCATTCTGAAGTATACACAAGATGAACATGGTTCTGTTAAGGGAAAATTATGTTTAACCATGTTAGTAGGCTATTTTGACTCAGTTACTCATGAGCTAGATATATGAAACAATTTCAACATAATTTATTTGGATTTTAGTAAAATCCAAATAAATTTTGACTCAGTCCTTCAAGAGAGTGGGACTGAGTCAAATGAGAGGCTACTATATAATCTGGAAGATGTTAAGATTACTGGAAAGATTCTGGGATGGATTGCTAGGTGGCTGAAGGCAGAAGGTTGTGATTAATGAATATTCTTCAGATTGTTGTAACGTGAAGAATTGGGTCCCCCAGTGATCGGTTCTTGCACCACTGTTGTTCCTGATTTTCATAAACAACATCAATGAAAGAATAGAAGGCATGATGTCAAAATTTGCAGACAACATAAAAATTGGTCGAGTAGTTAATTATCAGTGCCAAGCAGTTCTCCTTCAGGATGACTTGAACACGCCTCAAAAATGGTCAGAAAAGTGGCAGCTGTTTTTAATATGGCAAAAGGCAAGGTCTTACACTTGGGGAATAGCTACCTCAAAGTGAATTATACACTATGTGGGGTTGATTTAAAAACATTATAGAAAGAAAAGGATCTGGGAGTTACCATATGGGCAGACATGGAATTTTCTGAATGGTGTAAACAGGCAGCCAAGGGAAAGCCCACAGTGTCCTAGTGATGATTTATCAAACATTATCCTGTGGAGATAGGGAGGTCATAATCCCATTGTATAAAGCAATTGTAAGACCACATTTAGAATACTGTGTTTAAGTATGGAGACTTCATCTGAAAAAAGACACGGGGCTTCTTGAAAGGGTCCAAAGATAGGCAACTCACACAGCAAGATTGGTAAAAGGGCAACCATACCAGGAAAGACTGATCACGTGAGCTACAGAGCTTGGCAACAGGCACCTCAGAGGTGACCTGATTGAGGTTTATAAGGCTCTAAAAAGGGATTAGTAAAATTAATAAAGGTGGAATTTTCCCTGTTATAAAGAATTCCTCAACCAGGTTCCATAAATTCAAATTACAGAGGAAGAGGTTTAAACTAGATTGAAGGAAGTTTTCTTTTAGCCAGCAAGTTGTTGGTTGTTGGAACAAGTTGCTTACAGGTAGTTGAGGCTGAGAGTTTGAACAGTTTCAAAAGGTCAACTGGATTATGTTAACCATGTGATAGTATAAACCAGAGTTGCGATGCTCCATCCATTCGACGTTGATCTCAACATTTGTAAAAGAATAATTTTCATTCCTGTGATCAAGACATATAGTCAAAAAGCATTGTCAGCTTCAAGAAAGAAAATCGTTTTGCAATATTTTTGTTAAATTCTTTTAATTAATTTTTTACTTAATTTTTAATTGCATTCAATTGATTTTAAATTGTGTTATATTGTTTTTTTAATTGTTTTCAACTAATTTTTTACTGAGGAATTTTATTGTGGCTTAAACACAGAGCGTACAGATAAAGCAGAAATATATGAGCTTTCGGCTATATGGTAGCCTTCGTCAGAATTAAAATACATGAATGGCAGTTGGAATGAAGATGTGCACTGCCAGGTGCGTGAGACGCGAGGTTTAATTGTTTGTTGACGTCTGTGGCTGTGACGCATGATGACGTGGCCAGCGCTTGTCCAATGACAGAACTACTGACTCTGTGATCGGGTTGACTTGGCAACCACTGTTCCTGTTTAAGGATTTATCCGAAGATTTTATATTTAATGATTCCAACCAGGTACGCTTTAGGTAATGGTGGGATCTGTCTACCACCACGACATCGCGGTGTGGGTCGATGTCGTGGTGGGTTGTCCAGACATGTTCGGCGATAGCTGAGTGTTCTATATCCGCTAAACGGATCGCTCTTTTGTGCTCCGAGAGACGTTTCTCGAGTCGACGTCCAGTCTCTCCGAAGTAGCAGCTAGTGCAGTCACGGCAAGAGATGCGGTAGACTAAACCGCTCTGCAGAAGGGTGGGGACAGGTGTTTTCACGTTGGAAATGAAAGAACGCAGTTTCCTGCCTGGGAGCTGGATGCACTTTATTCCGTGCGTTCTCAGGATTCTACCGATCTGTTGTGACAGGTTGGGGTAGTATGGGATGAATGCCCTTGTGGATGGCTCGTCACTGTTGGTGTTGTAGCTGGTCGTCACGATGTCACGTGTCTGTAGATCACACCTGTCGAGGACGTCAATGGGGTAGCCACACCTCGTAAGGTCTACTTTGACCCTAGTGACCTCTTTGCGTCTTTCATCAGCGGAGCTGGAGTGTGTCCAGGCGCGAGTAAGCAAGGTTCGGGCCGTGGAGAGGAGGTGGCCTCGCGCGTGTGCTGCCCGGAAGTTGGTAAACTGGCCAGCACACATGGGCTTACGATAAACTGTAGTCCTCAGGTATGTGCCTTCACGTCGGACAAGTGTGTCTAAGTATGGTAAAGAGTTGTTCGACTCCAGCTCAATCGTGAATTTTATGAAGGGCGATAGTGAGTTGAGGTATGATAGAAGTCGCTGACCTGAGTCTCCATACTTAGACACACTTGTCCGACGTGAAGGCACATACCTGAGGACTACAGTTTATCGTAAGCCCATGTGTGCTGGCCAGTTTACCAACTTCCGGTCAGCACACGCGCGAGGCCACCTCCTCTCCACGGCCCGAACCTTGCTTACTCGCGCCTGGACACACTCCAGCTCCGCTGATGAAAGACGCAAAGAGGTCACTAGGGTCAAAGTAGACCTTACGAGGTGTGGCTACCCCATTGACGTCCTCGACAGGTGTGATCTACAGACACGTGACATCGTGACGACCAGCTACAACACCAAGTGACGAGCCATCCACAAGGGCATTCATCCCATACTACCCCAACCTGTCACAACAGATCGGTAGAATCCTGAGAACGCACGGAATAAAGTGCATCCAGCTCCCAGGCAGGAAACTGCGTTCTTTCATTTCCAACGTGAAAACACCTGTCCCCACCCTTCTGCAGAGCGGTTTAGTCTACCGCATCTCTTGCTGTGACTGCACTAGCTGCTACTTCGGAGAGACTGGACGTCGACTCGAGAAACGTCTCTCGGAGCACAAAAGAGCGATCCGTTTAGCGGATATAGAACACTCAGCTATCGCCGAACATGTCTGGACAACCCACCACGACATCGACCCACACCGCGATGTCGTGGTGGTAGACAGATCCCACCATTACCTAAAGCGTACCTGGTTGGAATCATTAAATATAAAATCTTCGGATAAATCCTTAAACAGGAACAGTGGTTGCCAAGTCAACCCGATCACAGAGTCAGTAGTTCTGTCATTGGACAAGCGCTGGCCACGTCATCATGCGTCACAGCCACAGACGTCAACAAACAATTAAACCTCGCGTCTCACGCACCTGGCAGTGCACATCTTCATTCCAACTGCCATTCATGTATTTTAATTCTGACGAAGGCTACCATATAGCCGAAAGCTCATATATTTCTGCTTTATCTGTACGCTCTGTGTTTAAGCCACAATAAAATTCCTCAATGAATCCAGAGCGCGTAGGCCTGTTTCGTTATGTTCGTACTATTCTTGGCCAACCAGCATACGACATGGTCGTGAGACTACAGAAAGATTTTATCTTCATAGCCCGTAGTAGACAACACCTGAGGTTTGCGCATAGGTGCAAAGCTAACGAGATTATACCGAAAGGGTTTCGCTACAAACAACCGTTTTCTAATGAGCGCATGAGACGTGCCTGTCGGAACTTCGGCCTCAAAACCCTACGTATATGGATCGGCTGCCTCCATCATGACATACAACGTGCTTCAGCGAGCAAGGCAACCCTACTAGCCGACCTTAAGACTCTGATTCCCGATCCCGTTTACACCAATGTGGTCAACACTTTATGTCACCAGGCCATCAGAGAATCAGATCTTTATTGTACCCGACAGAAACGTAAGTTTTGTAATTTGATTAATGAATCCCGTCAATTGCGCAGCCAATGTAATACCCCTCTCACTAATTCCACGGACTTCGTATTGAACCTAAGCAGCAAACAGTTATCTGCGGACCAAGTAAACGTATTGACTCTTGGCATGACGTTTGCCGTTCTTCCTAAGCACCCGCCGATCACCGACATCGCCTTAGGTGTGGAAGCCAGCTTATCACGCCTCCCAGAAGATGTAGCCAACACAATCCGCTTGAAGACTGCAGCAGTTCTACACCGTGCTCGCCCCGTCTCTTCTAACCTCAACCGTACACAGTTCTCTGCCCTCAAGGCATTGAAACAGGATTCGTCCATCGTCATTCTACCGGCAGACAAAGGCCGCCGTACGGTTGTAATGGATCACACTGATTACATGGCGAAAGCGCTACTACTTTTACGGGATACTACTGTATACAAACCCCTGACCATCAACCCCAACAGAGTTTTAGAACGATGGGAATCAGAGGTGAATATCCTCGTCAACAGTTGGCTGAAACAAGGGAAGATCACACAGTCAACCCGTAATCACCTCCGTGCTTCCGGATGTCAGATCCCACGGTTTTACGGCCTACCGAAAGTGCACAAAGAAGACACACCACTGAGACCAATTGTATCCTGCTGTGGATCACCGACTTACGAGCTGTCTAAATTTGTCTCGAGACTTCTTTCTCCTCTGGTTGGCAAGACCACCCACACCGTTTCCAACAGTGTTGAATTCATAAAGAGGATTCGCACTGTATCCATCTCGCAGAATCAAGTTATGGCATCGTTCGACGTCATATCGCTCTTTACCTCCATCCCTGTGGAACTTGCCATTTCTTGTGCAAAACAACTCTTGGACAATGATAGAACCCTCAGCGAAAGAACTGGTCTCACACCCGATGACATTTCCACCGCCCTCAGACTGTGCTTAACAGGGGGTGCGATCATATTTAATGGCTCAGTCTACCAGCAGATACATGGCACGGCCATGGGTTCCCCGGTCAGCTCAGTCACAGCAAACATCGTGATGGAGGAGTTAGAGGGACGTGCGTTTGCACACACACCTGATCACATCGCCTTTTGGTGTCGCTATGTTGACGATGTGCTCGTGGTCATCCCTAGAGACTCAGGTCAGCGACTTCTATCATACCTCAACTCACTATCGCCCTTCATAAAATTCACGATTGAGCTGGAGTCGAACAACTCTTTACCATACTTAGACACACTTGTCCGACGTGAAGGCACATACCTGAGGACTACAGTTTATCGTAAGCCCATGTGTGCTGGCCAGTTTACCAACTTCCGGTCAGCACACGCGCGAGGCCACCTCCTCTCCACGGCCCGAACCTTGCTTACTCGCGCCTGGACACACTCCAGCTCCGCTGATGAAAGACGCAAAGAGGTCACTAGGGTCAAAGTAGACCTTACGAGGTGTGGCTACCCCATTGACGTCCTCGACAGGTGTGATCTACAGACACGTGACATCGTGACGACCAGCTACAACACCAACAGTGACGAGCCATCCACAAGGGCATTCATCCCATACTACCCCAACCTGTCACAACAGATCGGTAGAATCCTGAGAACGCACGGAATAAAGTGCATCCAGCTCCCAGGCAGGAAACTGCGTTCTTTCATTTCCAACGTGAAAACACCTGTCCCCACCCTTCTGCAGAGCGGTTTAGTCTACCGCATCTCTTGCCGTGACTGCACTAGCTGCTACTTCGGAGAGACTGGATGTCGACTCGAGAAACGTCTCTCGGAGCACAAAAGAGCGATCCGTTTAGCGGATATAGAACACTCAGCTATCGCCGAACATGTCTGGACAACCCACCACGACATCGACCCACACCGCGATGTCGTGGTGGTAGACAGATCCCACCATTACCTAAAGCGTACCTGGTTGGAATCATTAAATATAAAATCTTCGGATAAATCCTTAAACAGGAACAGTGGTTGCCAAGTCAACCCGATCACAGAGTCAGTAGTTCTGTCATTGGACAAGCGCTGGCCACGTCATCATGCGTCACAGCCACAGACGTCAACAAACAATTAAACCTCGCGTCTCACGCACCTGGCAGTGCACATCTTCATTCCAACTGCCATTCATGTATTTTAATTCTGACGAAGGCTACCATATAGCCGAAAGCTCATATATTTCTGCTTTATCTGTACGCTCTGTGTTTAAGCCACAATAAAATTCCTCAATGAATCCAGAGCGCGTAGGCCTGTTTCGTTAATTTTTTACTGTAATATAATATTTTCGATTTTTAAATTTAATATTTTACTGTAATGTTATATTCGTTTTAATTTCTGGAGAGTATCATACAGAAGTTTGATACTCTGCAGAAATTATTAAATTCATATTGAGGTGAACTTCTCTTATTCTTTTACAAATGTTAACTATGTGAGGAGAGAAACACAATTTGTATTTTCTAATCTACTTTTTTTTGGCCAGTGCAGCAAAAGCCTGTGGCTTCCTTGCACTATACACCAAATACTATTCTATTACCCACTTAACACTGCCTTAACATTGTCAGAAAATATTCTTGTACCCTTTCCATTTAAGTATATTCCATCTCCATAAAAACAGTTTCTGCTGTTCATGTGGACAGACCATAATGAGAAAAATTCTACCTCAACAAATTACTGGTTATTTAATATATTTAATAATAGTTATTTAGTATCAGTCTTAATAGAATCACATATACCTTTGAACTGTATGAGGTACTGGGATACAGCCATTCTGTCTCCATCTAACACTTCACCAAGTGTAAGGCTCTTGTGTTCAATCTATGTATAAAACAGAAAAGTTATTCAATAAGCAAATTTATTCACAATCCAGCAGAACATTAATTTAGATGACATTAGAGCATAAATATGATTAAAAATAAAATTGCATAAAATACATTTATATTAAAAAAAAAAAGAAATAAAAAGTTCAAATCAAATGTAACTCAAATTTTAATTGCATTAAATGTTAAAAAATATAAATTTAATCAGATATACAGGTCCCACCACAATCACAGTCTTTTTTTTTGAAGAAATTATTCTGTTGAGTAAAGGTGCTGTTGTATTTAGTGTTGAGCACAATTTATTGATTACTAATTGAGATTAGCAAATAGCATTAGCAAAGGCACATGATGGAAGAAAGCAAGCTTATATAGCATCGGCCAAAAAATAACTCTTATTCACCCATCCACTCACTCCATATGTTTGTCAAGTTCTTCTTGAATCTATTTAAGCTATCAACATCTCTAATGCATTAAGGGTTTATGCCTCAAGCTGCGAAAGAGTTAAGACTATGTATATCTTAGGGCACTTGCATCATTAATACACAGCCAATTATAGATTAGCAAATTTGCAATAGCGGCATCGTTTAAGTTACATCACATATTGTGAATACCTTCACGATGAGTTGCCATGACATTGCACAACTTCGAATAAGTAACGCTTCACCCAAAGGAGAAGACTGTTGTTATTTTTCTCAGTGGTGAGAATGTTCAGGAGGCAACTAGAGGGAGTAATACTCTTGATTTTATTATCAGTAGTGATTCTTCATGCATTAAGAATCTGCAGATAAACGAACCACTAGGTGGCAGTGATCACAGTGTGCTGAAGTGAGACTTACTCAAAGAGGTAACTACCATTAGGGGTAAAGAGAAAGGGTATTGCTTTCGTAAAGGCAACTATGATGGTCTGAGATAGTACTTAAATTCTATACAGTGGGACCAACTGATGATGTTACCAACAGCAAATTCAAAATGGGAAGCATTCAAAGAACTTATCTTGGAAGCTACTAGTCTTTACATACCAACTAAGAAATATTGTTCAAGGTTTAGCCCTAAATGGATGTCAGATGAACTAATGAGACATATGGCAGAGAAGAAAAATGCATGGGATACATACAAATTAACACGTGACACAGAAGTCAATGATAGGTACAAGTTGATCTGTAACCAAGTTACAAAGGAGGTTAGGCAGGCGAAGGCATATTACGAAAAATCTTTGGCAAGGAATGCAAAGAAAAACAGCAAAGAGTTCTTTACTTATGTAAACTCTAGAAGGAAGGGGATGAATTAGATTGGTCCACTTGATATTGATGGGTCAACTGTAGTTGATCCTGCTCAGGTAGCTAACAAACTAAACGAATATTTTGCATCGACATTCACACATGAGTAGTTATTCAGCGAGGGGAATGCCAGAGGTGTATTCAACTCTGGCAGTAAGCTAGAGAATCTTGTAATAACTGAGAGTAAAGTGGAGGAGAAATTGCTGAAGATAAACACAAGAAAGGCACCTGGGGTGGATGGGATCTATCCAGTTATATTAAAGGAGGCAGCAAAGGAAGTAAGCAAACCCTTAGCCATAATTATGAGAGCTTCCTTGGACTCAGGGGAGCTACCCACAGACTGGAGATGTGCAAATGTGACAGCAATTCACAAAGGAGGATCAAAGGCTGACACAAGTAATTATAGACCCGTGAGTTTAACTTCTGTTCCAGGAAAATTAATGGAGGCACTGGCTAAAGAAGCACTGCAGGATCATCTAGACAAGACTTCAGTTATAGCTCGTTCACAGCATGGTTTTGTTAAGGGGAAGTCTTGCCTGACCAATTTGATTGGATACTATGATGCAGTCACAAAAGAACTGGATGCAGGGAATAACTTAGATATTATATACTTGAATCTTAGAAAGGCTTTTGATACAGTTGCATATGGAAGACTGCTGCACAAATTGGAGCAGTGTGGCATTGGAGGCAAATTGCTGCTATGGATAAAGGTGTGGTTGAGGGGGAGAAGACAGAGAATGGTAATCAATGGACACTGCTCATCATGGACTAATGTTATTAATGGAGTCCCTCAGGGTTCAGTGTTGGGTCCATTATTGTTTTCTGTATTTATAAATGATATTGATGATGGTATATCAAGCTTAATATCCAAGTTTGCAGACAATACAAAGGTTGGCAGGGTTGTCAAGGACACTACTGACACTCTGCTGCTGCAACAGGATCTGGAAAGGTTGAGCAGATGGGCTGAGAGGTGGCAAATGAAGTTTAACATTGACAAATGTAAAGTACTATATATGGGAAACAGCAATCCAAGAGTAATGTATCAACTCTGTGGTACTACACTGACAGTTGTAGAAAATGAAAAGAACCCAGGGGTAATTTTGCAGGCATATATGAATTTCTCTGACAGTGCAGACGGGCTACAAGAGTAGCTCATGGTGTATTGTCAATGATATACAGGAATTTTTCTAGCAGGAATAAAGAGGTGATTATTCCCTGTATAAGGCAATGGTCAGGCCACACCTAGAGTACTGTATACAGGTCTGGAGGCCTCATTTCAAGAAGGATGTAGAGCTGCTGGAACAAGTACAAAGAAGAGCAACAAGATTAGTGAATGGAACAAAGGGGCGCTCTTACGAAGAAAGGTTTAAGTTTTACAAATTACAGTGTCTGGAGACTAGGCACCAGCGAGGTGATTTGATAGAAGTGTATAAAGCCTTGAATGGTTTGAGCATGCTCAATGCTGATGGGAATCTTCCTCTTTCTCAGAATAATCAACTGAGACAAATTCAAATTGAGAAAAGACAGATGTAGGATAGACGTGCGGAAATTTGCCTTTAGCCAGCGGGTAGTTGGTTCGTGGAACAGACTTCCATCGTTTGTTGTGGAAGTTGATAGCCTAAATAAATTTAAGGCTCAGCTGGACAGGTATTTCGAACGAACGGACGGGTGAAGTGGAAGTGGTGGTTTTTTTTTTTTTTTTTGGCTGATGCTGCATAAGCTTGCTTTCTTACATCAAATGCCTCTACTAATGCTAATGATAATAGTATACTTCCCATTTCCTTAACAATAGAATTATATTTTGCACTTGACCTTATTTAACAGAAATTTACTGAATTTTTTTAAATCAGTGCTGAATATGGTTAAAATGTTAAAGAATGAATAAACAAGAAAATCAGAAGTGTATCTAGTAATGCAAAACTAAGATAATATTATACATCTAGAAAATATGAAACTTGGAAAACATCAAGCTTTGAAAAAATCAATCATTGTGTCAATAAATCAGATCATTTTCCCTACCACTGATGTAACACCAGTTAGGCTTCAGTGGTAGGAAAACTCATTTGCACCATTAATATATTATACATATATGATATATTTAATTCTTGCCCCTATTACACAAATCAACTTCACAACAACCAAAGCAGTGTGGCATTGGAGGCAAATTGCTGCTATGGATAAAGGGATGGTTGAGTGGCAGAAGACAGAGAGTGGTAATCAATGGACACTGCTCAACATGGACTAATGTTATTAGTGGAGTTCCTCAGAGTTCAGTGTTGGGTCCATTGTTGTTTTCTGAATTTGTAAATGATATTGATGATGGTATACAAGCTTAATGTCCAAGTTTGCAGACGATACAAAAGTTGGCAGGGTTGTTAAGGACACTACTGATGCTATGCTGCTGCAACAGGATCTGGAAAGGTTGAGCAGATGGGCTGAGAGGTGGCAAATGAAGTTTAACATTGACAAATGTAAAGTACTACATATGGGAAACAGTAACCCTAGATCAACGTATCAACTCTGTGGTACTACGCTGACAGTGGTAGAGAATGAAAAAGACCTGGGGGTAATTGTGCAGGCAGATATGAAGTTCTCTGAGCAGTGCAGACGAACTGCAAGAGTAGCTCATGGTGTCTTGTCAATTATATACAGGAATTTTTCTAGCAGAGATAGGGATGTGATTATTCCCTTGTATAAGGCATTGGTCAGGCCACACCTTGAGTACTGTATACAGGTCTGGAGGCCTCATTTCAAGAAGGATGTAGAGCTGCTGGAACGAGTACAGAGAAGGGCAACAAGATTAGTGAATGGAACAAAGGGTTGCTCTTACGAAGAAAGGCTTAAGTTTTGCAAATTACAGTCTGGAGACTAGGCATCGGCGAGGTGATCTGATAGAGGTGTATAAGGCTTTGAATGGCTTGAGCATGCTCAATACCGATGGGATTCTTCCTCTTGCTCAGAATAATCACCTGAGAGGGCATAAATTCAAAGTGAGGAAGGACGGATTTCGGATAGATGTGCAGAAATTTGCCTTTAGCCAGCGGGCAGTTGGTTTGTGGAATAGACTTCCATCACTTGTTGTTGAAGTTGATAGCCTAAACAAATTTAAGGCTCAGCTGGACAGGTATTTCGAACGAACGGAGGGGTGAAATGGGAGTAGTGGTTGTGTTTTTTTTTTTTTTTTCTTTTTAGCTGATGCTGAATAAGCTTGCTTTCTTGCATCATATGCCTCTACATTAGTAATGTAATGCTAATGCTAAAACATGTCAGAGCTATAATAAGTAATAAATAACCAACACATTAATAAAGCAGTGATATGATTCAACTTGCATAAGTAAATCAGTGCAATTCACTTGAATTAACAGGAACATTTTCTGCAGCTAAAGCTATCAAATGATACAATAAATGAATTAATTACTTAAAGTGTCACTAATATGCAAATCAGACCAGTTAGTCTAACTCGATGGTCAGTGGGAGAAATTTTTGGGAGCAATGATTAAGGGTGCAATGCAGGGATATTTAGATAGAAATGGCATTCTGAAGGACACACAACATGGTTTTGTTAGGGGATAATCACATTTAACTAGCCTGGTTAGCTATTTTGACATAGTTACTCGTGAGCTGAATGTAGGCAACAATTTCAACATAGTTTATTTCGATTTGACTCAATCCCTCATGAGAGATTAATGTATAACATGTTGGAACACGTTCGGGTTACTGGAAAGATTCTAAGATGGATTGTAGGGTGGCGTCAAGACAGAGAGTTGTAATAATGGGTATTCTTCAGATTGGTAGAGTATTAGATGTGGGGGTCACCCAAGGATCACTGTAGTTTCTGATTTTCATAAATGACATTGGTGAACAGATAGAGGGTGAGATTTCAAAATTTGCAGATGATATAAAGATTGGAATCAGTGTTAAGCAGTATTCCTTCAGGATGACATATAAACAGGCTTCAAAAATGGTCAGAAAAGTGGCAGCTATGTTTTAATGAGCAAAATGCAAGTTCTTACACTGTGGGATTAGCATTCCCAAAGAAATTTATACACTTCAGGTTGAAATGAAAACAGCAGAGGAAGAAAGAGATCTAGGACTTATGATATAGGCACATATGGAGTTCTCTGAGTAGTTTTAAAAACATGAGTCCAGGAAAGCCCATGCCTGCCTATCAATGATTTATCAAATAGCCTGTAGAGATAGGAGGTCATAATTCCACTGTATACAGAAATTGTAAGACCACGCTTGGAATACTGTGTCCACGTATAAAGACTTAATCTAAAAAAGACAGTCTTCTTGAAGGGGTATACAGATGGGAAACCCACATGATGAGATTGGCAAAACAGGCAAACATATAAGTAAATACTTCAATTACGACTACAGAGTATTGCAGCCATGCAACCTAGGGACCTGAAAGTACTTCATAAATACCAAAGAATTTGTAAAAATACTTCATAAATACAAACGCTTCTTTGTACAGAGAGTCCCAGGTATCTGAGTATTCATTATCCAAATCCCCACAGTTACGAGGAATTGAAAATTAAAGAAAGCCCTTGAGAAAATTGATCAAGCACTTGAATATTTTTGTGAGAATGACACTCTTCATGATCGTGCAGCAAAAGTTAAATGCGAAGTTCAAGACATAACTAAAGGCTACAAAACAATTTTATCTGGCAAAATAAGGCAAAAAAGGCAAGCAACTCTAGATTCATTCTTTATTCGTAAAACTAAAAAATTGTGTAATTTCAATAAACTTTATTTAACCTTACATTGTTCAATATATTATAATGAAAATGTCTAATAAAATAATTGTCTCATTCTTCAGTTCCTTCAATCAATTTTTTACTATGTACAAGTATATAATAAAATGCTTCTACAGGGATGGGACACACTTAAATAGAAAGGGTGCAAGAATATTTGCTGATGCTATCAAGGTAGTATTAGGGAGGTCGGAAAACTGCTAGCATGGGGGATACAAGGACTAATAGATTAACAGTAGCCATGACAGAGGTGAAAGTGATTCTTGCACTACATCTATTGGAATGAGCAGCAGCTTGAAAAACAAGATGACAGGTATTTCGGACTGCTGGGAGTCATTGCAGTACAAGTAAACTCGTGGGTTAGCATTAGCATTAGTAGAGGCATATGATGCAAGAAAGCAAGCTTATTCAGCATCAGCCAAAATAAAAGAAAAAAAAAAAAAAAAAAAAAAACAACCACTACTCCCATTTCACCCCTCAATTCGTTCGAAATACCTGTCCAGCTGAGCCTTAAATTTGTTTAGGCTATCAACTTCAACAACAAGCGATGGAAGTCTATTCCACAAACCAACTGCCCGCTGGCTAAAGGCGAATTTCCGCACATCTATCCGACATCCGTCCTTCCTCAATTTGAATTTATGCCCTCTCAGGTGATTATTCTGAGCAAGAGGAAGAATTCCATCGGCATTGAGCATGCTCAAGCCATTCAAAGCCTTTTACACCTCTATCAGATCACCTCGGCGATGCCTAGTCTCCAGGCTCTGTAATTTGCAAAACTTAAGCCTTTCTTCGTAAGAGCAACCCTTTGTTCCATTCACTAATCTTGTTGCCCTTCTCTGTACTCGTTCCAGCAGCTCTACATCCTTCTTGAAATGAGGCCTCCAGACCTGTATACAGTACTCAAGGTGTGGCCTGACCAATGCCTTATACAAGGGAATAATCACATCCCTGTCGCTGCTAGAAAAATTCCTGTATATCATTGACAAGACACCATGAGCTACTCTTGCAGCTCGTCTGCACTGCTCAGAGAACTTCATATCTGCCTGCACAATTACCCCCAGGTCCTTTTCATTCTCTACCACTGTCAGCGTAGTACCACAGAGTTGATACGTTGATCTGGGGTTACTGTTTCCCATATGTAGTACTTTACATTTGTCAATGTTAAACTTCATTTGCCACCTCTCAGCCCATCTGCTCAACCTTTCCAGATCCTGTTGCAGCAGCATAGTATCAGTAGTGTCCTTAACAACCCTGCCAACCTTTGTATCGTCTGCAAACTTGGACATTAAGCCTGATACACCATCATCAATATCATTTATAAATACAGAAAACAACAATGGACCCAACACTGAACCCTGAGGAACTCCACTAATAACATTAGTCCACGTTGAGCAGTGTCCATTGATTACCACTCTCTGTCTTCTGCCACTCAACCATCCCTTTATCCATAGCAGCAATTTGCCTCGAATGCCACACTTCTCCAATTTGTGCAGCAGTCTTCCATGCGCAACAGTATCAAAAGCCTTTCTAAGATCCAAATATATAATATCAAAGTTATTCCCTGCATCCAGTTCTTTTGTGACTACATCATAGTATCCAATCAAATTGGTCAGACAAGACCTGCCCTTAACAAACCCATGCTGTGTCTGAGCTATAACTGAATTCTTGTCCAGATGATCCTGCAGTGCTTCTTTAACCAGTGCCTCCATTAATTTTCCTGGAACCGAAGTTAAACTAACAGGTCTATAATTACTTGTGTCAGCCTTTGATCCTCCTTTGTGAATTGGGGTTACATTTGCACATCTCCAGTCCATGGGTACCTCCCCTGAGTCCAAAGAAGCTCTCATAATTATGGCTAGGGGTTTGCTTACTTAATTTTGCTGCCTCCTTTAATATAACTGGATAGATCCCATCCACCCCGGGTGCCTTTTTTATGTTTATCCTCAACAATTTCTCCTCCACTTTCCTCTCAGTTATTAGAAAATCATCTAGCTCACTGCCAATGTTTACTTCACCTACGACATTCCCCTTCCTAAATAACTCCTCATGTGTGAATGTAGAGCAAAATACTCGTTTAGATTGTTAGCCACCTGAGCTGGATCCTCAACTGTTGAACCATCAACATCCAGTGGACCAATCTGATTCATCCCTTTCCTTCTTGAGTTTAAATAGGTAAAGAACTCTTTTCTGTTTTTCTTTGCATCCTTTGCCAAGGATTTCTCATAATCTGCCTTTGCCTGCCTAATCTCCTTTGTGACTTGGTTACAGACCAACTTATATCTATCATAGGCTTCCACGTCACCCATTAATTTGTATGTATCCCATGCATTTTTCTTCTCTGCCATATGTCTCATTAGTTCATCTGACAACCATTTAGGCCTGAACCTTGAACAATATTTCTTGGTTGGTATGTAAAGCCTGGTAGCTTCCAAGATTAGTTCCTTGAATGCTTCCCATTTTGAATTTGCTGTTGGTAACATCATCAGTTGGTCCCACTGTATAGAATTTAAATAGTGTCTCAGACCAGCATAGTCTCCTTTACGAAAGCAAAAACCCTTCCCTTTACCTCTGATGGTAGTTACCTCCTTGAGTAAATCCCATTTCAGCACACTGTGATCACTGCCACCCAGTGGTTCATTTATCTGCAGATTCCTAATGCATGAAGAATCACTACTGATAATCAGATCAAGAGTATTACTCCCTCTAGTTGCCTCCCGAACATGCTGGTGTAGAAAACAATCATCCAATAAATCCACAAAAGCCTTGCTAGTGTGTGAGTGACCAACCCACAAATTCCAGTCAATATCTGGGAAATTAAAATCCCCCGTTATAAGACTCTCTGATTTACTGGCCCACTCTATTTCCCTGTACAGTATCTTATTATACTCATCAGAGTCATTAGGCCTATAGCACACTCCTACTCTCAATTTTGATTTACCTATGCTTATGTCACACCAAACTGACTCAACACTGCACTGTCCAGCGATGTCAACTGGCTTCACTTCCTTGGATTTTATGTGTTTTTTAACTAATAGCATAACCCCTCCTCCCTTCCTATCCTGTCTATCCTTTCTGTAGACGTTGTACTCCCCAAATTCCAGTTCTGCATTCCTTATATCTGTGTGACACCACGTCTCTGATATCCCAACAATATCTGCCTTTGATGTTTTGAGTAATACCTCAAATTCATCAAATTTATTTACTAAACTCCTAGCATTAGTGTACACGCAAGTATACATGCACCTGTTTCTATTCTTAGCTACCCTAACACAACCCATGTGTTTACTTGTACCGCAATGACTTCCAGCAGTCTCTGAAATATCCTGCATCTTGTTTTTCAGGCTTCTGCTCATTCCAATAGAAGCAGTGCAAGAATCTCTTTCACCTCTGCCCGTGGCTACTGTTAATCCATTAGTCTTTGTCTCCCCCCAAGGATTGTGTTAGGGTAGCTAAGAATAGGAACAGGTGCGTGTACACTTGTGTATACACCAATGCTAGGAGTTTGGTAAATAAATTTGATGAATTTCAGGTATTGCTCAAAGCATCAAAGGCAGATATTCTTGGGATATCAGAGATGTGGTGTCACACAGATATAAGGAATGAAGAACTGGAATTTGGGGAGTACAACGTCTACAGAAAGGACAGACAGGATAGGAAGGGAGGAGGGGTTATACTATTGGTTAAGAAACACACAAAATCCAAGTAAGTGCAGCCAATCGACATCACTGGACGGTGCAGTGTCCAGTCAGGGTGTAACATAAGCATTGGGAGATCAAAATTGAGAGTAGGAGTATGTTATAGGCCCAATGACTCCGATGAGTATAATAAGAAACTGTACAGGGAAATAGAGTGGGCCAGTAAATCAGAGTGTCTTATAATGCGGAATTTTAATTTCCCAGATATTGACTGGAATTTGTGGGTTAGTAGTAGTAGTGGCATGTGATGCAAGTAAGCAAGCAAGTGCATCAGCAAAAAAAAAAAAAAAAATCACACCATTCCTTCCAAATGCCTGTGCAGTTCCTCCTTAAATTTATTCAACCTATCAACTTCCACAACAGATGGAAGTTTGTTCCAGCAATTAACCACCTGCTGGCTAAAGGCAAATTTCCGCACATCTATTCTACATCTGTCCTTACTTAATTTGAATTTATGCCCCCTTAGGTTTGTAATCTGAACAAGTGGAAGGATCCCATCAGAATTCAACGTGCTCAACCCATTCAAGGCCTTATACACCTTAATTCAGATCACCGCGCAGGTGCCTAGTCTCCAGCCACTGCAATTTGCAGAACTTAAGCCTCTCTTGGTAAGAGGATCCCTTCATTCCCCTCACCAATCTTGGTGCTCTTCTCTGTACATGCTCAAGTAAATCTACATCCTTCCTAAAATGAGAATAAGGGTTTGTCACTCACACAAGACTTTTGTGGAATTATTGGATGATTGTTTTCTACAACAGCATGTTTGGGAGGCAACTAGAGGGAGTAATACTCTTGATTTAATTATCAGTAGTGATTCTTCATGCATTAAGAATCTGCAGATAAAGGAACCACTAGGTGGCAGTGATCACAGTGTGCCGAAGTGGGATTTACTCAAAGAGGTAACTACCATCAGGGGTAAAGGGAAGGGTTTTTGCTTTCGTAAAGGCGACTACTGTGGTCTGAGACAGTATTTAAATTCTATAAGGTGGGACCAACTGTTGATGTTACCAACAGCAATTTCAAAATGGGAGGCATTCAAAGAATTTATCTTGGAAGCTACTAGGCTTTACATACCAACTAAGAAATATTGTTCAAGGTTTAGGCCTAAATGGATGTCAGATGAACTAATGAGATATGTGGCAGAGAAGAAAAATGCATGGAATACATATAAATTAATGTGTGAAATGGAAGTCTAAGATAGATATAAGCTGGTCTGTAACCAAGTCACAAAGGAGATTACGCAGGCAAAGGCAGATTATGAAAAATCTTAGGCAAAGGATGCAAAGAAAAACAGCAAAGAGTTCTTTACCTATGTAAACTCGAGAAGCAAAGGGATGAATCAGATTGGCTTCAGTGGATATTGGCTGCACTGGATATTGATGGTTCAACTGTTCATGATCCTGTTCAGGTGGCTAACAAACCAAATGAGTATTTTGCATCTACATTCACACATGGGGAGTTATTCAGGGAGGGAAATGCCAGAGCGAAATTAAACTCTGGCAGTGAGCTAGATGACTTTGTAATAACTGAGAGGAAAGTGGAGGAGAAATTGTTGAAGATAAACATAAAAAAGGCATGCAGGTTGCATGGGATCTATCCACTTATATTAAAGGAGGTGGAAAGGAAGTAAGCAAACCTTTTAGCCATAATTATGAGAGCTTCCTTGGACTCAGGGGAGGTACCCGTGGACTGGAGAAGCGCAAATGTGACCCCAATTCGCAAAGGAGGATCAAAGGCAACACACGTAATTATAGACCTGTTAGTTTAACTTCTGTTCCAGGAAAATTAATGGAAGCACTGCATGATCATCTAGACAAGACTTCTGTTATAGCTCGTACACAGCATGGTTTTGTTAAGGGTAAATCTTGCCTGACTTCATCTTAACAGGAATTTGGGGAGTGGGTGCGAGAGTACATGTGAACAAGCGAAGTTTTTATGGCTCCAGCAAATAGGGAAGTTTTTACTTTTTTATTGATTTAAATTGGCATATTATTTATTTTTTAGAGTTGCTTTATATTCCTAGTAAGAATACTTTATTTTTTTTTTATTTTATTTTGGTAGTTGTTGGCGCATCGGCTTCTGTGGCCATAGTGCACCTCCCAAGGTTTTTGCAGTACTTTGATCCAAGCCCGAGGCGGGATTCGAACCCGCGACCTTTGTAAGAATACTTTAGTTTAAATTGAATTTAGATAGAGATTTTGTAGGTTATTACTTAGTATCAGTAAGGGTATCAAATCCTCGTGTGGACAGATTTTCCAGCTCCCGCAAACAAAAAGTTTTTAATTATACTTAGCCACTTTATTGACTTAATTGTTAAATTAAATTAATTTCTATAAGTAGCTTACAGACCTAGTCAAGTTCCATGATTTATTTTGAATTTAGATAGTGCGATTTGGAAAGTAAATAATATCTCGTGTCCATAGATTAGCCATTCATAACTTGCCGCCATTGTTACGTGATATAACATGTGCTAGCGTAACGGAAAACTAGATAGCGTAAGGTTTAACAGAAAACTAGATAGCGAGTATAGTAGTATCACTTAATCAGTAAAATTTATTAATCTTATTAAATTTCATTGTCAATTGAATTGTACTTTTTAATTAAATAAATATAGCGACCTAGTTATTACAAACGTAACATCATAAATGAATACATATAAGTTGACAGGGGATAAGAAAGTCAGTAAAATTTATTAATCTTATTAAATTTCATTGTCAACTGAATTGTACTTTTTTAAACTAAATAAATATAGCGACCCAGTTATTACAAACGTAACATCATAAATTGATACATATAAGTTGACAGGGGATAAGAAAGTCATATTACGTAACTCGGAGATAATACTCAATACCGAAACATATATAGTGTTATAACTGCATTGGGATATAGGTTTTGGGTTATATTTTGTATTGGAATTTTATTGAACTTGAATAGAAATCATGACCCAGACAGGAGCAGCAAAGCAAACGGATCAAACTAGTGGAAGTGCTGTGGCTCAGGGGAGAACTGAGGGGGGCAGTTGCCCTCTGAATCACAGTCTATTGAAATGCACTGCTTGTTTGATATTGTGGAGCAATCAGGAATGGGACATGATATTGCCAAGGGGAATGTCTTGTGTGTGTGTGTGTGTGTGTGTGTGTGTGTGTGTGTGTGTGTGTGTGTGTGTGTGTGTGTGTGTGTGTGTGTGTGTGTGTGTACAATGTAAGGAGAGCGAGGAAATCAGACGCCAGCTCGGCATTGTTATGGGCTTATATGAGAGCTTGAAGGACAGGGTGGATGCCCTCGAAGGATTTAAATTGAGGGGCCCCATCAAGCTCTCAGCTGCCCATATCAATGCCAGAGCTTGCACTTGAACATCACACAACACAGCAGCAACCCACAAAGCAGAATGCTCTGGTCCCAAAGAAACTAGTTGTAGGTGACTCTATTGTCAGGGAAACGGGGAACATATTGTGCAAAAAGAATAGATGGAACAGGACCAGGGTATCTTTGCCAGAGACAAAGGTTAATGATTTTGTAGGGCAGATATCATCCTTTAAGGGCACAAAGGGTGATACTGTTGTACACGTTGGAACTAATACTATTAAGAGTAGGAGACCAGCAGAATTACTTAACAAGTACAAGACAATGCTGAAATATAGTTGTGAGTTAGGGTTGAATTTGAAAGTGTCTGCAATTCTGCCCAGACATGATAGGAGGGAGTATATGATGACAGCCTTGTCAATCAATTCTGCCCTGAAGAGATTGTGCAAGACTCAAGGAGTAGAATTTTTCTCGGCCTGGTCTGTGCTTGTTAACAGGAGAGACTGCTTCTACAGGGATGGGATACAGTTAAATAGAAAGGATGCAAGAATATTTGCTAATGCTATCAAGGCAGAGTTAAGTGGGTCAGAAAACCGCTAGCTTGGGGGGGTTACACGGACTAATAGATTAACAGTAGCCGTTGGCAGAGGTAAAAGTATTCTCGCACTACTTAGAAACACAAAATCTAAGGAAGTGCATCCAATTGACATGGATGGACAATGCATTGTTGAGTCTGTTTGGTGTGACATAAGCACTGGGAAAGGAAAAATGAGAGTAGGTGTTTGTTATAGGCCTAATGAATCTGATGAGTATAATGAGTAATTGTGCAGAGAAATAGAGTGGGCCAGTAAATTAGAGTGTCTTATAATGGGGGATTTTAATTTCCTGGATACTGACTAGAATTTCTGGGTTGGTCACTCACACGCTAGCAAGGCTTTTGTGGATTTATTGGATGATTGTTTTCTACAACAGGATGTTCGGGAGGCAACTAGAGGGAGTAATACTTTTGATCTGATTATCAGTAGTAATTCTTCACGCATCAAGAATCTGCAGATAAAGGAACCACTAGGTGGCAGTGATCACAGTGTGCTGAAGTGGGATTTACTCAAAGAGTTCACAACCATCAAGGGTAAAGGGAAGGGTTTTTGCTTTTGTAAAGGTGACTACGGTGCTTTGAGACGGTATTTAAATTCTATACGGGAGAACCAACTGATTGTTGTTATTTGGTTTTTAGGAGCATTAGCAACTAAGGCCATATTGCTCCGGGATATGCGGTGGTCATACCCTGACCTTTCCGCATCTTCCGTATTTGGTGGTGATGGGCTCGAACCCCGGTCTAATCAAGAAGTGTGTGCTACGCACTGTTCCTTCCCACCTGGCTACAGAGGTGCCAGAACCAACTGATGATGTTACCAACAGCAAATTTCAAATGGGAAGCATTCAAAGAATTAATCTTGGAAGCTACTAGGCTTTTCATACGAACAATGGAATATTGTTCAATATTTAGGCCTAAATGGATGTTATATGAACTAATTACAGATATGACAGAGAAGAAAAATGCATGGGATACATATAAATTAACATGTGACACAGAAGCCTATGATAGATATAAGTTGACTGCAACCAAGTTACAGAGGAGGTTAGGCAGGCGAAGGCAGATTACAAGAAATCTTTGACAAAGAATGCAAAGAAAAACAACATCCCCTTCAGCATTCATCCCCTTCCTTCTAGAGTTATGTAAACTCTAGAAGGAAGGGGATGAATCAGATTGGTCCACTTGATATCGATGGTTCAACTGTTGATGATCCTGCTCAGTTAGCTAACAAACTAAATGAATATTTTGCATCGACATTCACACAAGAGGTGTTATTCAGGGAGGGGAATGCCAGAGGTGTATTCAACTCTGGCAGTAAGCTAGATAATCTTGTAATAACTGAGAGTAAAGTGGAGGAGAAATTGTTGAAGATAAACACAAGAAAGGCACCTGGGGGTGGATGGATTCTATCCAGTTATATTGAAGGAGGCGGCAAAGGAAGTAAGGCCATAATTATGACAGCTTCCCTGGACTCGGGGGAGGTACCCATGGACTGGAGATGTGCAAATGTGACCCCAATCCACAAAGGAGGATCAAATGGAGACACAGGTAATTACAGACCTGTTAATTTAACTTCTGTTCCAAAGAAATTAATGGAGGCTTTTTTTTTTTTGGTAGTTGTTGGTGCATCGGCTTCTGTGGCCATAATGCACCTCCCAAGGTTTTTGCAGTACTTTGATCCAAGCCCGACTGGGGCTTGAACCCCAGTCTATTCAAAGAGCGTGTGCTACTGCACTCCCACTCCTGACCACTCGACTACGGAAGCCTCTACTCAGCCTTTACTTTTACATTATACACCATTTGCTTTTATATTATACAGATTTGTACTAGCTTTTTAATTGGCTGATGATATAAACAGGAATTTTTCTAGCAGGGATAAGGAGGTGATTATCCCCTGGTATAAGGCAATGGTCAGGACACCCTGAGTACTGTATACAGGTCTGGAAGCTTCATTTTAAGAAGGATGTAGAGCTGTTGGAACGAGTACAGAAAAGGGCAACAAGATTAGTGAATGGAACAAAGGGTTGCTCTTACAAAGAAAGGCTTAAGCTTTGCAAATTGCATTGTCTGGAGACTAGGCACCTGCGAGGTGATCTGATTGAGGTGTATAAAACCTTGAATGGTTTGAGCATGCTCAATGCGGATGGGATTCCTCCTCTTGCTCAGAATAATCGCCTGAGAGGGCATAAATTCAAATTGGGGAAATACGGTTGTAGGATAGATGTTTGGAAGTTTGCCTTTAGCCAGCGGGTGGTTGATTGGTGGAGCAAACTTCCATCTGTCGTTGTAGAAGTTGATAGCTTAAATAGATTCAAGCAAAACTTGACAAACATTTGGAGCGAGTGGATGGGTGAAATAAGGGGTTTTTTTTTGGCTGACGCTGCATAAGCTTGCTTTCTTGCATCATATGCCTCTACTAATGCTAATGCTAATATAATACACATTACAAAAATTTGGTCCCCGTTTTAAGTGGATTCATTTCAAGTGGAATTTTCTGAAACCAATTATCCTCGGATAACGAGAACCCCCCTGTGCTTCATAAATACTGAAAATGAATTAATGAAAATTATGCCACAAACAAAACTTACTTGAAAGCAATTTTATAAAAACAACTGTTTAAGGAAATAAACTTACCTTATCAGGTCTGCAAACAGGCAACTGATAATAATGGTAGGTCTCATGAGGATTAAAATATGGCCCAACTTTGTTAACATATAATATAACCTAAAATACATAAAAATATATTAAAACATCCAATATTTTTTGTATTTCTGTAACAGTGATTAAAATTAAGATAAAATCTCTAATACCATAATTACCTGAATACACGTGAATTTTTCTTTTACCAATAGTAAGCTTTAAATACAATCTATCTGAGATCAAATTATAATCATAATTTAAATGCATATTGTTTTGAAATTGAATGAATGTCAGGTTTGTGTGAAAAAGTTTAACCCCCAGAGGCAAAAAAAAAAAAAAAAACAGTAGACTCCCGATTAACCAGCCCCTATGGGACGGGACCCCAGGCCGGATAAACGAATGTCTGATTATTCCAAAAACACATGCAAAATAGCATTTATAGGTTGTAAATTAAATAAAAATATATATTGTATACAGTATGTTGTATATAAATGTTTATTAAACGTTTACTTAGATAAAAAATCTATAATCTTCATTTGTCTTTTTGATTTAAATTTGTTTTTTTGAAGCTAAATCACGGCACTTTTTCATAAGAATTATATCAGTGGCAAATGAATTATCTTGCAGTTCGATATATCTTATCGCAGTTTAGAGTGCTTTCTTTCCTTCCAAGTAACTTATTATTTTGTCATTTTTATCTCCGCTCATAGCTTCCGGGTTCTCTGGTTCTTCATCTTCTGCCATTTCTCCTTGACTAACTGCTTCGATAATTTCATCTGTTAACATTTCATTTCTAGAATGTTATTACCTACAAGCCATTTATCAATATCTCTTTCTTCAAGGTCTTTGAACTCTGATAATTGTTTCAAATCGTTAAGCAGAGCAATGTTGTTGTGGTCTGTCAGATTTTCAATGCATGGCTCTTTGTCCAGATGGCAGTTTATTTTTCGATAACTGGCCATAGTTTTCTCCATGACCTCATAAACGTTGATGACTGCATTTCCTCAAAAGTAGATGCCAACATGTAAATCACATCCTTGATGTTAATTTTCTTAAGGGACTTAGTGAAGAGAAGTCAATGAAGATTGGCAGTCTTCTCAAAAATTTCTGAAAGCAATTTCCTTCTGTAATGCCTTTTCAGACCAACTATCACACCTTGATCCATAGGTTGCACCAAAGATGTAATGCCATCTTGATGTTATCAGAAGATAGGTCAATGGAATGCATTGGAGCGTTGTCAAGGACAAAAACAGCCTAGAGTGGTAATTTCAAACACATCAAATGCACCTTAACTTTTAGAACGAATTCAATTGAAAACCATTCTTCAAATAGAAAAGAATCCATCCATTTGTAGTAAACTGGTAGAACACTGAAATTTACATTTTTAAATGATCTTGGTTTGGCTGACTTTCCTACAATGAAAAGAGGCAGTTTATGACTCTCAGCAGCATTTGTACAAAGGGCCACAGCAATTCTCTGTTTATTCATTTTAAAACCAGTAGCAAATGTTTCTTGTGGTGCTGCTATCATTTTTGTCAGAAGCTTAAAATTTATGCCTGTTTCATCCAAATTGTAGACTTGTTCAGGAGTAAGATTTTCCTTCTGTATAATGTCTAAAAGTTTTGGGAAAATTCACTTTCAGAATTTTGATCTGCTGACAATTTCTCGCCGCTGCTGACAATTTCTCAATAATGAATTCCATGGCACTTTTTCCATCGTGAAACCCATACCTCGCTGGCTAAGAATTCTTCTCCACTGTTGACTTTCTTGTGCAAGTGTACTGAATTTTCCTTCAAAACCGGCCTGCTAAGAGATGTTCTTTTAATTTTGTTTTCCTGCTGGGCCCATGACGTCAGAAATCTGATTCGCAGAAAAATCTCAACAAAAATATGGCCAATTAAAAAGGTTGTTCCTCTTTGTCGTTCTTACATGAACCACATCCATAATGCATCATCAAAGACTTCATTTTTTGGCTTCTTCATAATGCACCTGTCTGAGAGCACTTTTTCTGATTCTATTTGTACTGAAGTCTTGAAGAGACTTCAAGATTTCAGTATGCAAAGTTCAAAAAACATTTCTGATCCTGCCGTACTCTTCAGTACTTTTCAAGGAAGCTCTAATAGGAAGGTCAATAGCAATGAGCTCCATTTAACTTTAGCAATTGAGAACAAAACCATGGCCAAAATGCTTTCAAGTAGATTTCATCTCATGCCTTCACTCAAGATCCTTTTTATGAATGGACTTTGCTTCCATTCCTATTATAAAGCAAATAATAATAAAACTGAGATTTATATATCCCAAATATTTATTGCAGCAGAGAAACACCACACTTTATCTTACTGCACTTTACCTTACTAGTAAGGTAAAGTGCAGTGATCCTTTTTATGGTTGTGTGAGAAGGTTGCCTGATTTTATTTTAAAATTATTATTTACAAAGAGTAATCAAAAAAGTGGAAAATTTGAAAAACAGCTGGTTTTATTATTATTTATTATTATTATTATGATAAGTGTAAAACAGATGTGTATAATTAATGATTTTCTTTTGTGAAAAAGCATAATAGTTCATTACTTGATTCCAATGCAAATAGAAGTTTGTACTTTAGGCATCATTATTATATCGTAATTATGGCTACTTTAAAAATAAACTGTCATGTTCATAGAGAAAATGTTTTTTTAAATTAAAAATCAGCTCATTTGAAAAGGGCAAATCAGACTGGCTGTTAGACTCTCATTGAAATCCCAGCTGATGACCCCAAACACAAAAAGTATTAGAACCTATACTATTTAGTGTGGGATAAAGGTTTAGAAGATGAAAGATGATACTTGTTGATATTAGACTTGAATTTCTGTAGATTGTAATTTTCAGGAATTAGATGTGAAGGAAGATTATTCCAGAAAACTAAAGTTGAAAGGATAAACGGGGAAGAAAAAAAATTAGTTTCTGTGAGTCTAAAGTTAGACACTAAATGGATGTTGACTGGTTGAGGTATGTGTCTGAAAGGAGGGGGGGGGCTGAATATTAGAAACCAAATCAGAAGAACAGTGTCCATGGAAGAAACAATAGAAATGGAAGGGAACAGAAACAGAATGACTATGAAGCAAAGAGTGGAAGGACTTTGTAAGAGATAAGTGATTAATTAACCTAACTGCCCTTTTTTTGAATGGAAACTAGAAGGCTGAGAGAAATCCTTTCATTGCCCAAGATGTGGGGATAATATTCCATGGTAGGGCAGATTTGAGATTTTGTACAGAATGAGTAGCTGTTCTGAAGAAAAGTAACCCGGGGCAAATGAGAAAACCCAGTTTTTCAGATGTAGAGAAGAAAAATTTGTGACGTTCTTATGCCAAAAGAGATTAGAAGACAGGGTAATTCCTAATGGAGATATGTGATCTTGTCTAGAACTCTGAGTATCATCACAAAAAAGCATGGGAGCAGAAGAATCCTATTGTAAGATATAAGACATATTGTAAGATATAAGACTGAGTTTAAGAAGGATTGAAATTGATTAAACTGTTTTTGCCCCATTAGAGAATTACACAGAGGCAGTGTTCCACAATCTTTTTCTCTTTGCGGAACACCTTAAGTTATCCATGACACAACACGGCACATCAAAATGTTAATCTGCAAAAAAGCATGATTTTCGATAATATTAATATAAATATGCTATAAGTCACAACAGAATCAATTATTACTGTTCCAACAAACCAACAGAAATTGGCTGATGCATATATTAACATTTTATGAATCCTAAATCACTGTACAAAATGCAATTCTGCCCAGGGTTTTATCTGATTGGGTGAAGACACAGACTTCTCTAGCTGCTGCAAACGGATAAATCTTCCTTGAAGTTTTATTGGATTTCTGACTATAAACGTATTTATTTGTGTTTTACCAATAGATTAAATAGGCTTAGTAGTGTTCGTTAGCTTATTTTTTAAATTTAGCTAGTGATTTCATAAGTTACACCTCACTACTCACGCCGCTATCGTGCTGGTGTTTGGAGGAAATATCGTAGCCAGTAGCTCGGAAGAATAGTAAGGTTTAAATTGTAATAAATAAGAGTATTTTGAAGGGTTTAATCACCTTTCGAGCATATATACATTTTTTTTTTTGATTAGTCAACATATTAATTTGTGTTTTACAAATAGATTTAATAGGCTAAGTAGCATTCGTTAACGTATTTTTTAAATTTATCTAGTGACTTTGCAAGTTACAAACTCGCTACTCTTACTGTTATCGTATTGGTGTTTTGGCTGGAATATTGTAGTGTAATCAATACGATTTTAATTGTAATAAATAAGTTGTTCGAAGGATTTAATCACTTTTTCAGCATATATCTTTTGTATTTAGCTAAGGATATAACTAATCTCACATTGTGATCATTACGATATAGTATAACTTGATAACGTATATCTCGAACTTGATAGTTAAGTATAACACAAAACTATATAGGAGAATACATATTACTGCATTAGTTTAGTATAGTATTGTATATTCAAGTATAGTATAGTAAATTAGCATTAGTAGAGGCATCTAATGCTAGCAAGCTTTGACATTAAGCTTGATATGCCTTCATCAATATCATTAATAAATATACAAAATCACAATAGGCCCAACACCGAACCCTGATGGACACCACTAATAACATCAGTCCACGTAGAGCAGTATCCACTGATTACCACTCTGTCTTCTACCACGCAACCATCCTTTAATCCATTGTAGCAACTTGCCCTTAATGCCATATTGCCCCAATTTGTACAGTACTTTTGATACTGTTTTTTTTTTTTTTTGTACTTTTGATACTGTTGCAGACTTACATGTGCAACAGTATCAAAAGCTTTCCTGAAATCCAAGTATATGATATCAAAATTATTTTTTGCATCAAGTTAATATTAGGTATATGAGGCAAGAAAGCAAGCTTATAGAGCATCACCCAAAAAAAAAAAAAAAAAAATCTTCCTATTTCACCCATCCAGTCACTCAAAATGTATGTCTAGTTCAGCCTTAAATTTATTTAAGCTATCAACTTCCACAAAAAGAGATTGAAGTCTGTTCCAGCAATCAACTACTTGCAGGCTAAAGGCAAACTTCCGCACAGCTATTCTACAATTGTCTTTCATCAATATAAATCAATACCATCCCACGTTCTTAATCTTTGAAAGTAGAAGTATCCAATCACCATTGAGCCTGCTCAAACCATTCAAGGCCTTGTATAACTCAATCAAATCACCGCACAGGTGCCTAGTCTCCAGATGCTGCAACAGGCAGAACTTAAGCCTCTCCTGGTAAGAGGACCACCTTGATCATCTCACCAATCTTATTGCCCTTCTCTGTACTCGTTCTAGCAACTCTACATCATTCCTAAAATGAGCCCACCAGACCTGTATACAGTACTCAAGGTGTGGACTGACCACTGCTTTGAATAAAGATATAATAACCTCCTTGTCTCTGCTAGCAAAATTCTTATATATCACTGACAAAACTCCAGGACCTACTCTGCCAGCCCTCTGCACTGCTCAAAGAACTTTATATCCGACTGCACAATTACCCCCAGCTCTTTTCATTCTCTACCTCCCTGAGTGTAGTACCATACAGTTGGTACATTTCTCTTGGGTTACTGCTACCCATATGCAGTACTACTTTGCATTTGTCAATATTAAACTTCAGTTGCCATTTCCCAGCACATCTACCTAACTTTTCTATATCCTGCTCCAATAGCACACTGTATTTACTATCATTAACAACACTGCCAACCTTTGTCTCATTGCAAACTTGGACATTAAGCCTGATATATCTTCATCGATATCATTAATAAAGACATAAAACAACAAAGAGCCCAGCGCCGACACTGGGGTACTCCACTAACAACATTAGTGCACATAGAGCAGTCCATTGAATACCACTCTCTGCCATATCCCCTCAACCATCCCCTTATCCACTGCAGCAACTTGCCCTTAATGCCATGCCACTCCAATTGTACAGCAGTCTTCCATGTGAAACAGTATCAAAAGTTTTCCTGAAATGCAAGTGTATGATATCAAAATTATTTTTTGCATCCAGTTCCTTTGCGATTACATCATAGTATCCAATCAAATTTGTCAGACAAGACTTTTCCCTAACAAACCCATGCTGAGTCTGAACTATTACTGCAGTCTTGTCTAGGTGATAAGGCTTCACTTCTTTAACCAGTGACTGAATTATTATCCCTGGAACAGAAGTTAAACTAGCAGGTCTATAATTATTTTCTTCACCCTCTGAATCCTCTTTGTGAATTGGGGATACATTTGCACACCTCAAATTCATGAGGACCTCCCCTGAGTCCAAGGAAGCTTTCATAATTATAGATAAGGGATTACTTACTTCCTCTGCTGCATGCTTTAATATAACTGGATAGATCCCATCCAACCCAGGTGCCTTCCTTGTGTTTAACTTCAGCAATTTCTTTTCCACTTTGCGCTCAGTAATTAAAAAGTCACTTAGCTCCCTGTTAGAGTTTGATAAATATCTGGCATTCCCCTTTTTTGAATAACTCCTCTTGTGAATGTAGATGCAAAATACTCATTCAGTTTGTCAGCTATCTCAGCAAGATCATCAACAGTCGATCCACCAACATCAAGTGTACCAAACTGATTCATCCCCTTCCTTCTACAGTTTACATAAGTAAAGAAGGCATTGCTGTTTTTCTTTGCATCCTCTACCAAGTATTTCTCATAATCAGCCTTTGCTTCTCTAACTTCCTTTGTGACTTGATTACAGACTAGCTTATATCTGTGGTAGGCTTCTGTGTCACTTGCTAATTTATATGCATACCACGCTTTTTTCTTCTCTGCAACAAGCCTCATTAGTTCATCTGACATTCATTTAGGCTTAAATTTTGAACATTATTTCTTAGTTGGTATGAAAAGCCTAGTAGCTTCCAAGATTAATTCCTCGAAGGCCTCCCATTTAGAATTCACTGTTTTTAACATCATCAGCTGATCCCACTCTATAGAATTCAAAAACTGTAAGAGACCTCTGTAGTCACCTTTATGAAAACAAAAACCCTTCTCTGTACCCTTGATGGTAGTTATATCTTTAAGTAAATCCCACATCAGTAGACTGTGATCACTGTCTCCTAGTGGTTCCTTTATCTGCAAATTCCTAATGCATATGCATCATCATCACTGCTGATAATCAGATCAAGAGTATTACCCCCTCTGGTTGCACCCTCGAACATGTTTCTGTAGAAAACAATCGTCCAGTAAATCCACAAAAGTCTTGTTGGTATGCAAGTGACCAAACAACAAGTTCAAATCAATATTTGGAAAGTTGAAATCCCCCATTACAAGACATTCTGATCTACTGGCCCACTATTTCTCTGCACAATTGTTTGTTGTACTCATCAGAGTCATTAGGCCTATAGCACACTCCTACTACTCTTCATTTTCTCTTTCCAACTTTTTATGTCACACCAAACTGACTCAACATTGCAGTCCACTCAAGTCAACTCGATGCACTTCCTTAGATTTTATGTTTCTTAACTAACAGCATAACCCCCTCCTCCCTTCCTACCTGTCTGTCCTTTCTGTACTCCCCAAATTCCAATTTTGCACTGCTTATATCTGTGATAACATGTCTCTGATATCCCAACAATATCTGCCTTTTTATGCCTTGATCAGCATTTCAAATTCATCAAATTTATTTACTATACTTCTGGCACTGGTGTACATGCAAGTATACATGCACCTGTTCTTACTCTTAGTTACCTAACACAGTCGACGTATTTAATTGTTTCATGATGACTCCCAGCTGCTCTTGAAGACCCCAGCAATTTGTTCTCTAAGCTGCTGCTCCTTACAATAGAAGCAGCGCAACAATCGCTTTCACGTCTGCTGCTACTGTTAATCGTTTAGTCTGTGAATCCCCCCCAAGCTAGCGGTTTTACGACCCACCTAACACTCCCTCGATAGCATCAGCATATATTCTTGCACCCTTTCCATTTAAGTGTATCCCATCCCAACAGAAGTCTCTCCTGTAAGCAAATACAGACCACACTGAAAAAAAATTCTACATCATGAGCCATGCACATTCTCTCCATGGTGCTGAATTGATTGACAATGCTCTCATCATATACTCGCTCCTATCATGTCTGGGCAGAATTGGAGACACTTTCAAATTCAACCCAAACATGTGACTTTATTTCAACACTGACTGTACTTGTTAAGTAAATCTGCAGATCTCTTATTCCAGGCCTGAGCAAACTTTTTGGCTGAAGGGCCACATTAGGAATTAGAAAAGAAGGTGGGCCGCACGTAAAATACTATTTTTAGATATATATCATTTATTATCATGAAGAAGAAATATAACATAGCATTAGCATTAGTAGAGGCATTTGATGCAAGAAAGCAAGCTTATGCAGCATCAGCCAAAAAAAAAAAAAAACCACTTCCACTTCACCCCTCTGCTGTTCATTCAAAATACCTGTCCAGCTGAGCCTTAAACTTATTTAGGCTATCAACCTCCACTACAAGGGATGGAAGTCTGTTCCACCAACCAACCACCCGCTGGCTAAAGGCAAATTTCCTCACGTCTATCCTACATCTGTCTTTCCTCAATTTGAATTTATGCCCTCTCAGGTGATTATTCTGAGCTAGAGGAAGAATCCCATCAGCATTGAGCATGCTCAAACCATTCAAAGCTTTATACACCTCTATCAGATCACCTCGCTGGTGCCTAGTCTCCAGACACTGTAATTTGCAAAACTTAAGCCTTTCTTCATAAGAGCACCCCTTTGTTCCATTCACTAATCTTGTTGCCCTTCTCTGTACTCGTTTCAGCAGCTCTACATCCTTCTTGAAATGAGGCCTCCAGACCTGTATACAGTACTCTAGGTGTGGCCTGACCATTGCCTTATACAAGGGAATAATCACCTCCTTATCCCTGCTGGAAAAATTCCTGTATATCATTGACAATACTCCATGAGCTACTCTTGCAGCCCGTCTGCACTGCTCAGAGAACTTCATATCTGCCTGCACAACCACTCCCAAGTCCCTTTCATTCTCTACCACTGTCAGTGTAGTACCACAGAGTTGATACGTTGCTCTGGGGTTGCTGTTTCCCATGTGTAGTACTTTACATTTGTCAATGTTAAACTTCATTTGCCACCTCTCAGCCCATCTGCTCAACCTTTCCAGATCCTGTTGCAGCAGCATAGTGTCAGTAGTGTCCTTGACAACCCTGCCAACCTTTGTATCGTCTGCAAACTTGGACATTAAGCTTGATATACCATCATCAATATCATTTATAAATACAGAAAACAACAATGGACCCAATACTGAACCTTGATGGACTCAACTAATAACATTAGTCCACGATGAGCAGTGTCCATTGATTACCACTCTCTGTCTTCTCCCCCTCAACCACCCCTTTATCCATAGCAGCAATTTGCCTCCAATGTCACACTGCTCCAATTTGTGTAGCAGTCTTCCATGTGCAACAGTATCAAAAGCCTTTCTAAGATCCAAGTATATAATATCAAAGTTATTCCCTGCATCCAGTGCTTTTGTGACTGCATCATAGTATCCAATCAAGTTGGTCAGGCACGACTTCCCCTTAACAAAACCATGCTGTGTCTGAGCTATAACTGAAGTCTTGTCTAAATGATCCTGCAGTGCTTCTTTAACCAGTGCCTCCACCTGGAACAGAAGTTAAGCTCACAGGTCTATAATTACTTGTGTCAGCCTTTGATCCTCCTTTGTGAATTGGGGTCACATTTGCACATTTCTAGTCTATGGGTACCTCCCCTGAGTCCAAGGAAGCTCTCATAATTATGGCTAAGGGTTTGCTTACTTCCTTTGCTGCCTCCTTTAATATAACTGGATAGATCCCATCCACCCCGGGTGCCTTTCTTGTGTTTATCTTCAACAGTTTCTCCTCCATTTTACTCGCAGTTATTTCAAGATTCTGTAGCTTACTGCTAGAGTTGAATACACCTCTGGCATTCCCCTTGCTGAATAACTCCTCATGTGTGAATGTCGATGCAAAATATTCATTTAGTTTGTTAGCTACCTGAGCAGGATCATCAACAGTTGACCCATCAATATCAAGTGGACCAATCTGATTCATCCCCTTCCTTCTAGAGTTTACATAAGTAAAGAACTCTTTGCTGTTTTTCTTTGCATCCCTTGCCAAGGATTTCTTGTAATCTGCCTTCGCCTGCCTAACCTCCTTTGTAACTTGGTTGCATATCAACTTGTATCTATCATAGGCTTCTGTGTCATGTGTTAATTTGTAAGTATCCCATGCATTTTTCTTCTCTGCCATATGCCTCATTAGTTCATCTGACATCCATTTTGGCCTAAACCTTGAACAATATTTCTTAGTTGGTATGTAAAGCCTAGTAGCTTCCAAGATAAGTTCTTTGAATGCTTCCCATTTTGAATTTGCTGTTGGTAACATCATCAGTTGGTCCCACTGTATAGAATTTAAATACTGTCTCAGTCCATCGTAGTCGCCTTTACGGAAGCAATAACCCTTCCTTTTACCCCTAATGGTAGTTACCTCTTTGAGTAAATCCCACTTCAGCACACTGTGATCACTGCCACCTAGTGGTTCATTTATCTGCAGATTCTTAATGCATGAAGAATCACTACTGATAATCAAATCAAGAGTATTACTCCCTCTAGTTGCCTCCCGAACATGCTGATGTAGAAAACAATCATCCAATAAATCCACAAAAGCCCTGCTAGTGCGTGAGTAACCAGCCCCCAAATTCCAGTCAATATCTGGGAAATTAAAATCTCCCATTATAAGACTCTCTGATTTACTGGCCCACTCTATTTCCCTGTACAGTTCCTTATTATACTCATCAGAGTCATTAGGCCTGTAGCACACTCCTACTCTCAATTTTGATCTCCCAATGCTTATGTCACACCAAACTGACTCAACACTGCACTGTTCAGCGATGTCGACATCCATTCATTTGGTCAAATGACCAAATGACATCAGCGATATCATCATTTGGTCATTTGACATCCATTTAGGTGTAAATCTGTTCAAGGTTTACACCTAAATGGATGTCAAATGACCAAATGAGACTCGTGGCAGAGAAGAAAAATGCATGGGAAACATATAAATTATCAGTAAATACAGATGTCTCGATAGTATGTAATCATGTCACAAAGAATATTAGGCAAGCAAAGGCAGATGAGAAATCTTTAGCAAACGATGCAAAGAAAAACAGTAAAGACTTCTTTACTTTTGTAAACTATAGAAGGAAGGGAATGAATCACATTGGTACACTTAATATTGATGGTTCAACTGCTGATGATGCGTGTCAGATAGCAGATGACAATCTGAATGGGTATTTTGCATCTACAGTCACATCTGAGGAGGTCTTTGTGGAAGTGGAGGCCAGAAGCTTAGCTTTTGTAATAACTGAGAGCAAAGTGGAGGAGAAAGTGGTTGAAATTGAACATAAAAAAGACACCAGGGGCAGACGGAATCTATCCAGTTATATTGAAGGAGGCAGCAAGGGAAGTAAGTGAATGCTTGGCCATAATTATAACAGCATCCTTAGATTCAGGGGAGCTCCCCACGGGCTAGAGAGGTGCAAATGTGTCCCAATTCACAAAGGAGGTTCAAAGGGTGACAAGTAATTCCATACCTGTAAGTTTGACTGCTGTCCAGAGAAAATAATGGAGTTGCTGGTTAGGGATGTGATGCAAGATCATCTAGACAAGACGGCAGTTATAGTTCAGACACAGCATGGGTTTGTTAAGGGGAATTCTTGTCTGACAAATTTGAATGGATACTACGATGTGGTTACAAAGGAACTGGATGCAAAGAATAATTTTGATATCATATACTTGGATTTTAGGAAAGCTTTTGATACTGTGGCACAGGGGAAGACTACTGTACAAATTGGAGCAGTATGGCATTAAGGGGAAAATTGCTACAATGGATAAAAGGATGGTTGAGTGGGAGAAGACAGAGAGTAGTTTTCAATGAACACAACATAGAGAGTAGTTTTCAATGAACACTGCTATTCATGGACTAATGTTATTAGTGGAGTCTCCCAGATTTCAGTATTGGACCCATTATTGTTTTTGACATTTATCAATGATATTGATGAAGGTATATCAGAGTTGATGTCTAAGTTTGCACACAATACGAAGGTTAGCACGGTTATTAATAACAGTAATGATAGTACACTACTGCAACAGGATGTGAAAAACGTTGAGCAAACGGGCTGAGGTGGAAACTGAAGTTTAACATTGACAAATGTAAAGTACTGCATATCTCTGCCAGGGGCAAAAGTTGATGATGTACTGCAGATATCATCTATTAAAGGCACAAAAGGTGATATTGTTGTACACATTGGAACTAATACATTAAGAGTAAGAGATCTGTAGATTTACTCAACAAGTACAGGTCAATGTTGAAAAAAAGTCGGGAGTTACGGTTGAATGTGAAAGTATCTGCAATTCTGCCTAGACAAGATAGGAGGGAGCATATGAGAGCCTTGTCAATGAATTCAGCCCTGGAGAGATTGTACAAGGTTCATGGGGTAGAATTTTTTTTCAGCTTGGTCTGTGCTTGCTAACAGGAGAGACTGCTTCTACAGGGTTGGGATACACTTAATTAAACACAGTGCAAGAATAGTTGCTGAAGCTATCGAGGCAGTGTTAGGTAGGTCAGAAAACTGATAGCCTGGGAGGATACACAGACTAAAAGGTTAACAGTGGTCATAGGCAGAGGCAAAATTGATCCTTGCATTGCTTCTATTAGAATGAGCAGCAGCATGGAAAGCAAGGCAATGGAGATTTCCAAGACTGCTGGGATTCACAATGGAACAAGTAAATACATGGGCTGTGTTAGGGTGATTAAGAGTAGAAACAGGTGCATGTACACTTACATGTACACCAATGCTAGGAGTATAGTTAATAAATTTGATGAGCTTGAAATGCTAGTCAAGACATCAAAGTCAGACATTGTTGGGATATCAGAGACATGGTGTCACAGACATAGGCAGTGCAAAATTAGAATTTTGGGAGTACAATGTCTACAGAAAGGATAGACAGGAAGGGAGGAGGGGTTATGCTATTATTGAAGAAACACAATCTAAGGAAGTGCATCCAATTGATGTTGGTAGACAATGCAATGTTGAGTCTGTTTGATGTAACATAAGCACTGGAAAAGGAAAAATAAGAGTAGGTGTGTGTGTGTGTGTTATAAGCCTAATGAATCTGATGATTATAATAAGCAATTGTGCAGAGAAATAGAGTGAGCCTGTATATCAGAATGTCTTATAATGGGGGATTTTAACTTTTCAGATATTGACTGGAACTTGTGGATTGGTCACTCGCATACTAGCAAGGCTTTCATGGATTTATTGACTCAGGGGAGGAATCATTTTAGGAAATGATGTAGAGTTGCTGGAACGTGTACAGAGAAGGGCAACGAGATTCGTGAGTGGAACAAAGGGCTGATGATACCAAGAAAGGCTTAAGTTCCGTAAAATGCCGTGTCTAAAGACTAGGCACCTGCAAAGTGATCTGATTGAGGTGTATAAAGCCTGGAATGGATTGAGAAAGCTCAATACTAATGAGATTCTTCCTCTTGTTCAGATTACTCACCCGAGGGAATAAATATTCAAATTGAGGAAACAGTGCTGTGTTGGAATTTGGAGAGTACAATGTGTACAGAAAAAATAGACAGAGTAAAAAGGGAGCAGGGGTTGTGCTGTTAGTTAAGAAACTAAAAATGTAAGGAAGTACATCCATTTAACATAGATGGTCAGTGCAATGTTGAGTCAGTTTTTTTTTTTTTTTTATGAAAACCCCAAACACGAAAGGTATCAAAACCTATAGTACTTAGTACCGTGCATGGGTTGAAAGAGAAGTATGGGGGGGGGGGATGCCGGAAACTTTGTTCTAGAGACTAAACACGGGTTTCACCACTTCAAGCCTCCAATAAGCAAAGTGGTGGTATTTCACCAGTTGATGAAAGTCATCTACCACCTTGGTGTGATGTAAGCACGGAAAATAAAAATGGGAGCAGTAGAGTGTTATAGGCCTAATGACTCTAATGAGTACAGTCAGTCCTCGTATAGCACAATAGTTGTGTTCCTAGAAACCCTCGTGCAATGCAGAATTGTGCAATATAAACAACAGGCCCTATGGGAAAAATAGGGTTAGGTGCCGACCATCCAAGATTGAACACATATTTGTAACCAAAACATTACCAAACACAAATTATCGTAATAAAATACTTACATATTTTATTATGATAATTTATTGTTTGGTTTATTGGGTTTTATTACGACTATTACGTAATAAAATATTGCTAATGCTTTTGCTTCTATCGTAAGCAAATTTGTTTTTTGTTTGATTTTCTATCCAAACAGATGACAGCCGTTCCATCTCTTCCAATTCTTTGTGTCTTAATCTAATGGATTTTAATTACACTTTGAGTTGTTCCTGCTATAAAAGTTGTTTTTATTTTCTCTGCATTCTTTGTAATTCTTGGCGTTGCCTCATTTAGGTCTGTAGCACGTGCAATATCACTTGGTCTTTCATTTCGCTCAAAACGTTTCACAATTTCATATTTTTTCTCAATCGACAAAGGCGGACTGGCCATAAGCCTTACAGGGGAAACCCCAGTGGGCCAGAGGCCACTGCGATTTCGGTCATAACCATAGTATGAGGCCACTGTAAATTTTCCCGGGTAAGAATTTTTGACCCAGTCCACCTCTATTTATCGATATTGCTTTTCTTTTTCTCTCTGAATCTGCAGTGTCTTCACCAGGACACTTCCTTTTCACACCTTTTAAGTATTTTACTCATTTTTAGGGAATAAAGCACAATTACAAAATGAGGAGGCACGCTTGATAAACATAAACAAATTTGCACACGTGTAGCAACTGAATAAACAACACCGTAAAGGCAGAGATACACTATTAACACCTCACATTTTACTAAAGCACATTTCTAGGGGGTTCTACCATAAAACAATAAAAACAATTTCCAGTTGTGTTTCTCGTAATGGAATCTGTTATAAACTCGATCTAATTGCATTTGCGATTATACCGATAGCTGGAATTGTGTTGGTTTTTACGTTATTATGATGAAATGTGTTTCCCCTTCACTGATATAAAAAACATAAATACATTTTCAGAATCTTCTCCTCATTCCTATCGTGTTGCGTTAGGTTGGGGTGATTATGCGTTTGACTGCCATTTCTTGTAAACACAAAGGCGAATCGTGCATAAGCGAATTCGGTTCGTGTTATATAAGATATCGTTCCCCTATTTATAAATCGTGTATGATCGAATTCGTGTAGTGTAAACACGTGTTATACGAGGACTGACTGTACAACAAAAAAAAACTGTATAGAGAAATAGTGGCCCAGTAATCAGATTGTCTTATAGAATGGGGGATTTTAAGTTCCCAGATATTAACTGAAACTTGTGGGTTGCTCACTCGCCCACTAGCAAAACTTTTGTGGATGTATTGGATGACTGTTTTCAACAGCAACACATTAGAGAGGCAACAAGAGGAGTAATTCTCTTTATCTGATTATCAGCAGTGATTATTTGGGAATTAAGAATTTGCAGATTAAGGAAGCACTAGGTGGTATTCATCAGTGTACTGATGTGGGATTTACTTAAAGATGTAACTAACATCAGGAGTAAAGGGAAGTTTTCTTGGTTTCGTAAAGGTGACTACAGTGGTCTCGGACAGTGTTTAAATTGAATACAGTGGGACCAACTGATGATGTTACCAACAGTAAATTCTAAATAAGAAGCATTCAAAAAAGTAATCACACAAGCTACTAGACTTTTCATACTGATTAAGGAAAACTACTTAAGGTTTAGGCCTACATGGATGTCAGATGAACTAATGAGACCCGTGGCAAAGGAAAAAAAATGCACCGGTTACATATAAATTGTCAAGGTTAATATAAAAATCAATTTGTAACTTGATTACAGACTGTTAGTCTGTAATCAAGTTACAAAGAAAGTTGGGTAAGCGAAGACAGATATGAGAAATCTTTGGCAATGGATTGTAAGAAAAACAGCAAGGATTTCTTTAGTTATGTAAACCCTAGAAGGAAGGGGAATAATAAGATTGGTCCACTTGACATTGATGGTTCGACTGTTGATGATCCTGCTCAGATAGCTGAAAATCTGAATGAGTATTTTACATTTGCATTCACACATGAGGAGTTACTAAGAGAAGAGATTGCCAGATGTTTATCAGACTAGCAGGATGCTTAATGATCCTAATAACTGAGAGCAAAGTGTAGGACAAATTGTTGAAGTTAAACATAAGAAATGCACCCAGGATCTATCCAATTATATTAAAGGAGGAAAGCAAACCCTTAATGGTTCGAGCCCGTCACCACCAAATACGGAGGATGCGGAAAGGTCAGGAAATGACCACCGCATATCCCGGAGCAATATGACAAAGACCAATAGATTGACAGTAGCCACTGGCAGAGGTGAAAGAGATTCTTGCATTGCTTCTATTAGAATGAGCAGAAGCCTGAAAAACAAGATGCATGGTATTTCAGAGAGTGCTGGGAGCCATTGCGGTACAAGTAAACACATGGGTTGTGTTAGGGTAGCTAAGAATAGAAACAGGTGCAGGTATACTTGTGTGTACACCAATGCTAGGAGTTTAGTAAATAAATTTGATGAATTTGAGGTATTGCTCAAAACATCAAAGGCAGATATTGTTGGGATATCAGAGACGTGGTGTCACACAGATATAAGGGATGCAGAACTGCAATTTGGGGAGTACAACGTCTACAGAAAGGATAGACAGGATAGGAAGGGGGGGAGGGGTTATGCTATTAGTTAAGAAACACATAAAAACCAAGGAAGTGAAGCCAGTCGACATCGCTGGACAGTGCAGTGTTGAGTCAATTTGGTGTGACATAAGCATTGGGAGATCAAAATTGAGAGTAGGAGTGTGCTATAGGCCTAATGACTCTGATGAGTATAATAAGGAACTGTACAGGGAAATAGAGTGGGCCAGTAAATCAGAGTCTTATAATGGGAGATTTTAATTTCCCAGATATTGAGTGGAATTTCGGGGATGGTCACTCACACATTAGCAAGGCTTTTGTGGATTTATTGGATGATTGTTTTCTACATCAGCATGTTCGGGAGGCAACTAGAGGGAGTAATACTCTTGATTTGATTATCAGCAGTGATTCTTCATGCATTAAGAATCTGCAGATAAATGAACCACTAGGTGGCAGTGATCACAGTGTGCTGAAGTGGGATTTACTCAAAGAGGTAACTACCATTAGGGGTAAAGGGAAGGGTTATTGCTTCCGTAAAGGCGACTACGATGGACTGAGACAGTATTTAAATTCTATACAGTGGGACCAACTGATGATGTTACCAACAGCAAATTCAAAATGGGAAGCATTCAAAGAACTTATCTTGGAAGCTACTAGGCTTTACATACCAACTAAGAAATATTGTTCAAGGTTTAGGCCAAAATGGATGTCAGATGAACTAATGAGGCATATGGCAGAGAAGAAAAATGCATGGGATACTTACAAATTAACACATGACACAGAAGCCTATGATAGATACAAGTTGATATGCAACCAAGTTACAAAGGAGGTTAGGCAGGCGAAGGCAGATTACGAGAAATCCTTGGCAAGGGATGCAAAGAAAAACAGCAAAGAGTTCTTTACTTATGTAAACTCTAGAAGGAAGGGGATGAATCAGATTGGTCCACTTGATATTGATGGGTCAACTGTTGATGATCCTGCTCAGGTAGCTAACAAACTAAATGAATATTTTGCATCGACATTCACACATGAGGAGTTATTCAGCAAGGGGAATGCCAGAGGTGTATTCAACTCTAGCAGTAAGCTACAGAATCTTGAAATAACTGAGAGTAAAGTGGAGGAGAAACTGTTGAAGATAAACACAAGAAAGGCACCCGGGGTGGATGGGATCTATCCAGTTATATTAAAGGAGGCAGCAAAGGAAGTAAGCAAACCCTTAGCCATAATTATGAGAGCTTCCTTGGACTCAGGGGAGGTACCCATAGACTGGAAATGTGCAAATGTGACCCCAATTCACAAAGGAGGATCAAAGGCTGACACAAGTAATTATAGACCTGTGAGCTTAACTTCTGTTCCAGGAAAATTAATGGAGGCACTGGTTAAAGAAGCACTACAGGATCATTTAGACAAGACTTCAGTTATAGCTCAGACACAGCATGGTTTTGTTAAGGGGAAGTCTTGCCTGACCAACTTGATTGGATACTATGATGCAGTCACAAAAGAACTGGATGCAGGGAATAACTTTGATATTATATACTTGGATCTTAGAAAGGCTTTTGATACTGTTGCACATGGAAGACTGCTACACAAATTGGAGCAGTGTGACATTGTAGGCAAATTGCTGCTATGGATAAAGGGGTGGTTGAGGGGGAGAAGACAGAGAGTGGTAATCAATGGACACTGCTCATCGTGGACTAATGTTATTAGTGGAGTCCCTCAGGGCTCGGTGTTGGGTCCATTATTGTTTTCTGTATTTATAAATGATATTGATGATGGTATATCAGGCTTAATGTCCAAGTTTGCAGACAGTACAAAGGTTGGCAGGGTTGTCAAGGACATTACTGACACTGTGCTGCTGCTGCAACAGGATCTGGAAAGGCTGAGCAGATGGGCTGAGAGGTGGCAAATGAAGTTTAACATTGACAAATGTAAAGTACTACACATGGGAAACAGCAACCCCAGAGCAATGTATCAACTCTGTGGTACTACACTGACAGTGGTAGAGAATGAAAGGGACTTGGGGGTGGTTGTGCAGGCAGACATGAAGTTCTCTGAACAGTGCAGACGGGCTGCAAGAGTAGCTCATGGAGTATTGTCAATGATATATAGGAATTTTTCCAGCAGGGATAAGGAGGTGATTATTCCATTGTATAAGGCAATGGTCAGGCCACACCTAGAGTACTGTATACAGGTCGGGAGGCCTCATTTCAAGAAGGATGTAGAGCTGATTTGATTTGGTAGTTGTTGGCGCATCGGCTTCTGTGGCCATATTGCACCTCCCAAGGTTTTTGCAGTACTTTGATCCAAGCCCGAGGCGGGAATCGAACCCGCGACCTTTGGGTTGCCGGGCAGGTACTTTACCCACTCAGCTAGCCCGGTCGGCGATGTAGAGCTGCTGGAACGAGTACAGAGAAAGGCAACAAGATTAGTGAATGGAACAAAGGGGTGCTCTTACGAAGAAAGGCTTAAGTTTTGCAAATTACAGTGTCTGGAGACTAGGCACCAGCGAGGTGATCTGATAGAGGTGTATAAAGCCTTGAATGGTTTAAGCATGCTCAATGCTGATGGGATTCTTCCTCTTGCTCAGAATAATCACCTGAGAGGGCATAAATTCAAATTGAAGAAAGACAGATGTAGGATAGACGTGCGGAAATTTGCCTTTAGCCAGCGGGTGGTTGGTTGGTGGAACAGACTTCCATCCCTTGTGGTGGAGGTTGATAGCCTAAATAAGTTTAAGGCTCAGCTGGACAGGTATTTTGAACGAACAGAGGGGTGAAGTGGAAGTGGGTTTTTTTTTTTTTTTTTTTTTTTGGCTGATGCTGCATAAGCTTGCTTTCTTGCATCAAATGCCTCTACTAATGCTAATGCTAAATAACCCATGCCAATTCAACAATGAATGTGTGAATGGCATTTATAGAAGACCCGAACTTAGGTAAGAGATGATATAAGGCACCTACTGTACACCCAAAATGGAGGGTGCTCCAAGGAGAATACAAGGAACCGCCTGCAAATAGAGATATAGGCATATATTCCACAGGTGACTGCTGTAAAATTATATCACTGCTAAACAAGTATCATGAAGACTGAAGGATCTACATTAAACTATTTATGCCATAATCAGAAAGATAGAGTATGTTATGCCAGGTACAACTAATGTGACTATATTTCCTGAATGCTATCCATGAGACATTTATTCTTCTCTTGACTTCCAAACATTTATTATTACAGATTATGACTTGTTCCAGATAAGTATATGAATCCACCTTTTCAATTACGGCTCCTTCAGTGATTATATCCCTTTTCGTGGCATACTTGTTCATCATTATTTTTGTTTCAGTGATATTCATCTTTAGTACGAAATCCTTACCAACTCTGCACAACTGATTCAGACTTTCCTCTAATTCTTTGAGATCGTGGCTTATGATCACAATGTCATCTGCAAATGGTTTAGGTACTCTCCATTCACATTGACTCCTTTCTGCAACCAGTCCAATCTTCTGAATGCTTCTTCAAGAGCAGCAGTACACAACTTCGGAGATACTGTGTCTCTTTGTCGAACTCCTTTCTCAATTTTAAATTTGCTACTGTCTTTGTCTAGTCTAATAGAGGTAGTGTTCTCATATATTTTCTTCAAAATCATAATGTATGGGATGTCTATGCCTTGTTTTTCTAGTGCCCGGAACATTGCCTTATGCTGTACGGAGTCAAATTCCAGGCATAATAGCATTTTATATTCATTTGCTTTCTCCATTAGCTGAGATATTACATGAAGGTGATCCATAGTTGACAGTCCTGTCCTAAAGCCAGCTTACTCTTTTAGTTAATTCCCGTCTAGTACTTTTTCTAATCTGTTAGTAATGACCCTTGTGAACCTCTGGATGTAGGACAACAAGCTAATTGGTCTGTAATATCCAATTTATCTCCTTTCTTATGCAGCAAAATCATGATTGCATTATTCCACTCCTCAGGCGTCCTACCTTTCCTAATTTATTTTGAAGTCTTGCCAATTTCTTTGTCATATCTCTTCCTCCCAATTCTAACTCTACGGTAACTTCATCTTCCCCCCCAGGGCATTCTGATTCTTCAGTTTCTTCAATGCATGTTCTACCTCATCAGGAAGGATATCAGGTGTGTTGTGTGTGTTGCTAATATGTAATCCCTCTTTCCTACTGCTTGCATCATTTCCTTGCTCCTTATATAATTCTTTATAGTAGTCTTCTGCTATTTGAATTATGCCTTCTCTGCTATTTATAAGCAAGTACACCATCACTATTCTTCAGTTTCAGTATCATTTGTCTTTCTGCATTTTTTTTTTTTTTTTGTTAGTTGTTGGCGCATCGACTTCTGTGGCCATAATGCACCTCCCAAAGTTTTTGCATTTTACTCTGATCCAAGCCTGAGGCGGGATTCGAATCCGCGACCTTTGGGTTGCTAGGCAGGCACTTTACCCACCTGGCTAGCCCGTTTGGCCTTTCTGCATGACTGTTGATTTAAGTCTGTTGTTTTCCTTTAATGCTTGTTCTACTATTCTTGTTAGATCTTCTTATGTCTTCTCTGAGTCTCTTTCTAATGGCTTTAAATAACTCAGTATACTCAATTTTTTTCCTTGTCAGTGTTTATCTTGCTCTTCATTTGTCATTTTAGTTCATCAACTAAAACGACAAATGAAGGTGGTAGATGACTCTCATCAACCGGTGCAATACCACCACTTTGCTTATTGGAGGCTTGAAGTGGTGAAACCCATGTTTAGTCTCTAGAGCAAAGTTTCCGGCACCCCCTCCCCCATACTTCTCTTTCACCCCATGCACGGTACTAAGTACTATAGGTTTTGATACCTTTCGTGTTTGGAGTTTTCATAAAAAAAAGAAAAAAAGTGTTTCTTTACTAAATTTTTCTTCTTTGGATTTCTTTTTACCTACAGGTTTTTCAGGCTTTATCACTTTCAGAAAATTGTTGTATTCCTCGTTGATATCTTAGTCCTGAAAGGTCTTCAGAAATTCAAACTTGTTCTTAAGTTCCAGTACATACTGCTTTTTCTCCTCTTCTGTTATCTCCAAAACCTTTGTATTATTTATTCGAGTCGTTTTTACCATTCTTTTCTTACATCTATATCAAGTGCTCAGAATAATCACCTGAGAGGGCATAAATTCAAATTGAGGAAAGGCAGATGTAGGATAGATGTGCAGATTTCCTTTAGTCAGCAGGTAGTTGGTTGGTGGAACAGACTTCCATCCCTTGTTGTGGAAGTTGATAGCCTAAATAAATTTAAGGCTCAGCTGGACAGGTATTTCGAACGAACGGAGGGGTGAAGTGGAAGGGGTTTTTTTTTGTTTTTTTTTTGGCTGATGCTCCATAAGCTTGCTTTCTTGCATCATATGCCTCTACTAATGCTAAAGTATGCATCTTACCATTCTGTGATCACTTCCAACTCACTTACCTTGTTCAGGGCAGTAACATCGTTCACAATATATCTTCTTTTAGTGAGGATGAATTTTTTAAATAGATATGCTTAAATTTGCCTTTATCCAGCAGGTAATTGATAGCTGGAATAAACTTCCATCTGCCATTGTGGAAGTTGATAGCTTAAATAAATTCAAGGAGGAACTGGACAAACTTTTAGAGGGAATGGATGTGTGAAATGTTTTTTTTTTTTTTTTTTTTTGGCTGATGCTACATAAACTTGCTCTCTTGCATCACATGCCTCTACTACTACTACTATTAGTTTAAAAACAAAGCAAATTTTAAAGAAAAAAAAATTCTAATTTATTTGTATAGGTTCACAAACTGCCAAAAATACCAGTAATAAATAACTATTAGTGTTATTGGTGTTCTGCCTAGGGTAGGCCCACGCATGCACTCAATACTTCTCTACATAATACTGATAAATAACACTGAATAATACAATGCTTACTTTTTCACCGAGTTTATAGTTGCCGGCTCCAGAGCATTTCACCGTAACTATTAAAAGCGTGATGAAGTGGATGAGCATCTTAGTGTTTTCACCTTACCTGCTACCTTAAATCATTTAAATCTTCATTAAAACCATATCAACATTACTATTTACAAGCATTTTCGCAACTATCATACGTCAAAACGACACCTGCATGACATCAAAAATTAAAGGAACCACTGGTAATGAAATCACGTAATAATACTATCACGTGACAGGATATTTCCAAACAGATTGTTATTCAGTCGATGTAGAAATGTACAGAAGTTCTTCTAAAATATTTAATTAAAATAACCTTTACATTTTTATCATTTATAAATTCCTGAATATTTCCTCTTAATAAAAAACGGCCTCATTTTTGAATAATAATATGCCTTATGGTGTTAATTATCAGAGAACAAAATGGATAGTTTCCAATACAGAAGTCACTGAGTATACTCTGTGAAAAAAGCGAAATTCAGGAACGAGTTTTCTCCTTCGCCGAAATGCTCCTGTTATCATCCACTTACAGAAAAAAGAAAGTTTTATCCTGTTTCAAGCAGAAACTACTGCATTTGATAATTTAATAAAATTATATAATGTTTTTCAAGATTTTAAAATTTACTGATTTTTCTATTTTCAATGCTAATTAATAAATTTGAATTTGAAAGTGTCTGCAATTCGGCACAGACACGATAGGAGGGAGTATATGATGAGAGCCTTGTCGATCAATTCGGCCCTGGAAAGATTGTGCAAGGCTCAAGAGGTAGAAATTTTTTCAGCCTGGACTGTACTTGTTAACAGGAGAGATTGCTTCTACAGGGATGGGATACACTTAAATAAAAAGGGTGCAAGAATGTTTGCTGATGTTATCGAGGCAGTGTTAGGTGAGTCGGAAAACTGCTAGCTTGGGGGCAGACAAAGACGAATAGATTAACAGTAGCCACTGGCACAGGTGAAAGAGATTCTTGCACTGTTTCTATTGGAATGAGCAGAAGCCTGAAAAACAAGTTGCAGGATATTTCAGAGACTGCTGGGAGTCATTGCGATACAAGTAAACACATGGGTTGTGTTAGGGTTGCTAAGAATAGAAATAGGTGCATGTATAGTTGCGTGTACACCAATGCTAGGAGTTTAGTAAATAAATTTGATGAATTTGAGGTATTGCTCCAAATATCAAAGGCAGATATTGTTGGGATATCAGAGACGTGGTGTCACACAGATATAAGGAATGCAGAACTGGAATTTGGGGAGTACAACGTCTACAGAAAGGATAGACTGGATAGGTAGGGAGGAGGGGTTATGCTATTAGTTAAGAAATACATAAAATCCAAGGAAGTGAAGCCAGTGGACATCCCTGGACAGTGCAGTGTCGAATCAGTTTGGTGTGACATAAGCATTGGGAGATCAAAATTGAGAGTAGGAGTGTGCTATAGGCCTAATGACTCTGATGAGTATAATAAGAAACTGTACAGGGAAATAGAGTGGGCCAGTAAATCAGAGAATCTTATAATGGGAGATTTTAATTTCCCAGATATTGAGTGGAATTTCGGGGCTGGTCACTCACACATTAGCAAGGCTTTTGTGGATTTATTCGATGATTGTTTTCTACATCAGCATGTTCGGGAGGCAACTAGAAGGAGGAATACTCTTGATTTGATTATCAGCAGTGATTCTTCATGCATTAAGAATCTGCAGAAAAATGAACCACTAAGTGGTAGTGATCACAGTGTGCTGTAGTGGGATTTACTCAAAGAGGTAACTACCATTAGGGGTAAAGGGAAGGGTTATTGCTTTCGTAAAGGCGACTACGATGGACTGAGACAGTATTTAAATTCTAAACAGTGGGACCAACTGATGATGTTACCAACAGCAAATGCAAAATGGGAAGCATTCAAAGAACTTATCTTGGAAGCTACTAGTCTTTACATACCAACTAAGAAATATTGTTCAAGGTTTAGGGGTAAATGGATGTCAGATGAACTAATGAGGCATATGGCAGAGAAGAAACATGCATTGGATACATACAAATTAACATATGACACAGAAGCCTATGATAGATACAAATGTACAAGTTGATATGTAACCAAGTTACCAAGGAGGTTAGGCAGTCGAAGGCAAATTACGAGAAATCTTTGGCAAGGGATGCAAAGAAAAACAGCAAAGAGTTCTTTACTTATGTAAACTCTAGAAGGAAGGGGTTGAATCTGATTGGTCCACTTGATATCGATGGGTCAACTGTTGATGATCCTGCTCAGGTAGCTAACAAACTAAATGAATATTTTGCATCGATATTCACACATGAGGAGTTATTTAGCGAGGGGAAAGCAAGAGGTGTATTCAACTGTAGCAGTTAGCTAGAGAATCTTGTAATAACTGAGAGTAAAGTGGAGGAGAAATTGTTGACGATAAACACAAGAAAGGCACCCGGAGTGGATGGGATCTATCCAGTTATATTAAAGGAGGCAGCAGAGGAAGTAAGCAAACCCTTAGCCATAATTATGAGAGCTTCCGTGGACTCAGGGGAGCTACCCACAGACTGGAGATGTGCAAATGTGACCCCAATTCACAAAGGAGGATCAAAGGCTGACACAGGTAATTATAGACCTGTCAATTTAACTTCTGTTCCAGGAAAATTAATGGAGGCACTAGTTAAAGAAGCACTGCAGGATCATTTAGACAAGACTTCAGTTATAGCTCGGACACAGCATGGTTTTGTTAAGGGGAAGTCTTGCCTGACCAATTTGATTGGATACTATGATGCAGTCACAAAAGAACTGGATGCAGGGAATAACTTTGATATTATATACTTGGATCTTAGAAAGGCTTTTGATACTGTTGCACATGGAAGACTGCTGCACAAATTGGAGCAGTATGGCATTGGAGGCAAATTGCTGCTGTGGATAAAGGGATGGTTGAGTTCGAGAAGACAGAGAGTAGTAATAAATGGACACTGCTCATCGTGGACTAATGTTATTAGTGGAGTTCCTCAGGGTTCAATTTTGGGTCCATTATTCTGTTCTGTTTTTATAAATGATATCGATGATGGTATATCAAGCTTAATGTCCGAGTTCGCAGACGATACAAAGGTTGGCAGGGTTGTTAAAGACACACTGACGCTATACTGCTGCAACAGGATCTGGAAAGGTTGAGCAGATGGCCTGAGAGAGGTGGCAAATGAAGTTTAACATTGACAAATGCTAAACTTCATTTGACAGGCAGATATGAAGTTCTCTGAGCAGTGCAGACAGGCAGCAAGGGTAGCTCATGTTGTCTTGTCAATGATATACAGGAATTTTTCTTGCAGGGATAAGGAGGGGATTATTCTCTTGTATAAGGCAATGGTCAGGCCACACCTTGAGTATTGTATACAGGACTGGAGGCCTCATTTCAAAAAGTATGTAGAGCTGCTGGAACGAGTACAGAGAAGCGCAACAAGATTAGTCAATGGAACAAAGGGTTTCTCTTACGAAGAAAGGCTTAAGTTTTGTAAATTACAGTGTCTGGAGACTGCGCACCGGAGAGGCGATCTGATGAAGGTGTACAAAGCCTTGAATGGTTTTAGCATGCTCAATGCCGATGAGATTCTACCTTTTGCTCAGAATAATCACCTGAGAGGGCATAAATTCAAATTGAAGAAAGACAGACGTAGGATAGTTGTGCTGAAATTTGCCTTTAGCCAGCGGGTAGTTGATCGGTGGAATAGATTTCCATCCCTTGTTGTGGAAGTTGATAGCCTAAATAAATTTAAGGCTCAGCTGGACAGGTATTTCGAACGAACGCAGGGGTGAAATAGGTTTCGGGTTTTTTTTTTTTTTTTTTTTTTGGCTGATGCTGCATAAGCTTGCTTTCTTGCATCATATGCCACTACTAATGCTAATGCTAATAGGAGGTATATGACCAAATATCTAGCAATATCTTGGATCACGGAAGAATTCATCAGAGACATCAGGATGGAATATGGTCTAAAAAAATACAAGACCCACATACTGCACCAGGAAAATTAATTGGCCGAAACTATCAGCTGCTGTCTGATAAAGAGATCGAAGTAATCAAAGAAGGAGAGACCTACAAATACCTAATGATGATGCCGGCTGAGAAGTTAGAACACAAGGAAATGATGAAGGGCCTGCCGAAAAATATCATCAGAAACTCAGAAGACTGCTGAAAGCAAAATTGAATGGAGGGCACACAGTTAAAGCCATAAACACCAATGCAGCTCCATTAATAACATAAAAATTCAGGGTCATAGATTGGATTAACACCGAGTTAGATGATATCATGCAAAAGACAAGGATAATGATGACCAAGAGCCGCCAACACCACCAGACGTCAGCAGTGTAGAGAATCACAATGCCTCGGAAAGAGGGAGGAAGGAGCCTGATAGAACAGACGGAACAACAGAAAACAGCGATAGTTAACCTGACAGATTACTTCGAGAACAACAGTGCACCACTCCACCAGGCCATAAGGAAGATAGATAAGTGCTATACCCCACTCAATCTAAGTGAGGACATCCCTCCCGCCCAAACGGTACAAGAAATGAAGATAGAAAGATCTGCAAAAAAGACACTCCATGGCAGACACTACTATGACCTCCATCAAGATCACATCGATAACATTGCTTCCAATGCATGGCTCACAAGCGGGACGGTCTTCCCCGAGACTGAAGGATACATGCTGGCCATCCAAGACCAAGTAATCAACAACAGAAACTACAGAAAATACATCGCAAAGGAGCACGGAATGTCAGATGACACATGTCGGCGATGCCACCTGGCCTCAGAAACGATGCAACACATCACTGCGGAGTGCAAGGTGATCACCCAGACTGAATACACTCATAGACACGACCAGGCAGCCAGGATAATACATCAGAAGCTAGCCAGGAAATACCAGTTGACCAAAGAAACTGTACCAGACTACAAGAACGAACCCGAGGCAGTACTAGAGACCCGAACCCACAAGCTGTACTGTGACCGCGCCATAACAACAGATAAGACCATCCGCACAATAGACCGGACATAACCCTTGTGGACAGATGAAAAAGGCTAGCTACCTGATTGACATAGCAGTGCCGAACACTAGCAATGTCCAAAAACCCCATTAGGAAAAAATTAGGAAGTACTCGAACCTGAGACATGAGATCAAGGAGATGTGGTATACGCAAGAAGTATCAACAATCCCAGTCATCGTATCAACAACCGGATGGTACCAATACATTGCAGCCTAGCAGCAATAGGTCTCCCAGAGAAAACCTACAAGGAACTCCAGAAAGTTACAATCCTGAACACCTGTAGGACAGTCAGAGATTTCCTCGACCGACAGCAATACCAACCACTCTGTGTACTTGGTAGCAGTACCCGTCACGGAGTGGAATGACTCAATCAGGGAAGAAAAAAAATAAATAAATAAAAAAATAAAAAATTATTATTAATAATAATAATAATAATAATAATAATAATAATAATAATAATAATAATAATAGGCGCGATGGCACAGTGGTTACGACAGTGGACCACCAGCCTGATGGAACTGGGCTCGAGTACTGCCTTGGTGGAAGCGAACGCGGCTCCATCACGTTGGGAGCCGGTATAATAATAATTGTAATAAATAAGAATAATGATGATAAATAAATTAATAGTAATATAAAATAAATGAACATCGTGGAAGTTGCTCCAAAGGACCCAACTTCCCCAAGGTCGGACTGGCGACTAAGGCAGATTGTGGCGCCATCTGGCGTCATTCGGGAGAACTACCACTGGACATAAGCCGAAGCTAAACAGGTCCACCTCCAATAATGGATGATTCGTAGAGGAATATTAATCATACTGCATCGTGTGTGGCGCAGGATAAAGTCATTTGTGTTCAGGCCTTGGGCAGAGGGATGGGCCCGAAAAATAAGAGACAGTCTCCAGAGGAAGACAATGGAGCAAGTGGTGCTTCCCAGGTTTGGCTACCACAAGAGAGGGGCAAGACCATCCAGCCCCACCAACAGGAAGTGCTTCCTGCGCTAGTGATCACTCAGGAAGGGAGAAAACGCCAAAGCATGAAGTGGAGCATTAAAATGAATACGTACATCATGCAAGCATACTACGAAAGAACGAAGCTGAAAACCGATAAGACAACTTACAGGCTGAAATTACATGCCAAGTGGCTGGAACGATTCCCTGATATTCAGGTCACCGATTCCCTGATATTCAGGTCACCGAATAGCGGACCAGAGAAGTACCATCGTCAAGAAAAACCTGCAATCTTGGAAAAAATGAAGCAGGACGCGAGCGATCAACTACAATGGATAAAGTAAATGGAACCAGAGGAGGAAGAACATACCACCGCCAAACCACAGGTAGAAGAGAAAGAGGAAATACAATCCACAACAGCTGACGTGCAAACAGATGAGGTCATGATATCCAGAATAGAGGACGAGTGGAAGAAGGCCCTAACAGAATTTGAAGGAATGGACCCCACAAAAACTCATGTGATACCGAAGCAGAGGCCGAATAGAACCTTGTGGAGAGTCACAGACCACCTGTATCGGTGGTCTGTGACTCTCCACAGCAATATCGCATTACCTCGACAGCAATGGTGTAACACTGCAGGCCATCCAGACAGCCGTGTAGTGTGCTGCGGTAGCAGCGACGAGGATTAATGGAAGAGAAGCGAGAGACCAGCAGCAGAAGAACCCAAAACAGATGGAACAACCAGCTTCGGGAAGGAGAAAGAAGAATTAAGAGACAAGATAGGCCAATTAACAACGAGTAACAACGGGGCAATAGGAGTAAAAAATTAATAGGAAAAGTGAAGAGCATCCTCAAGACATACAGCGTCCACAGAAAACATCAGACAAAAAATCAGAGAATAGGAGAATACTTAGACACACTGAAGCAGAACCTCCTCGCACTCAGTGAGAGACTACACCCATACAAAGAGAGCTCCAAGAGGAAAATAAACAACCGAAACTTCGATGAGGACCAAAGAGGTTTATACACAAATGTCGGAGAAGACGGGAAACAAGGGAACATACCACCCGAGAAAAACACGATTGAGGATTTCTGGGGAAACATATGGAGCAGGGAAGTAAAACTTAACAGCCAAGCCACCTGGATAGAACTAGAACGCAAGAAAACCAAGGATGTACAAGAATTGAGAGGATGGGAGATTCGGGAAGATGGAGTAAAACAGACGAACAAGTACGCTCACAACTGGCGAACTCCAGGAATAGATAACTTCCACATCTACTTGTACAAGAATCTCACTTGCGCACACACAAGCACCTGGCAGAGCAGTTCACCCAAATGATAAGGCACCCAGAGACAATCCCGAAGTTTCTCACTCAAAGAATCACATATCTGAAGTCTAAAGACGAAGATACAAGAAACCCGGCGAAATATAAGCCAATCACCTGCTTCCCAACAATGTACAAGATCCTGAGCAGCTGCATAACCAGGAAGATAACAGACCGCTTGGAGAGGCAGAGCATAATGGCCGAACAGCAGAAAGGATGCAAGCGGCTGAGCAAAGGATGCAAGGAGCAATTAACCATAGATGCTGCGGTTATGGAGCAAGCATACAAGAAGCGCCGCAACATGTATACAACCTACATCGATAACCCAAGGCCTTCGACTCCGTGCCCCATAGCTGGCTAATAGAGGCCCTGAAAATCAACAAAGTCAATCCCATAGTGACAAACTTCTTAGAAGAAACGATGGCGAAATGGAGTACCACCATTAAGGTGGAAAACATCACAACCAGGTCAATCCCCATCAGGAGAGGAAGCTTTCAGCGAGATGCCCTGAGCCCATTGTGGTTCTGTCTGGCACTTAATCGCTATCTACCATGTACAGTACAAATACGGATATAACTTCAAAGAAGGAAGAACCTATACACCGTCACCTACCTGATGAATACGGATGACATCAAGCTCTACGCGGGAACCGAGAAGCACCTTCAGCAACTACTCCAGATCACCCAAGATTTCAGCAAGGATATTAGGATGGAATTTGGTAGTAGTAGTAGTAGTAGTAGTAGTGGCACATGATGCAAGAAAGCAAGTGTAGGAGCTTATGCAGCATCAGCCAAAAAAAAAAAAAAAAAAAAATCACACCATTCCCTCCAAATGCCTGTCCAGTTCCTCCTTAAATTTATTTAACCTATCAACTTCTACAACGACAGATGGAAGTTTGTTCCAGCAATTAACCACCCGCTGGCTAAAGGCAAATTTCCGCACATCTATTCTACATCTGTCCTTTCTTAATTTGAACTTATGTCCCCGTAGGTTGGTAATCTGAACAAGTGGAAGGATCCCATCAGAATTCAGCGTGCTCAACCCATTCAAGGCCTTATAGACCTCAATCAGATCACCGCGCAGGTGCCTAGTCTCCAGCCACTGCAATTTGCAGAACTTAAGCCTCTCTTGGTAAGAGAATCCCTTCATTCCCCTCACCAATCGTGTTGCTCTTCTCTGTACACGCTCAAGCAAATCGACATCCTTCCTAAAATGAGGCCTCCAGACCTGTACGCAGTACTCAAGGCGTGGCCTGACCATTGCCTTATACAGAGGGACTTACCCTTAATACCATTCTGCTCCAATTTGTACAGTAGTCTTCCATGGTCTAGACAAATGGAAGACCCACTGATTGCGTCAGGGAAATTTAGTCAACCGAAACTACCAGCTGTAGAGTGGTAAAGATTTCGAAGCCATGGCAGGGGGAGAGGCCTACAAATACTTGGGGATGATGCAGGCTTAGCAGTTACAGCACAAGGAAATTAAGACCTGCCTGAGCGAAAAATACCATCAGAGACTCAGAAGACCCCTGAAAGCAAAGTTGAACGGAAGGAACACAGTTAAGGCCATAACCTATGCAGTCCCAGCGCTAACATACTCCTTTGGAGTCATAGATTGGACTAACACCGAGCTCGAGGATATCATGAGGAAGACAAAGACAATGATGACCAAAAGCCGCCAACACCACACGAGAGTTGCCGTGGAGAGACTGATAATTTCCCGGGAAGGAGGAGGAACGGGCCTGGTTGACCTCATTGAGCAAGAGAACACAGCGATAGTTAACTTGAAGGATTACTTACATAAACACACAGCAGCACTCTACCAGGCTATAAGGAAGATAGACAAGTGTACCCACTGAACCTAAGCGAGGAGTCCCCCCTCCAACCAGGAGGGACAAACGAAGCTAGAAAGATGGGCAAAGAAGATGGGCATGTGTCCATGGCAGACACTACAATGACATCCATCAAGATAACATCGATAACATTGCTTCCAATGCATGGCTCACAAGCGGGATGATCTTCCCCGAGACTGAAGGATTCATGCAGGCCATCTAAGACCAGGTTATCAACACCTTTTTTTCTTCTCCCACTCAACCATCCATTTTTTCATTGTAACAACTTACCCATGGAAGACTAGATGCAAAAAATAATTTTGATATGATATACTTGGATTTCAGGATGGAGCAGGTTGGATAAATTGGATTTCAGGATGGATAAATTGGAGCAGAACGCTCCAATTGATACAATAATGTTCCATGGGAAACAGTGTTAAAATATTTCCTGAAATCCAAGTATATCATATCAAAATTATTTTTTGCATCTAGTTTCTTTGTAACCACATCATAATATCCAATAAAATTTGTCAGACAAGACTTTCCCTGAACAAACCCATTCTGTGTCTTTATTATTGCTGCAGTCTTGTCTAGATGATCCTGCAATGCATCTTTAACCAGTTGACTCCATCATTTTACTCTGAATAGGAGTTTAACTAACTGGTCTGTAATTATTCATGTCGCCCTTCGATCCCTCTTTGTGAATTGGGGATACATTTGCACATCTCCAGTCTGTGTGGACCTCCACTGAGTCCAAGGATGCTCTCATAATTATGGCTAAGGGTTTGCTTAGTTGCTTTGCTGCCTCCTTTAATATAGCTGGATAGATTCCATCCACCCGAGGTGCCTTCCTTATGTTTGACTTCAACAATTCCTCCTCCACTTTGCTCTCAGTTATAAAATCATTAAGCACCCTGCTGCAATTTGATAACCTGCTGGCGTTTTCAATCCTTAATAACTCCTCATGTGTGAAGGTAGATGCAAAATACTCATTCAGTTTGTTTGCTATTCAGGCTTATGCCCAATACCGTAATGTCGTAACCCCCAATACCGTAACCCCCCAGCCTTCAGTCTCCCACCCACTCTATCTTTATGCTAGCGAATGTCCTACACACAAAAACCTAATTATGTCAAAATTCCCGTTCGCCCATTCTTTCGGCTTTTATCATGCAAGCATTATCTCCCTCACCTAACGATCATCAAACCGACGATGATGGATATATGTATCTGTCTGTACGTACGTGCATATAAAAGAGCGCGCGCGTTTTTTTTTTTTTTCTTTTTTAGGTCCTAGCCTCTGAAATCTCAGGAAATTAGGTGGCAGGACCTGCCAGAGTGAAACTAAAACTAAGAGAGAGAGAGAGAGAGATAATCTTTAATGCCCTTCACGGCCAAAAAGCCAGGGGTTTACATTTTTACAACCTCCCGCAACTTCCGGGAAAATAGAACAATTAATTTAAAAAACAGGTAATTTTACAAAAGAAAACATATTTTATACAAAGGAGAGAACTCCTTACGAGAGTTAGGTCTGATTGAGCTGGCTTGACATCGAGATAAGAGCACCAGCTCAATCAGACAGGAACAGATGCAAGGTACACATGTCAATGCAGATTAGTCCTACTAGACATAATTTTTTTCCTGTAAGTCCGGTCAATAGCGAATTTGTTCAGGTCGGCGTCAAGTGCCTGGGTTTGCTTGAACATCTGCTGAGGGAGGAACCTGTCCGAGAGATGGAGTCGCGCTGAATGCGAGTAGAGCTCGGGATTGGCCCTAAGGGCAGCAGGGGGGATCCTCCAGCCACAGGTATCCCAGAATGAAGGTGTTGCGATTATGCCTGTTATCATCTTGACTGTTGCTAGGAGGCGTTGGTCTTCGACTAAGGTGGGAAGCCGTGGAATCCCGAGAGAGTTGGCAAGCTGCGTGGTGTGAATCAGAGCTGGAAGGTTGTGCTTCCTGTTGACCCACTTTAGGAGCCAGAATTCTGTGGCAAAGAGTGGTTTCTTTATTGATGGTGCCGCTGACGCCCAAATTTCAGCAGCATAGAGTAAAGGTGGAAAGATGATTGCTCTTATGTATCTCACGGTTGTCTTTTTATCTCTGATATGAAGGAGATGCTGTTTTGCTATCCACCGGAGTCTTGAAGCACGTGTGAGGAGCATGTCTATGTGGGCGTTGAATCGAAGTTTGGAGTCGAATACAACGCCCAGATCACGATGGCTGGATGCAATTGGGATGAGGGTGTTGCCGACCGAAGGCTGGAGAGAAGAAGGAGTTTGCTTCAATGAATACACCATGAATTCGGACTTAGCAGGATTGATCTTGAGCCCGAACTGGCAGAGGTAAGATGTGACTGCAGTGAGAGTGTTGTTAATTTCGGTTTTTACCAGATCAAGGTCTTGACCAGGGATGATGGGAGTCAGTATCTTGATATCATCTGCATAGCTCAGTAGACATCGAGAATGTGCAACCAGTGGGAAGATAATAGATGAGAACAGAAGGCCGGAAAGGACCCCTCCTTGTGGGACTCCTGCGGTGACGGATCTAGTAAGGGTGCGATCTCCTGTATGAAGCTTTATAACTCTGTTTTTCAGAAGAGAGGAGAGAAAGCATAATATGTTCCCTGTGATCTGGAAGTGGCATTTCAGGAGAGTGAGTAGTTGGTTTACTTGGACGGCATCAAATGCAGCCTCAATGTCTAAGTAAGTCACAGCTAGTTCGTGCCTTTTCTCGAATGCTGACAAGATAGTATTCGTTGTGGCTAGCAGATTTGTGATCGTTGATCTGTTTGGAAGGGAGTAGTGAATTTGGGCTGGATTACTGGGCATGATCTGCTTGGTGAGGATCGGGAGTAAGGTCTTCTCCAGGAGCTTCAGCAGGCTGGAGGAGTTGGAGATGGGTCGGAAATGTTTAGGTTTCGATGGCGACTGAACTTTGGCTAAAGGTTTGATAAGATAGTTTTCCCATTGCTGTGGGAAAATCTGGTTCGAGAGTAACTGGTTGAAGATAATTAAAAGTGGCTGAATAATGTACGGACTTAGGCATTTGAGCATGAATTGGGGAACTCCATCATCACCAGCGGTTGACGAGGCAGGTAGAGAATTGATGGCGACGATCAGCTGTTGTTTTGTGATCTGAATGGTGCTCAACACTTCTTGTTGGGTGGGCTCTGTTAGTAGAGCCAGATCTGAGTTTGGCATAGGATTACGATTAAATCTTGTGACGAAATCGAGCCACAATTCAGGATCAAATTGCAGAGGAAAATGAAGGTTCACTTTCTTGTATGGAATTTTTCCTTTAGCCAGATCTCGGTTAACGTATAATTTGATTGCCTCAGATTTCATGCGATTAAATTGAGCCCGTGCCCTAGAATAAACGATGCGATCATTGACATTTTGCGACTGTTTCCATGTGCGATGGAGCTGTTGCTTCAGCTGGAAACTCATTTTGAGTTCTGAATTCCACCAAAGTCTTGTATATGGACTGATTGTGATTTTTTTAGAGGCGGCATATTTGGCAACTGTGTTGATCCAGTTTGTGAGAATGTTCACAGCTATTTCTGGGTCACAAGTCTCTAAGGCCACCCAGGGAATGAGAGAGGCGGCTCTGATGCACTTATCTACGTCAAGTAAGTTGGGGCTAGTGATGTCAACCTTTTTTGTTGTCCTTCTGGTTTCTAATTTGGGGGCTGGCAGATATGCAGTCACATGTATTGGGACATGATCAGAGTCGAATGACGTTTCTGCAATGTAATCAAGGGTGCAAGGGATAGAGGCTAGAACTAGATCTAAGAGGTTATTCCCCCTGGTTGGAGCTTCATTAATAAGTTGTAGATCAGCACACCTCAAGTGTGCCAGAAGATCCTTTTTTCATATTAGATAGCTGAGGAGGTAGATTGAAATCACCACAAACTACGTGAGAAGCTGTGGGATGCAGCTGATTGATTATCCAGTTGGAAACTTCAAGGATGATTTGCGGGGAAGGCGTTGGAGGTATGTACACCACACAGAGGTCAAACGTCACGAAGTTGTATCTTAACGTAACGAGGATTGCTTCATAGTTAGGGGAGTTACTGGATTTATTATCCAACTACTGGGTTCCTTCCTGGTCTGCCCCCACGGGGCGAAGGTGGGGCAACGTTGGGCCTCAGCAGGGGTTCAGCGGCTAAACGACCAGATGAACAACGGTACACGATATCACACAGATACAAAGCCCACACACTTTTAAATCTCTGGCATTTCCCAGTGAACTGGTACACCCACAATGAAAGCAACACGGAGATGGGGGAAACCCCTGGTGCCGTCTGACACTAAATACACCTTACACCTTACCTTACCGTAATGTCTATTAATATTTTTAGTTGCTTTCATGGAAATTCAAAATAATTTCAAACTTCAAGTATATCTGATGTTTTAAAAATTTAAAAATATTTTCTGCGTTGAATTTTGCAACTGTTTGAAAATATGACGTCATACCAAAGTTGCCCAGTCTTCGATTTTGTAGCGGTTTTCTGCTGCTTTTAGTTTAATATTTTCCAGGATTTAATAAAAGAAATGAAAGCATCGTGTTAATGGCTGAGGCTCTCGTTCTGAATATACGTATGCGTTTATGCAATGTGTACTCTTTGCTGTATGCAGCTTGAACTGACATTTTAACATTTTTTTTGTAGACATTCGGCAAGCCCTCGTTCGTACACTCGTTATTTTATCAAAGGCTTGGTTTTTCTCCATTACAATGTGTTGCTGCCTGCCATGGCGGCTAATACCAATAAAATAAATGCTTTCAGCCGTTATGACGAATTTGATCTGTTAGATATTGGCAAGGACGATGATCTGCAGTATTATCGATGTTAGCGTAACCATGAGAAAGAAAACATTTTCATTGATTTCTTAATTTAATTATCTTGCTATCATCCGAACTCCCAATCTTGGTATTGCTCGTTTATTAAACAGAGCTAAGCTATACATAAGATCTAGTTAAACAGAGCTTAACGTTGTGTACCCGTTGCAAGAAAAACAGGTAAAAATAAAACGGAAGTTCTGCTGATAAAATGTGGTAAACCACGTCAGATAATACCATTAAATTTATTATTTTGTTGAAAAATGAATTTTCATTCCGTGATGGAGACTTTCGCAGAGGCATGGGTAGCTGCCAATACCCAAACACCACTGACAGAAGCAGCCGAAGCACAGGTAGAGTTTCTTTTGTGAGTCTATATTTGAAAGATATAGGTCTTATTGGGTGAACGTAAGAAACCCCGGAAAAATGAAAATTTAATATATTTATTATATTTAATAATTTAAAAAAATACGGACTACTGCCTGAGTGTAAACGTATAACGCAGTTTGTTATTATTATTAATAACGTATCTAGATTTTCTTTCTTTAGTTTTTCACAAAGGGTTCTTGTGTCTTACAAAATTGTAAATTCAAGTTTCTACATTTAACCGACAATAATAACTAATCAGTGATATGGGAGGCTAGAGACCATGATTAGTTTCGGGGAGCCCTTGCCAATATCTTTTTTTATAACGGTGTAACAGTGTCACAGATATTTTTGAGATGGTAAAACTCCAGATTAAGGTACCCCATCCAACATGGTCCCTAGCAAAACCTTGGAAAATTGGTGATTGACAAGTTGCGACTCTGCCCACTGGCTTTCTAGGTTGATATGTCTAGGGTGTTTTTCCCCCACTTGCCACTGTTTTTAGATTGGAACTCATTTTCTGATTCAATGGGGGAATAACTACCCTACTTAAGCCAAGCACCCCCTTCTTGACAACACAAAACAATTAGAAAGAAAACACTTCAATAATAATCATCCAATCACAGAACCCCAGGAGCTCACATCTAGTGAGTATGGGCTTGGCACACCCAGGGTCCTGAGCTGGCTATCATCATTCTTCCCTTCTTGGTGATTCCCTTCTACTTCTCTCTCTCTCTCTCAGGGTAACTTGGAATTTTTTTTTTTTAGCTGGTACAGCATAAGTCTCAGGCTTCCTTGCACTATATGGCTACTGCTGCTACTACTACTAACTCTACTGTCAATCACAGCACTGGGTGGGAGGTGCCTTCACCTGTCAGTCACTTTTTCCCTTCCTACATTGGGCGGGGTACCCTAATCTGGAGTTCAGCCATTTTGATAAATGTAAGGTACTGCATATAGGTGGCAATAAAGATTAATATATCAGCTATGTGGTACTTCACTCAGGCAGTGGAAAATGAAAAAGGCTGGGGTAATTGTGCAGTCAGACATGAAGTTCTCTGAGCAAAACAGACAAGCTGAAAGGACAACTCGTGGAGTTTTTTCTATATTACCATTAGTATTACTAGATGCATGTGATATAAGAAAGCAAGCTTATATAGTATCGTTTCACCCATCTATTCGCTCCAAAAGTCTGTCTAGTTCAGTCTTGAATATATTTAAGCTGTAAACTTCCACAATGACAGATGGATGCTTGCTCCAGCAATCAACCATTTGCTGGCTAAAGGCAAATTTCCACACAACTGTCTTTCCTCAGTTTGAATTTATGCCTGATCAGGGGTGGTGCAATCTGAGCAAGAGGAAAAATCCCATCAGCATTGAGCTTGCTCAAATGATTCAAGGCCTTGTGCACCTCAATCAGATCACCTTGCAGGTGCCTAGTCTACAGATATTGCAATTTGCAGGATTTAAGCCTATCTTGGTAACAGCAACCCTTTGTTCCACTGACTAATCTCATTGCCCTTCTCTGTACTCATTCCAGTAGCTAAACATATTTTGTAAAATGATGTTCTATATGCAGTATTCAAGGTGTGCCCTGACCATTGCCTTATACAAGGGGATAATCACCTCCTTATCTCTGCTAGCAAAATTCATATATATCATTGACAAGACCCCATAAGCTACTCTTGCAGCCTGTCTGCACTGTCAGAAAACTTCACATCTGACTGGAAAAGGTATTTTTATCCCGAAGTCGTTTTCATTCTCCACTACCCTGAGTGTAGTACTGCACAGTTGGTATGTTACACTGGGATTATGCAATCCATATGCAGTACTTTGCATTTTCCAATGTTAAACTTCAGTTGCCACTCTCAAAATCTGCTCAACTTTTCTAGATCCTATTACAGTAGTGTACAATCCTTCGTATTGATAAATACAGAACAGAACAATGGGTCCAACACGGATCCCTGGGGAACTGCACTAATAACATTAGTCCATGAAGGCCAGTGTCCATTGATTACCACTCTGTCTTCTACCACTCAACTATCCATTTATCCATTGTAGCAGCTTACCCTTACTGCTCCAACTTGTACAGTAGTCTCCCATGTGCAACAGTATCAAAAGCTTTCCCAAAATCGAAGTACATTTTACCAAAATTATTTTTTGCATTCAGTTCTTTTGGGGCTACATCATGGTATCCAATGAAGTTGGTCAGATAAGACCTCCCCTTAACAAACCCATGCTGTGTCTGAAATTTAATGCAGTGTTGTCTAGATGATCCTGCAGTGTTTCTTTAACCAGTGACTGTTAATTTCCCTGGAACAGAAGCTAAAAAGTTAACGGAACAGAAATTACTTGTGTCAACTTTCTATCCCTCCCTTTGTGAATTGGGGATACATTTGCACATCTCCAGTCGGTGGGGACCTCCCCTGAGTCCATGGATAGCCTCATAATTAGGGCTAAGGGCCTGCTTACTTCCTTTGCTGCCTCCTTTAATATAACTGGATAGATCCCATCCACCCCAGGTGCCTTTCTTATGTTTAACTTCAGCAATTTCCCCTCCAATTTGCTCTCAATTATTACAAGGTCATTTAACTCCCTGTTAGAGTTCGATAAGCTTCTGGCCTCCACTTCCCTACAGAATTTCTTATGCGTGAATGTAGCTGCAAAATACTCATTCAGTTTGTCAGCTACCTCAGTAGGATCCTCAACAATCGAACCATCAATATTGAGTGGACCAATCTGATTCATCCACTTTCTTCCAGAGTATATAAGTAAAGAAGTCTTTGCTGTTTTTCTTTGCATCCCCTTGCTAGAGATTTCTCGTAATCTGCCTCTGCTTGCCTAACATCCTTTGTGACTTGATTACAGATTATCTGATAGTATGTACTGTAATTATGTACTTCCTCCTGTTATGTCTGAGCAGAATTGCAGCACTTTAAAATTTATTCTTAACTTGCAACTTTTTTTTTCCTATTATAGCCCTGTACTTCTTTGGTAATTCCTTAGATCTACTCTTTTTTTTTTTAGCATTAGTAGAGGCATTTGATGCAAGAAAGCAAGCTTATGCAGCATCAGCCAAAAAAAAAAAAAAAAACCACTTCCACTTCACCCCTCTGTTCGTTCAAAATACCTGTCCAGCTGAGCCTTAAACTTATTTAGGCTATCAACCTCCACCACAAGGGATGGCAGTCTGTTCCACCAACCAACCACCCGCTGGCTAAAGGCAAATTTCCGCACGTCTATCCTACATCTGTCTTTCCTCAATTTGAATTTATGCCCTCTCAGGTGATTTTTCTGAGCTAGAGGAAGAATCCCATCAGCATTGAGCATGCTTAAACCATTCAAGGCTTTATACACCTCTATCAGATCACCTCGCTGGTGCCTAGTCTCCAGACACTGTAATTTGCAAAACTTAAGCCTTTCTTCGTAAGAGCACCCCTTTGTTCCATTCACTAATCTTGTTGCCCTTCTCTGTACTCATTCCAGCAGCTCTACATCCTTCTTGAAATGAGGCCTCCAGACCTGTATACAGTACTCTAGGTGTGGCCTGACCATTGCCTTATACAATGGAATAATCACCTCCTTATCCCTGCTGGAAAAATTCCTGTATATCATTGACAATACTCCATGAGCTACTCTTGCAGCCCGTCTGCTCTGCTCAGAGAACTTCATATCTGCCTGCACAATCACCCCCAAGTCCCTTTCATTCTCTACCACTGTCAGTGTAGTACCACAGAGTTGATACGTTGCTCTGGGGTTGCTGTTTCCCATGTGTAGTACTTTACATTTGTCAATGTTAAACTTCATTTGCCACCTCTCAGCCCATCTGCTCAACCTTTCCAGATCCTGTTGCAGCAGCATAGTGTCAGTAGTGTCCTTGACAACCCTGCCAACCTTTGTATCATCTGCAAACTTGGACATTAAGTTTGATATACCATCATCAATATCATTTATAAATACAGAAAACAACAATGGACCCAACACTGAGCCCTGAGGGACTCCACTAATAACATCAGTCCACGATGAGCAGTGTCCATTGATTACCACTCTCTGTCTTCTCCCCCTCAACCACCCCTTTATCCATAGCAGCAATTTGCCTCCAATGTCACACTGCTTCAATTTGTGTAGCAGTCTTCCATGTGCAACAGTATCAAAAGCCTTTCTAAGATCCAAGTATATAATATCAAATTTATTCCCTGCATCCAGCTCTTTTGTGACTGCATCATAGTATCCAATCAAGTTGGTCAGGCAAGACTTCCCCTTAACAAAACCATGCTGTGTCTGAGCTATAACTGAATTCTTGTCTAAATGATCCTGCAGTGCTTCTTTAACCAGTGCCTCCATTAATTTTCCTGGAACAGAAGTTAAGCTCACAGGTCTATAATTACTTCTTTCAGCCTTTGATCCTCCTTTGTGAATTGGAGTCACATTTGCACATTTCCAGTCCATGGGTACCTCCCCTGAGTCCAAGGAAGCTCTCATAACTATGGCTAAGGGTTTGCTTACTTCCTTTGCTGCCTCCTTTAATATAACTGGATAGATCCCATCCACCCCGGGTGCCTTTCTTGTGTTTATCTTCAACAGTTTCTCCTCCACTTTACTCCCAGTTATTTCAAGATTCTGTAGCTTACTGCTAGAGTTGAATACACCTCTGGTATTCCCCTTGCTGAATAACTCCTCATGTGTGAATGTCGATGCAAAATATTCATTTAGTTTGTTAGCTACCTGAGCAGGATCATCAACAGTTGACCCATCAATATCAAGTGGACCAATCTGATTCATCCCCTTCCTTCTAGAATTTACATAAGTAAAGAACTCTTTGCTGTTTTTCTTTGCATCCCTTGCCAAGGATTTCTCGTAATCTGCCTTCGCCTGCCTAACCTCCTTTGTAACTTGTTTGCATATCAACTTGTATCTATCATAGGCTTCTGTGTCATGTGTTAATTTGTAAGTATCCCATGCATTTGTCTTCTCTGCCATATGTCTCATTAGTTCATCTGACATCCATTTTGGCCTAAACCTTGAACAATATTTCTTAGTTGGTATGTAAAGCCTAGTAGCTTCCAAGATAAGTTCTTTGAATGCTTCCCATTTTGAATTTGCTGTTGGTAACATCATCAGTTGGTCCCACTGTATAGAATTTAAATACTGTCTCAGTCCATCGTAGTCGCCTTTACGGAAGCAATAACCCTTCCCTTTACCCCTAATGGTAGTTACCTCTTTGAGTAAATCCCACTTCAGCACACTGTGATCACTGCCACCTAGTGGTTCATTTAATATCATTAGTGTCAATATTTACAACAGTGCCATCTTTTGTACCTTAAAAGAAGATAGCTGCCCTACAACATCACCTTTAGCCTGTGGCAGCTGTTTCCAGCTATCCTTTTTATGCAATATATTTCCTACTTTCTTATTATTATTATTAGCCATATGGTGCAAGGAAGCCTGAGGCTTATGCTGCACCAGCCAAAAAAAAAAAAATCCCGAGTTACCCTGAGAGTGAGAAAGAGACAGACAGAAGTAGAAAGGAATCACCAAGAAAGAGAATGATGATGATATCCAGCTCAGGACTCTGGGTGTGCCAAGCCCATACTCACCAGATGTGAACCCCTGGGGTTGACACTAGAGTTACTGACAGTAATTGCTTCCTATCAAACTTGCACTTTCTGCAATGGATGATTTCATTATGTTGTGTGATGCACGGTGTAGTCTTCATCATTGTGCTGAGCATCTGATTGCTTGATGATTTCCTCTTTTAATTTCTTCAAGGGCATCAAACCTGTTCTTTGGGCCCTGATATTGGCCCTTCAAAATCCTCAAACGTACACTGAAGCATTCCCTTTAGTTATATCATTTCTGGTTAACAGTAATTTTACAAATAGATAACAAGTACAGTACATCACACAACCCTGATTCACGAGGGAACTTGTGAATCAAGGTGGAACAGTTCTTTCCTTACCAAAGCATGCTTGCTTTGTTTTGCTGCTGTAACCTGAGTCATAATTCTAATCCTTTTTTACATGAAAATAAAGGCGCCTCCGTAGCCAGGTGGGAAGGAGCAGCAGTGCGTAGCACACACTTCTTGATTAGACTGGGGTTTCGAGCCCGTCACCACCAAATACGGAGGATGCGGAAAGGTCAGGGAATGACCACCGCATATCCCGGAGCAATATGGCCTTAGTTGCTAATGCTCCTAAAAACCAAATAACAAACAAACAAACATGAAAATAAGATAAATATAATTTAAGGTATTGTGGCTGCAGTACTTAAAAAATTATTTCAAGTTACACTGTGTATTATGTAATACAATTATGTCATGAGATCGCATTTGTATTGCTATACAGTAAACCCTCAATTTAACGGACTAATAGGAGAGAATGTGTGTCCATTAATGCCGAAAGTCCGTTAAATCGAATGTAACCTGGGGGCATTTTTTATTGTTCTTAATGTAAAAAAAAATCTTTAATATAATATACTGTATAATATAAAACTATTAAATTATAATAAAGAATATGTAATATTCTGTTGTAAATATAAAATGTTGCAATTTGGCCTTTGATTTACAGATATCAGAAACAGTTTGATTTTTTACGCTGTAAATTTCACAAACACGTACTACTGAGATTCCTTGTTCTAATTTCTGTTCCACATTTAAGTTCACATGCTTTCTTTTAAATCCTCTATTACTTAATGCCATTTTAAATTATAAGTATTGCAAAAATTTTTATTAAATAAAGTCACAATTCAGAAATCACAGAAACACTGTATACAATCTGACCACACGATAGCTTGAGGCACACAGACCGAAACAAAGCAAGTCGGTAGACCTGCAGTTTAGTGTCCCGAGTCACGTTCAGCTCACAAGTAACCATCTACTCTTATCTGTAAGCTGGGAAAACAGCTATTTGAACACGTTTACAGAAAGAATAAAAAACAATTTCCTGGATTTGATTATAAAAATAAAAGTACGTAATTATCAAAACAATAATGGAAATAGGTAATTATTAATTTTTAATTAATAATAACACTGAAGTATTATTATTATTATTACTGTATTATTATTTGTCCGGTCCGTGAAATCCATTAAATTGAGGGTTTACTATATATTTATAGTTTTTGGACTTAATAAAACTCTTCTAATATATATATATATATATATCCAAAGTATGTAAAATGCATAATCAATAAACTAAATATAATAAATATACCAAATTTAGTTTAATAAATAAATAAACCAACACAGATCCGATTAATGCCATCTTATATGATTAAACATTACATCCGTCTGTATGTTATTTTATTATTTAAGATATTAGTTATAGTGGTAGAGTCTAATGGTGTAGTTATAATCAAAATTTAGCAGGTTATAGTGTATACCGAGAAACAAACCGATATAACGGCCCAAGAAACATAAAATCCTATTAAGCGCATACGGCAACCTGGAAAAAATATATATGCAATATAACATAAGGAAAATCTTACATATCAAAATTATATTATAAAATAAAATAAAATAAAATAAAATTATGTTAATTATAGGTATATAGATATATTGACAGGGACTTTTTCGAGGGCTAACCCTCTCAATGTATCAACCAAAATTAACAGGCTATCCGTTTCTGTAGTCATCATCCAGCATAACGGTGTCCATAATATAGTTATGTAGTATATGATAGCAATACTAAATGAAGGTAATGTAGTATTAGATAACAAAACCAAAATATATTACGGTTAACTAAAATTAAAATATTTCAATTTAGCCGTTAGCTTGCTGGATGAATATAAATAAAAAAAAAAAATAAATAAAGTAAAGTATAGATATCTATATAAATATAGATATCTATACTTTACTTTGCTTCCGTTCGCCTTCTTTAGCTTATGCTACTATTGCTTCTTGTTACATTTAGCGTATGCTACTAATACTAATGCTACCTATACGATATCTAATATACCACATATGTATACGTTTAACAAAGGATGGATCTCTTTCTATATAATTTTACATTATGCTATGTAGACTATGTATATAAAGTGCTTAGCATCATAATACACAGCCATTTCTGAATAAACAGAAAATTTTTAAGGTGGCATCGTTTTAGGTTATATCTCATATTGTGAATGCCTTCACAACGAGTTGCCATGATATTGCACTACTTCGAATAAGTAACGCTTCACCTAAGGAGAAGACTAGTGTTACTTATTCTCAGATAGGTACCACCACCCAGACAGCACTGTTTCAGGGCTATTTGGCCCTTCGTCAGTGAGTGGGTAGGTACCCAAGTGATGCAATGATGGCAAAAACAGTTACGAAGTATAACTCCACAATATGAGAGATGCCTGATGGTGTATGATGTATTTAGACTAAGGCGCATTTAGGGCTAGAGCCTCAAGCTGCGAACAAATTTAGACTATGTATATAAAGTGCTTAGCATCATAATACACAGCCATTTCTGAATAAACAGAAAATTTTTAAGGTGGCATCGTTTTAGGTTATATCTCATATTGTGAATGCCTTCACAACGAGTTGCCATGATATTGCACTACTTCGAATAAGTAACGCTTCACCTAAGGAGAAGACTAGTGTTACTTATTCTCAGATAGGTACCACCACCCAGACAGCACTGTTTCAGGGCTATTTGGCCCTTCGTCAGTGAGTAGACAGCACTGTTTCAGGGCTATTTATGTATGTAATGTGAATATCTACTCGAATATCCACTGGTCCCTATTAGACTAGAAAAGCAAAAAAGGTAGAGGGAAAGTTATAGTAGGAGTGGAAGAGGAAAAGAAACAGTGTAGAAGAATGAAAGGGACAGTAACTCCTTCAACTCACACCACTCAAAAACTCATAAACTCCTCGAATAGGCAACGCTTCCCCAGTGGAGAAGGCTTTGTTACCTATTCTTGGAAACTCCGGACATCATCAAGCTCCCCCTAGCAGCACTGTTTCAGGGCTATTTGGCCCTTCGTCAGTGAGTGGGTAGGTACCCAAGTGATGCAATGATGGCAAAAACAGTTATGAAGTATAACTCCACAATATGAGAGATGCCTGATGGTGTATGATGTATTTAGACTAAGGCGCATTTAGGGCTAGAGCCTCAAGCTGCGAACAAATTTAGACTATGTATATAAAGTGCTTAGCATCATAATACAAAGCCATTTCTGAATAAACAGAAAATTTTTAAGGTGGCATCGTTTTAGGTTATATCTCATATTGTGAATGCCTTCACAACGAGTTGCCATGATATTGCACTACTTCGAATAAGTAACGCTTCACCTAAGGAGAAGACTAGTGTTACTTATTCTCAGATAGGTACCACCACCCAGACAGCACTGTTTCAGGGCTATTTGGCCCTTCGTCAGTGAGTGGGTAGGTACCCAAGTGATGCAATGATGGCAAAAACAGTTATGAAGTATAACTCCACAATATGAGAGATGCCTGATGGTGTATGATGTATTTAGACTAAGGCGCATTTAGGGCTAGAGCCTCAAGCTGCGAACAAATTTAGACTATGTATATAAAGTGCTTAGCATCATAATACACAGCCATTTCTGAATAAACAGAAATAATACACAGCCATTTCTGTTTATTCAGAAATGGCTGTGTATTATGATGCTAAGCACTTTATATACATAGTCTAAATTTGTTCGCAGCTTGAGGCTCTAGCCCTAAATGCGCCTTAGTCTAAATACATCATACACCATCAGGCATCTCTCATATTGTGGAGTTATACTTCATAACTGTTTTTGCCATCATTGCATCACTTGGGTACCTACCCACTCACTGACGAAGGGCCAAATAGCCCTGAAACAGTGCTGTCTGGGTGGTGGTACCTATCTGAGAATAAGTAACACTAGTCTTCTCCTTAGGTGAAGCGTTACTTATTCGAAGTAGTGCAATATCATGGCAACTCGTTGTGAAGGCATTCACAATATGAGATATAACCTAAAACGATGCCACCTTAAAAATTTTCTGTTTATTCAGAAATGGCTGTGTATTATGATGCTAAGCACTTTATATACATAGTCTAAATTTGTTCGCAGCTTGAGGCTCTAGCCCTAAATGCGCCTTAGTCTAAATACATCATACACCATCAGGCATCTCTCATATTGTGGAGTTATACTTCATAACTGTTTTTGCCATCATTGCATCACTTGGGTACCTACCCACTCACTGACGAAGGGCCAAATAGCCCTGAAACAGTGCTGTCTGGGTGGTGGTACCTATCTGAGAATAAGTAACACTAGTCTTCTCCTTAGGTGAAGCATTACTTATTCGAAGTAGTGCAATATCATGGCAACTCGTTGTGAAGGCATTCACAATATGAGATATAACCTAAAACGATGCCACCTTAAAAATTTTCTGTTTATTCAGAGATGGCTGTGTATTATGATGCTAAGCACTTTATATACATAGTCTAAATTTGTTCGCAGCTTGAGGCTCTAGCCCTAAATGCGCCTTAGTCTAAATACATCATACACCATCAGGCATCTCTCATATTGTGGAGTTATACTTCATAACTGTTTTTGCCATCATTGCATCACTTGGGTACCTACCCACTCACTGACGAAGGGCCAAATAGCCCTGAAACAGTGCTGTCTGGGTGGTGGTACGTATCTGAGAATAAGTAACACTAGTCTTCTCCTTAGGTGAAGCGTTACTTATTCGAAGTAGTGCAATATCATGGCAACTCGTTGTGAAGGCATTCACAATATGAGATATAACCTAAAACGATGCCACCTTAAAAATTTTCTGTTTATTCAGAAATGGCTGTGTATTATGATGCTAAGCACTTTATATACATAGTTTAAATTTGTTCGCAGCTTGAGGCTCTAGCCCTAAATGCGCCTTAGTCTAAATACATCATACACCATCAGGCATCTCTCATATTGTGGAGTTATACTTCATAACTGTTTTTGCCATCATTGCATCACTTGGGTACCTACCCACTCACTGACGAAGGGCCAAATAGCCCTGAAACAGTGCTGTCTGGGTGGTGATACCTATCTGAGAATAAGTAACACTAGTCTTCTCCTTAGGTGAAGCGTTACTTATTCGAAGTAGTGCAATATCATGGCAACTCGTTGTGAAGGCATTCACAATATGAGATATAACCTAAAACGATGCCACCTTAAAAATTTTCTGTTTATTCAGAAATGGCTGTGTATTATGATGCTAAGCACTTTATATACATAGTCTAAATTTGTTCACAGCTTGAGGCTCTAGCCCTAAATGCGCCTTATTATGCTATGTATTATTATCTTTTGTAAATTAGCTATCCATCGGGCTAACAGTCATCTAGCCAGCTAACGACTAAATTGGGATATATTAATTTTAGTTAACCGTTATATATATTCTGGTTTTGTTATCTAATACTACATTACCTTCATTTGGTATTGCTATCATATACTATATAACTATATTCTGGACACCGTTATGCTGCATGATGACTACAGAAACGGATAGCCTGTTAATTATGGTTGATACATTGAGAGGGTTAGCCCTCGAAAAAGTCCCTTTCAATATATCTATATACCTATAATTAACATAATTTTGTTTTATTTTATAATATAATTTTGATATGTAAGGTTTTCCTTATGTTATATTGCATATATATTTTTTCCAGGTTGCCATCGGTGCTTACATAGGATTTTATGTTTCTTGGGCCATTATATCGTACCGGTTTGTTTCTCGGCATACACTACAATCTGCTAAATTTTGATTTTAACTACACCATTAGACTCTACCACTATAACTAACATCTTAAATAATAAAATAATATATATATATATAAAAAAAAACCCTATACTCAATTATGTAGAAGAGTAGCAAATAGTGTTTTATATTATTCTATAACAATACTATAATCAGTAATGTTTATATTGTTCATATATCAGTACTATAATACAGAACTGTAGTATTATAGAATATATTATACACTGGCGGCTATACTGTTTTATCTATACACTAACATTGGTGGCACCACTGTTAGTGTATAGTGGAGGAGAAATTGTTGAAGTTAAACATAAGAAAGGCACCTGGGATGAATGGGATCTATCCAGTTATATTTAGAGGGAATGGTTGTGTGAATTTTTTTTTTATTTGGCTGATGCCGCATAAGCTCATACACTTGCTTTCTTCCATCACATTAGCATTAGCAGAGGCATATGATGCAAGAAAGCAAGCTTATGCAGCATCAGCCAAAAAAAAACCCACTTCCATTTCACCCATCCATTCGTTTGAAATACCTGTCCAGCTGAGCCTTAAATTTATTTAGACTATCAACTTTCACCACAAGGGATGGAAGTCTGTTCCACCAACCAACTACTCGCTGGCTAAAGGCAAATTTCCGCACATCTATCCTACATCCGTCTTTCCTCAGTTTTAATTTATGCCCTCTCAGGTGATTACAGTAAACCCCAGCTATTCGCGGGGGTTCCGTTCCTGAGAAATTCCGCGAATACTGAAAACGCGAATACTGAGTTATGGCTCCCATAGTAATAAAGGGGTTCCGTTCCAAAGTATGAAATATATAACAAAAATTAGTCTAAAATTTTGTCTGTACGTATTATGTGTACAGTATTTACCTACATAATGACTATGTACATAGACAAACGTAGAAAGTACATAGAAAAATACAAGCATAAGGCATCGAAATGAAAATAAGAAACAATTTATTAAATGTAATACTGTACATATTTATTAGACATTTTAAACAAACCTTTCAAAAACATATCAAGAACATGGGTTGCTGGGCGAAAAATAACTCATAATCGAAGTTTGTTTCTTCATTTTTTTATTGAGCTCCTTTTGAATTTCCCCGTAAGGCAAGAGTAATTGTTCTAGGTCTCGTTTAAACTTGATGCTTCTTTCCAAATTAGGATCCGTTTCTACCACCTTTTTCTGAAAGTTGTATAGAGAGGCTAAAGATTTCTTTTAATGACTTACTATTTAACTGTGGTCTAACAACGTTGAGATCTTCCTCCTCAGGATCATTTTGGTTTTCATTTGACCTTGTTACTAATTCATCCAACTCTTCTATTGTAAGTTCATCTGCATGAGTCTCAATAAGTTCCTGAATGTCTGTTGCATCGATGTTTTCAAAGCCCCCGCCTTCTATTCCATGTGCGATTTCTACAATATCGGCAACCAGTTCATTGACATTAGGGATTGTTTTAGCAACAACCACTTCTGGCCACAATTTTCGCCAACACGCGTTAATTGTAGATGCACTTATCTCATCAACTGATGTCTTGATGTTGATCAGGCAATCTGCAATGTTATAATTTTTCCAACTTTGGCTTACAGTTAAGTCTGACTCGCTTTCCATTTTTTCAATTAAGCCAGTAAAAGTTCTCCTAACATAGTAGGACTTAAACGCAGAAATCACACCTTGGTCTAGCAGTTGTAAAAGTGACGTGGTGTTGGGTGGCAAAAACACAATTTCAACGTTTGGGTGGTCAAATTCTAGACTGCTTGAATGTCCTGGCGCGTTGTCAATAAGAAGCAGAACTTTGAAAGGCAAAGATTTTGAAGCTAAGTAACTTTCCACCTCTTGCACAAAGCTATCATTAAACCACTCTCTAAAAAGTGTAGTTGTTACCCAGGCTTTTTTATTGGATTTCCAATAAACTGGAAGATGACCTTTATTCTTTCCCTTCAAAGCACGTGGATTCTGCGATTTATACACGAGCATTGGTTTGATCATGTGTCCACTAGCGTTTGCACAAAACAAAAGAGTAAGCCTATCTTTGGAAGCTTTGAATCCAGGAGCAGATTTTTCATTTTGTGTTAAGTATGTTCTGGCTGGCATTCTCTTCCAAAACAACCCAGTTTCATCTGCATTGAACACCTGTTCGGGAACATATCCTTTGTCCGTAATTAATTTTTTTAGTTCAGTCGGGAAACTTTCTGCAGCCACGAAATCCGCTGATGCAGACTCGCCTACCAGTTTCACATTATGAAGGCCATATCGATTTTTAAATCTTTCAAACCAACCTTTGCTGGCTAAAAAACTTATCCCGCCAGTGCTATCACCAGTTTCGCTGAAGCGCTGATAAAGGTGTTTTGCCTTTTCACGAATGATGAGTGAACTTAACGGGATTTTATTGTGAGTTCGGTCTTCTATCCACAGATTTAAAGCCTTTTCCATTTTTTCTAATTTCACATCACGAGTTACAGAGCAAATTTTTGATGCAATTAGCGCGTTTTCACGGACACTACGGCGGATTTTTTCTTCCGATTTCTTGATTGATCGCACCGTTGACTCATTGATTTTATAATGTTTTGCCACTGAGGAGACACTTTCACCATTAGAAATTTTGTCTAACAATTCAATTTTACTCGCTAATGTCATCACCTTCTTTGATCTTTTCACAATTCCCTTGTTATTCGCGGGCATATTTCTGTAGGATTAGAAAATAATTTGTCCACAATAAAGTCACTTTCTTTTAACGTTAACACGCTCGAAAATGTCTGGTTACACCAACACACTGCAAAATGGTAGATTTTCACTTTTGTAAATGTATCAATTAAAAGCAAGAGATGAAACCTTCTATGACAAGTGCATTACACATACTGAACAAGGATTAGCGTGAAACATCCGCGCTCGCAATTTTGTCACCCCCCCCCCACCCATTGAGCGCAGGACGCTTCCTTTTTACAACTTTTAAGTTATTTTTACTCATTTTTAGGGAATAAAGCACAATTACAAAATGAGGAGGCACGCTTGATACACATAAACAAAGCTGTGAGCGTATAGCAACTGAATAAACAACGCCATAAAGGCAGAGACAACTCTATTAACACCTCATTAGCTCACATTTTACTAAAGCACATTTCTGCTTTAGTAAACAATAAAACAATAAAAACAATTTCCAGTTGCTTTCCTGCTAGTGGAATCTGTTATAAACGGGTAGTAAACTCGATCTAATTGCATTTGCGATAATACCGATAGCTGGAATTTTACGTTATTATGGTGAAATGTGTTTTTCCCTGCACTGCTATAAAAAAATAAATACATTTTCAGAATCTTCTCTTTATTCCTATGTTGGGTTCAGTTGGGGTGATTCCTGTCCGACTGCCATTTCTTGTAATCACAAAGGCGAATCGTGCATAAGCGAATTCGGGTAGTGCAAACACGTGTTATACGACGACTGACTGTACTACTCTGTGGACTAGGCAAAATGATTTTAGCCACGCCCATGTTTTGTTCATGGCGCTTTAAAATTCAATTTTTTTTAGGTTTAAATCAGCGACCGCGAATACGCGAAACCGCGAATACAGATACCGCGAATAGCGGGGGTTTACTGTATTCTGAGAAAGAGGAAGAATCCCATCGGAATTGATCAAGCTCAAACCATTCAAGGCTTTATACACCTCTATCAGATCACCTCGCCGGTGCCTAGTCTCCAGACACTGTAATTTGCAAAACTTAAGCCTTTCTTCGTAAGAGCAACCCTTTGTTCCATTCACTAATCTTGTTGCCCTTCTCTGTACTCGTTCCAGCAGCCCTACATCTTTCTTGAAATGATGCCTCCAGACCTGTATACAATACTCAAGGTGTGGCCTGACCATTGCCTTATACAAGGGAATAATCACCTCCTTCTCCCTGCTGGAAAAATTCCTGTATATCATTGACAAAACACCATGAGCTACACTTGCAGCCCATCTGCACTGCTCAGAAAACTTCATATCTGCCTGCACAATTACCCCATGTCCTTTTCATTCTCTACCACTGTCAGTGTAGTACCACAGAGTTGATACGTTGCTCTGGGGTTACTGTTTCCCATATGTAGTACTTTACATTTGTCAATGTTAAACTTCATTTTCCACCTCTCAGCCCATCTGCTCAACCTTTCCAGATCCGGTTGCAGCAGCATAGCATCAGTACTGTCCTTAACAACCCTGCCAACCTTTGTATCGTCTGCAAACTTGGACATTAAGCTTGATATACCATCATCAATATCATTTATAAATACAGAAAACAACAATGGACCCAATACTGAACCCTGATGGACTCCACTAATAACATTAGTCCACGATGAGCAGTGTCCATTGATTACCACTCTCTGTATTCTGCCCTCAACCATCCTTTATCCATAGCAGCAATTTGCCTCCAATGCCACACTGCTCCAATTTGTGCAGAGTCTTCCATGTGCAACAGTATCAAAAGCCTTTTTAAGTTCCAAATACTGTATATAATATCAAAGTTATTCCCTGCATCCAGTTCTTTTATGACTGCATTATAGTATCCAATCAAATTGGTCAGGCACGACTTTCCCTTAACAAAACCATGCTGTGTCCGAGCTATAACTGAAGTCTTGTCTAGATGATCCTGCAATGCTTCTTTAACCAGTGCCTCCATTAATTTCCCTGGAACAGAAGTTAAACTAACAGGTCTGTAATTATCTGTGTCTCCCATTGATCTTCCATGGGTACGTCCCCTGAGTCCAGGGAAGCTCATAATTATGGCTAAGGGTTTGCTTACTTCCTTTGCTCCCTCCTTTAATATAACTGGATAGATACCATCCACCCCGGGTGCCTTTTTTATATTTATCCTCAACAATTTCCCCTCCATTTTCCTCTCGCTTATTACAAAATCATCTAGCTTACTGCCAGAGTTTACTCCACCTCTGGCATTCCCCTTCCTGTATAACTCCTCATCTGTGAATGTAGATGCAAAAGACTCGTTTAGTTTGTTAGCCACCTGAGCAGGATCCTCAACTGTTGAACCGTCAATATCCAGTGCACCAATCTGATTCATCCCTTTCCCTCTACAGTTTACATAGGTAAAGAACTCTTTTCTGTTTTTCTTTGCATCCTTTGCCAAGGATTTCTCATAATCTACCTTTGCCTGCCTAATCTCCTCTGTGACTTGGTTACAGACCAGCTTATATCTATAATAGGCTTCCATGTCACCCATTAATTTATATGTATCCCATGCATTTTTCTTTTCTGCCATATGTCTCATTAGTTCATCTGACATGCATTTAGGCCTAAACCTTGAACAATATTTCTTAGTTGGTATGTAAAGCCTAGTAGCTTCCAAGATAAGTTCTTTGAATGCTTACCATTTTGAATTTGCCATTGGTAACATCATCAGTTGGTCCCACTGTATAAAATTTAAATACTGTCTCAGACCATCGTAGTCACCTTTACGAAAGCAAAAACCCTTCCCTTTACCCCTGATGGTAGTTACCTCTTTGAGTAAATCCCACTTCAGCACACTGTGATCACTGCCACCTAGTGGTTTCTTTATCTGCAGATTCTTAATGCATGAAGAATCACTACTGATAATCAGATCAAGAGTATTACTCCCTCTAGTTGCCTCCAGAACATGCTGATGTTGAAAACAATCATCCAATAAATCCACAAAAGCCTCGGTAGTGTGTAAGTAACCAACCCACAAATTCCATTCAGTATCTGGGAAATTAAAATCCTCCATTATAAGACTCTGATTTACTATATATATGAGAGCTTGAAGGACAGGGTGGATGCCCTCGAAGGATCTAAATTGAGGGGCCCATCAAGCTCTCAGCTGCCCACATCAACGCCAGAGCTTACACTTGGTCATCACGCAACACAGCGGCAACAACCAAGGCAGAATGCGCTGGTCCACAGGAACTAGTAGTTGTTGGTGACTCTATTGTCAGGGAAATGGGGAACATGCTTTGTAAAAAGGATAGGTGGAACAGGACCTAGGTATGTCTGCCAGGGGCAAAGGTTGATGACGTTGTAGAGCGGATATCATCTTTTAAGGGCACAAAAGGTGATATAGTTGTACTCGTTGGCACTAATGATATTAAGAGTAGGAGACCGGCAGAATTACTTAACAAGTACAGGTCACTGTTGAAAAAAAGCCGGGAATTAGGGTTGAATTTAAAAGTGTCTGCAATTCTGCCCAGACACGATAGAAGAGAGTATATGATGAGAGCCTTATCGATCAATTCGCCCCTGGAAAGATTATGCACGGCTCAAAGGGTAGAATTTTTTTCAGCCTGGTCTGTACTTGTTAACAGGAGAGACTGCTTCTACAGGGATGGGATACACTTAAATAGAAAGGGTGCAAGAATATTTGCTGATGCTATCGAGGCAGTGTTATGTGTGTCGGAAAACTGCTAGCTTGGGGGGATACAAGGACTAATAATCTAACAGTAGCCGCAGGCAGAGGTGAAGGGGATTCTTGCACAACTTCTATTAGAATACGTAGCGACCTGGAGCAAGGGGTGTTGGGGGTTTCAGGGACGGATGGCAGTCATTGTGAAATATGTGGGTATATGGGATGTGTTAGGGTAACTAGGAATAGGAATAGGAGCATGTATGCTTGCATGTATACCAATGCTAGAAGCATAGTAAATAAATTTGATGAATTTGAAGTGTTGTTCAAGACATCAAAGACGGATATTGTTGGGATAGCAGAGACATGGTGTCACACAGATATAAGGAATGCAGAACTGGAATTTGGGGAGTACAATGTGTACAGAAAGCATAGACAAAATAGAAAGGGAGGAAGTGTTATGCTGTTAATTAAGAAAAACATAAAATCAAAAGAAGTGCACCCAGTTGATATAGATGAACAGTGCACTGTTGAGTCAGTTTGGTGTGACATAAGCACTGCGAAAGCAAAAATAAAAGTAGGAGTGTGTTTTAGGCCTAATGACTCGAATGAGTACAATGAACAATTGTACAGAGAAATAGAGTGGGCTAGTAAATCGGAATGTCTTATAATGGGGGATTTTAACTTCCCAGATATTGACTGGAATTTGTGAGTTGGTCACTCACACACTAATGAGACTTTTGTGGATTTATTGGGTGATAGTTTTCTGCACCAGCATGTTCGAGAGGCAACCAGAGAGAGTAATACTCATAGTCTGGTTATCAGCAGTGATCATTCGTATATTAAGAATTTGCCGATAAAGGAACCACTAGGTGGCAGTGATCACAGTGTACTGATGTGGGATTTATTTAAGATTTAATTACCATCAGGGGTAAAGGAAAGGGTTTTAGCTTCCATAAAGGTGAGTACAGTGGTCTCAGAAAACTTTTAAATTCTGTACAGTGGGATCAACTGACCATGTTATCAACAGTAAATTCTAAGTGGGAAGCATTCAAGGAATTAATTATGGATGCTACTAAAAGTTTCATATCTATTAACAAATATTGTTCAAGGTTTAGGCCTAAATGGTTATCAAACGAACTAATGAGACTCATAACAGAGAAGGAAAATGCACGGGATGCATATAAATTGTCAAGCGACTCAGAAGTCTATGGCAGATATAAGCTAATCTGTAATCAGGTCACATAGGAGGTTAGGCAAGCGAAGGCAGATTACGAGAAATCCTTGGCAAAAGATGCTAAGAAAAACAAGCAAGGATTTCTTTACTTAACTAAACTCTATAAGGAAGGGGATGAATCTGATTGGACCACTTGACATCGATGGTTCGACTGTTGATGATCCTGCTCAGATAGCAAACAAACTGAATGAGTATTTTGCATCTACATTCACACATGAGGAATTATTAAGGTTTGAAAAGGGCAGAAGGTTATCAAATTGTAGCAGGATACGTAATTATTTTGTAATAACTGAGAGCAAAGTAGAGGAGAAATTGTTGAAGTTAAACATAAGAAAAGCACCTGAGGTTGATGGGATCTATCCAATTATATTAAAGGAAGCGGCAAAGCAACTAAGCAAACCCTGAGCCGTAATTATGAGAGCATCCTTAGACTCAGGGGAGGTTCCCACGGACTGGAGATGTGCAAATGTTTCCCCAATGTACAAAGGGGGATCGAAGGGTGACACGAGTAATTACCGACCAGTTAGTTTAACCTCTGTTCCAGGTAAAATAATGGAGTCACTGGTTAAAGATGCATTGCAGGATCATCTAGACAAGACTTCAGTTATAGCTCGGACACAGCATAGTTTTGTTAAGGGGAAGTCTTGCCTGACCAATTTGATAGGATATCATGATGTGGTTACAAAGGAACTGGATGCAAAAAATAATTTTGATATCATATATTTGGATTTCAGGAAAGCTTTTGACAACTGTTGCGCATGGAAGACTATTGTACAAACTGGAGCAGAATGGTATTAAGGGTAAGTTGCTACAATGGATAAAAGGATGGTTAAGTGGGAGAAGACAGAGGGTGGTAATAAATGGGTGCTGCTCTTCGTGGACTAATGTTATTAGTGGAGTCCCACAGGGTTCGATGTTGGGTCCACTGTTGTTTTGTATATTTATCATTGATATTGATGAAGGTATATCAGGCTTAATGTTGAACTTTGCAGATGATACAAAGATTGGCAGGGTTGTTAATGACAGCAATGGCCGTGTGCTACTGCAAGAGGATCTAGATAATTTGGGTAGATGGGCTAAGAAGTGGCAATTGAAGTTTAACCTTGACAAATGCAAAGTACTGCATATGGGTAGCAGTAACCCCAGAGAAACGTACTAACTGTGTGGTACTACACTTACGGTGGTAGAAAATGAAAAAGACCTGGGAGCAATTGTGCAGTGCAGTCAGATATGAAGTTTTCTGAGCAATGCAGACAGGCTGCCAGGGCAGGTCATGGGGTTTTGTCAATGATATATAGGAATTTTGCTAGCAGGGAAAAGGAAGTGATTATCCCTCTGTATAAGGCAATGATCAGGACATGCCTTGAGTACTGCGTACAGGTCTGGAGGCCTCATTTTAGGAAGGATTTTGAGCGTGTACAGAGAAGGGCAACAAGATTGGTAAGGGGAATGAAGGGATCCTCTTACCAAGAGAGGCAAACTAGGCACCTGCGCGGTGATCTGATTGAGGTGTATAAGGCCTTGAATGGGTTGAGCACACTGAATTCTGATGGGATCCTTCCACTTGTTCAGATTACGAACTTAAGGGGGCATAAATTCAAATTAAGAAAGGACAGATCTAGAATAGATGTGCGGAAATTTGCCTTTAGCCAGCAGGTGGTTAATTGCTGGAACAAACTTCCATCTGTCGTTGTGGAAGTTGATAGGTTGAATATATTTAAGGAGCAACTGGACAGGCATTTGGAGGGAATGGTGTGATTTTTTTTTTTTTTTTTTTACTGATGCTGCATAAGCTCATACACTTGCTTTCTTGCATTGCATGCCACTGCTATTACTACTACTTTCCCACTCTATTTCCCTGTACAGTTTCTTATTATACTCATCAGAGTTATTAGGCCTAGTACTCCTACTACTACATGCCACTACTACTTCTACTTCCAATAAATGTGCAAAATCTCTGTGGGCATGTGCATTTATCCTCCATAGCCAGGTGGGCAGGAGCAGCTGTGCGTAGCACATGCTTCTTGATTAGACCGCGGTTCGAGCCTGTGCCCACCAAATACGGAGGATGCGGAAAGGTGAGGAAATGACCACCTCATATCCCCGGAGCAATATGGCCTTAGTTGCTAATGCTCCTAAAAACCAAATAATAATAATGTGCATTTATTTGTGTTTATTATATGTATAAATAGTTTTAAAAAATTTTAATATAAATTTTTTAAAATATTTATATTAAATACTATTATTATTTTTTTTGAAAACTGTAAACATATAGAACCTATAGTAGTTGGTACCGATCATGGGTTTAAGGTTGAGAAGATGAAAGAGGATACTTGTTGACATTAGACTTGAAATTTTGTAGATTATAATTTTCAGGAAATATATGTAAATGGAGGTTGTTCCAGAAAACAGAAGTTGAAGAAATAAATGAGGAAGAAGAAAGGTTCATTCTATGAGTGAAGTTGGACAATAAAAGGATGCTGACCGGTGTGTGTTCAGACTGGTTTGGAAGAGAGAAGATTGGAAAATTATAGAAACCAAATCTGAAAGAACTGTGCCCATGGAAGAATGTAAAGAAAAGGCAGGCAGCAGAAACATTGGACATGTGTTTTTCTAACGGGCGGCTCCTAGAATGTTAGTTCATCTCTGCCTAGTATCTCTGTGAAGAACAGGACCACTGTAAAGGACCAGATATGAGAGTCGTGTAGGTTTGTGTGTGTAGTGTCTGTGTTCTCTTGTTGTCCACTTGGCTATACAGAAGCATCAGTCTTCTGGAGAGATGATTCTGGGTACTCGTCCATACCATGGGAAGGTGGGCCAGGCCCAGTTTGTGCCATTTCAATTTGAGACTCTGACTCACTTGATGTTTCCAAAAGGTGGGTTAGATTCCTGTTGGGGGGGCCCATTCCAGAGGATTAAAAAATACCCTCAAACTGTGTTTATCAGGCAGTGTCATTACCTTTGAAGATTCCATATACAAGCAGGTGCACGGCATTGCCATGGGTGTTCCTGTTGGTTCCATCGTGACCAACATTGTCATGGAAGAATTGGAAGAACAGATATTCCTGAACCCACCTGTACCTATTACAACATGGTGCAGATATGTCAATGACATCTTCACCGTCATCCCATGTGGTTCTGAAACAACATTGCTGGAGTACCTCAATTCCTTGTCAGTGTTCAACCAGTTCACTTTAGAGTTAGAAGTGGACAGATCCATTCCATTCTTGGATGTCCTGGTAAAACGTGTGGGCCCACACGTTTTACCTGGAAACCTCATTATACCAGTGTGGTGCGGTCAGTTCACCAACTACAGATCTGGCCATGCCCCAAGCCATCTCAACAGCACCGCCCGCACCCTGTTCTCCCGGGCTTGGAGCCACTCCAGCACAGATAAAGCTAGGTGCACCGAGATTTCCAGAGTGAGGACAGACTTGGTCAGTTGTGACTATCCAACCTACATATTGGACAAGTGCTAATTGCAAGCGCAGGAGCTCAAGATCCACCCAAGACCGCCATCAACTCATGACAATGTACCTACTGCCTACATTCCCTACTATCTGGGCATGTAGGGCCAGATTTCCAAAATCCTTTGAGAATACAACATAAAATGCATGCAGCTACCTGCTAGAAACTTGCATTCTCTGGTTTCCAACGTGAAGACTCCAGTCGCCCCTCTTTTGCACAGCGGTGTAGTATTCAAGGCTGCCTTGCAGATCACGACAGATCGATTCACCTTGCTGAGACTGACCAATCCACAATCGCAGAACACTTCTGGTCGAACCACCATGAACTTAATCCCAAGCGTGACTAAGAAGTGATTGACCAATCCCGACACTTTCGCCACCACCTCTGGCTAGAGTCGCTTAATATCTCATGTAATTCAAGAATTATGAACCGCAGCAAGGGAATGAGATTACACCCTATCTTGGAGGCAACTGTTTTGAGACTAGATAAGCGCTGGAAGCATAACCACACACGTCCATGCAGCAACAATGAACACCAATCTAGTGGTTGAATGGTCAACCGTGCGCACACACCTCATTGTGTGCACAACTGTATCCTTTAAAATTTTGTCTCTAAGGCGCATTTAGGGCTAGAGCCTCAAGCTGCGAACAAATTTGGACTATGTATATATAAAGTGCTTTAGCATCATAATACACAACCATTTCTGAATAAACAGAAAATTTTTAAGGCGGCATCGTTTTAGGTTATATCTCATATTGTGAATACCTTCACAACGAGTTGCCTTAAAAATTTTCTGTTTATTCAGAAATGGCTGTGTATTATGATGCTAAAGCACTTTATATATACATAGTCCAATTTTGTCTCTAATGTCTCCATTCTGTTAGTATTTGCTAACGAAGAGGCCCATTTAACCTCGAAAGCTTCAGACCATTTGTAATTAAATGTGTACTAAAATTTTTACTGGATATACATATTTATATTTAAGTGATGGATCCCAGTACTACAGGCTCATTTACTCTCATACTCTCAAGGAATGACAATGTAGTGGGTCGCTTTGGAGAAGAGACTTTGAATGACGACAGTGAGAGTCTTATCGGTTTCTATAAATACCACCTGAAAATTCTTACCACCTTTTTTTTTTCAACATTAAAACATCCGTAAATATTTACATGGGAGCGATCATCATTCCAGTAGAAATCAATTATAGACTTTATAATTATTTGCCAGAAGTCAGTATGGACAACAAAAGACTGCAGGGTAATGAGAGGTGCCAACTGTGGGTTGAATAATTACCTGCTGATTGCAGATATATTATTCAAATACCAGAATAAGGAGCCAGTGAGACTATGGGAAACAATGACTAATATGAGTTTCCCAATCCACATAATTCAGCTGATTAAGCTACTGGAACAGGAAGGAACTGTTCTCACAGTTCCTTCCTGTTCCTGTTTTAAATTAATAAAATCAATAAATAAAATTAATTAAATGTCAATACTACGCTATCTAATAGAAACAGTGAACCAACATGGGAAACATGGACTCTTTCACAATAGGTAACGGTGTCAGGCAGGGCTGTATTTTGTCACCTCACTCCTTTAATCTTTATGCCGAAGATATTGTGTGTGAAGCTTTGGAAGATTTAGAGACTGGCATCAAAATTGGAGGACTGAAGTTAAAACAACCTTCATTATGCAGATGACAATGTGCTAATTTGCAGTTCTAAGGATCATCTTAAAGAAACTCTGAGGAGAGTATGTGAAGCAAGTAAGAAAAAAGGATAAAAAAACTAAAATTATGGTGATTGGTGATAATCTTGGTTCCAGTAAAGTGAAGGTTAATGGGCAAGATATATGAAGAAGTTGATGAATTTGATTACTTAGGTTCAAGAATAAATGATGTAAAGAGATGACAGGCAATTGCTAAAACGTTGGTCACTGATCTGACAAAATTACAGAGAGATCAAGATCTTCCCCTAAAGACAAAACTGAGAATCATTGATTCATTAATTTTTTCAGTTGCCACTTATGCATGTGAAGGATGGAATCTGAAAAGAGTTGCCAGGAAGAAAATTGAGGCATTTGAAATGCGGTGTTACATGAGAATACTGCATATTTCTTACTTAGATCAAAGAACAAATGAGTGGGTATTGAATAAAATTGCCAGGCCTAAAATTCTTCTTCATAGCATCAACAAAAGAAAACTCAAGTTTTTTGGTCATATAGTAAGAAGGGAAAACTTTCTGTTGAAGAATATAATGGAAGGAAAAATTGAGGGGAAGAGATGCAGAGGAAGAACTGCAACTAGGTGGAAGGATGGGATCGGTGAACTTCTGGGCATGACACTTTGCAGTGCGCTCGTAGAGCACATGATCGATGCAGTTGGAGGAATTTGTTGGTGACCACAACAGTTCCTCAGGGAGCTATGTGACAGGAAGAAGAAGAAGAAGAGACTTAACACAGTGAGTTGAATGGGTTGAGCACACTGAATTCTGATGGGATCCTTCCACTTGTTCAGATTACGAACATAAGGGGGCATAAATTCAAATTAAGAAAAGACAGATGTAGAATAGATGTCCAGAAATTTGCCTTTAGCCAGTGGGTTTTGCCTTTAGCCAGTCCGGCGAATGCTAAGTTTTTATTTATATTTAGTCATTTTATTGACTTAATTGTTATACTAAATTATTTTCCATAAGTAGTTTTATAGTTCTAACCAAGCTCCGTGGATTTTTTTCAAATTTAGATAGGGATTTTGAAAGTTAATACTCAGTGTCCTTAGATTTTATGTTTGTAACTTGCCGCCATTGTTATATGATGCAGAATAGCATAAGGTTTAATGTAAAACTAGATAGCAAAAATTGTAGCATTGTATTAGAAATTAATCAATTAATCAGTAAAATTTATTAATCTTATTAAAGTTCATTGTTAACTAAATTATACTTAACGGAATCATGACCCACACTAGACCAGCAAAGCAGCATTCACAGAATAACCAGAGTGCTGTGGCTTGCGGGAAAACCGAAGGGGGAGATTCTCCAGTACAACACAGTCTAAAACAATGCGCAAAATGTGAAATGTTTGCAGACCTGTCTAGAACAGGACATGATCTAGCCAAGGAGGAGGTCTTTGTGTGTGCTAGGTGCAGAGGTTTTTATTTATATTTAGTCATTTTATTGACTTAATTGTTATACTAAATTATTTTCCATAAGTAGTTTTATAGTTCTAACCAAGCTCCGTGGATTCATCCCCATGAAATGTGAAGAAATTAGGCACCAATTCAGCATTCTGATGGGCATCTATGAGAGTTTGAGGTTGTAGGGCAAATGCCCTTGAAGAGATTAATATGAGGGCCCATCAAGCTCTCAGCTGCCCAACTCAATGCCAGAGCTAGCTCCTGTGCATCAGACAACACAGATGCAATCTCCAAGGCAGAATGCACTGGTCCCACAGGAACTAGTTATTGTTGATGACTCTATTGTCAGGGAGGCAGGGAATATATTATGCAAAAAAAGATAGGTGGAACAGGATCCAGGGTATGTGTGCCTGGGGCAAAAGTTAATGTACTGGAAATGATAGGAGGTGGTTTACCATAATCAACAATATGAGAGAAGAAACGTAGAGTGCTGACAAGTTGGCTTTATCTTTGTGTTTTAGTAGAGATGGGCAAAAGTTGCAGCCAATATCTTTGGCAACAGACCAGAATGCTCTACTACAATTTGAACAAGAAGTAAGTTTTCTATTCCTACCCAAATCTAGTTGGGACTGATTAATTACTGCTTTCCAATTGTGAACTTTGTATAGGAAGAAAATGAAGCTGGAGATTTGGATGCAAGCCAATTTCGATTTTATTAGAAAACAAAAGTTCAAATAAAGGAAAAGATTTTAGAGTAGAGTGTGAAAGAAAGGATTTCATAGAGTGGGCCAGTAAATCAGAATATCTTATTATGGGGGATTTTAAATTTCAAGATGTTAACTGGAATTTGTGGGTTGTCACTCACAGCATGTTAGAGAGACAATAAAAGGAAGCAAAACTCTATCTGGTTATCAGCACCAATTATTCATGCATTTAAATTTTTTAGGTAAAAGACCAAGTAGATAGCAGTAATCACAATATACTAACATAGAATTTAATTAAAGACAAATTTTGTTAAGGGTAAAGTGAAAGGCTTTTGCTTTTTCTTCTCTGCCACACATCTAATTAGTTCATCTGACATCCATTTAGGCCTAAATGGGTTTAAGATGAACTCATTAGACATGTGGCAAAGAGGAAAAATGCATGGGATGCATATAAATTAACAGGTGACACAGAAGCCTATGATAGATATAAGCTGGTCTGTAACCAAGTCACAAAGGAGGTTAGGCAGGCAAAGACAAATTACAAGAAATCTTTGGCAAAGGTTGCAAAGAAAAGCAGCAAAGAGTTCTTTACTTATGTAAATTCTAGAAGGGAGGGGATGAATCAGATTGGTCCACTTGATATCAGTGGTTAAACTGTTGATGATCCTGCTCAGGTAGCTAACAAACTAAATGAATATTTTGCATCTACATTCACACATGAGGAGTTATTCAGGGAAGTTAATGCCAGAGTGTATTAAACTCTGGCAGTAAGCTGAATGAATAATCTTGTAATAACTGAGAGTAAAGTAGAGGAGAAATTGTTTGAAGATAAACATAAGAAAGGTGCCTAGGGTGGATAGAATCTATCCAGTTATATTAAAGGGGGCAGCAAAGGAAGTAAGCAAACCCTTAGCCATAATTATGAGAGCTTCCTTGGACTCAGGGGACTGGAAATGTGCAAATGTGACCAATCCACAAAGAAAGATCACAGGGAGATACAGGTAATTACAGATCTGTTAGTTTAACTTCTGTTCCAGAGAAATTAATGGAGGCACTGGTTAAAGAAGCATTGTGGGATCATCTAGACAAGACTTCAGTTATAGCTCGGGCACAGGATGGATTTGTTGGATTAAGGGGTTGGATGGATTAAGGGGAAATCTTGTCTGACCAATTTGATTGGATACTTTTTTTTATTTTTTATTTTTATTTTTATTTTTTATGAAAACCCCAAACACGAAAGGTATCAAACCTATAGTACTTAGTACCGTGCATGGGTTGAAGAAGTTATTTTTTATTTTTATTTTTATTTTTTATGAAAACCCCAAACACGAAAGGTATCAAACCTATAGTACTTAGTACCGTGCATGGGTTGAAGAAGTATGGGGGGAAGGGGATGCCAGAACCTTTGCTCTAGAGACCAAACATGGGTTTCGCCACTTCAAGCCTCCAATAAGCAAAGTGGTGGTATTTCACCGGTTGTTGAAAGTCATCTATTCTGATATCTTATATATTTGGATCTTAGAAAGGCTTTTGATACTGTTGCACTTTAGCTTTAGCAAAGGCACACGATGCAAGAAAGCAAGCTTATATAGCATCAGCCAAAAAAAAAAAAAAAAACTCCTTATTTTACCCATCCACTCACTCCAAATGTTTGTCAAGTTCTGCCTTGAATCCATTTAAGCTATCAACTTCTACAATGATGCACGTTTGTTCCAGCAATCAACCACCCGCTGGCTAAAGACAAACTTCCGCACATCTATCCTACAGCCGCCTTTCTTCAATTTGAATTTATGCCCTCTCAGGGGATTATTCTGAGCAAGAGGAAGAATCCCATCAGCATTGAGCATGCTTAAACCATTCAAGGCTTTATATTCCTCAATCAGATAACCTCACAGATGCCTAGTCTCCAGACACTTTAATTTGCAAAACTTAAGCCTTTCTTCGTAAGAGCAATCCTTTGTTCCATTCACTAATCTTGTTGCCCTTCTCTGTACTCTTTCCAACAGCTCTACATCCTTCTTAAAATGAGGCCGCAGACCTGTTTTCAGTACTCAAGGTGTGGCCTGACCATTGCCTTATACAAGGGGATAATCACCTCCTTATCTCTGCTAGAAAAATTCCTGTATATCATTGACAAGACACCGTGAGATACTCTTGCAGACCATCTGCACTGCTCAGAAAACTCCATATCTGCCTACACAATTACCCCCAGGTCCTTTTCATTCTCTACCACCATCAGTGTAGTACCACAGAGTTGATACATTACTCTGGTGTTACTGCTTTCCATATGTAGTACTTACATTTGTCAATGTTAAACTTCATTTGTCACCTCTCAACCCATCTGCTCAACCTTTTTAGATCCTGTTGCAGCAGCGTACTGTCATTAGTGTCATTAACAACCCTGCCAACTTTCGTATCATCTGCAAACTTGGACATTAAGCCTGATATACCATCATCAGTATCATTTAAAAATACAGAAAACAACAATGAACCCAACACTGAACCCCGAGGGACTCCATTAATAACATTAGTCCACGAAGTGCAGTGTCCATTGATTACCACTCTCTGTTTTCTCCCACTCATCCATCCCTTTATCCCTAGCAGCAATGCCAGACTGCTCCAATTTGTGCAGCAATCATCCATGTGGAACAGTATCAAAAGCCTTTCTAAGATTGAAATATATGATATCAAAGTTATTCTTTGCATCCAGTTCCTTTGTGATTACATCATAGTATCCAATCAAATTGGTCAGAAATGACTTCCCCTTAACAAACCCATGCTGTGTCCGAGCTATAACTGAAGTCTTCTCTAGATGATCCTGCAATGCTTCTTTAACCAGTGCCTCCATTAATTTCCTTGGAACAGAAGTTAAGCTAACAGGTCTGTAATTACCTGTGTCTCCCTTTGATCCTCCTTTGTGAATTGGGGTCACATTTGCACATCTCCAGTCTGTGGGTACCTCCTCTGAGTCCAAAGAAGCTCTCATAATTATGGCTAAGGGTTTGCTTACTTCCTCTGCTGCCTCCTTTAATATAAATGGATAGATCCCATCCAACCCGGGTGCCTTTCTTGTGTTTATCTTCAACAATTTCACCTTGATTTTACTCTCAGTTATTACAAGATTATCTAGCTTACTGCCAGAGTTGAATACACCTCTGGCATTCCCCTCCCTGAATAACTCCTCATGTGTGAATGTAGATGCAAAATATATATTTAGTTTGTTAGCTACCCGAGCAGGATCATCAACAGTCGAACCAACGATATCAAGTGGACCAATCTGATTCATCCTCTTCCTTCTAGAGTTTACATAAGTAAAGAACTCTTTGCTGTTTTTCTTTGCATCCTTTGCCAAAGATTTCTTGTAATCTGCCTTCACCTGCCTAATCTCCTTTGTAACTTGGTTACAGACCAACTTATATTTTGTGCAGGTCAAGATTTTTAAAACTGGAAGGTGGAATGCACTGTGCTGCCATCTGCAATGTTGATAGATAGCATTTACAGTCAGTGAAGAAGGTAATTAATATACAACAGCAATACATAAGATGGAATCTTTTTATGTCAAACACATTCAAAGGATTTTGAAATATGATTTGAAATGTGTAGATGGATAACATAACAGTGTATCACCAGTGGATCTACATTGACGGTATCCATCAGACAAATCAGTATTTCTGATTCTTTCCTATATATATATATATTTTTATATTGATTGTTTGAACAAATTGATTTAACTGAATTACTCTGTAATTACTCAATCAACTAGTGTAACTTCCATCTGCTGTTGCAGAATTGGGTCATTTGAGTAAATTCAGGGAAGAACTAGACAGACTATTAGAGGGGATGGACAGGTGATATGTGAAGCATTTTTTTCCCTTCTCTTTCTTTCTCTTCCTAACATATGCTTGCTTTCTTGTATCATCTGCCAATACTGCTACTATTGTATTTCCTTTGTTTTTTTTAATGTCCTTTATTTTTTACAATTACCAAATTTTATGATCAGCCACAGGCTTTTTTGTATCTGTCTGTTGAGTGGCCTTTTTTCTGTGAATGATCAATTTACTTGTTTGTATTATTTCCTGTTTTTACCATCTTTTGATATCAGAAATCCAGGACATTTGACTTTGCGTGACCTATATTTCCAGTATATTCCTCTGTCATGTATCTTTATATTAAATGAAGTGAAATTCATCTTTAGCTACTGCATCATTTTTACCCCTCTTTTTTTTCTATAAATTATATACTATTTTCTGTATCTTCTATGTTTTTCTGAAGTAGTTTGTTGTATTTTTAATCATAAAGGCTTTTAATTTTTATCATTTCTTTCATGTGACTTTTCTAATTTTTCCTGCATTCAATTTATAATGCCATTGATCAAGCTGCATGCTGTCACATCCTTTATGGTAGTATGGAGTTTACACACTTGTCACTCTCTTGGAGAGGTTCTGGTTGAAATCCTGTCTAGAGGAAGTCCTAAAAGAGGCGTCTTCTGTTGGGGTTCTAGTTATCCAGTCTCAATTGGAGGGAATTGGGTTATTCTGGGTTTCAGCCTACACCACATGCAAGTTGATCCACAAAACCTTAGTTGTACAGACAGTAATTAACTGTCTGTAATGTGCTGTGTAAATGTCTGGCCTGAAGTACAAATGTGTTAAGGCAACTTGAGAAAGATGGCATTCTTTTTAGATTATATAAAAATATGATGGATTATGTTTTCTTGTAGAGTTTATTATCACTTAGCTTTTTTAACAGAATTTCATTATATTTAATTTAATTTTTAGTTTACTTTAACTTTTTTTAAATAAACCATTTAACCCAAATTTATTATGCTGTAGAACTTTGTCCTTGGCCATACAGCTATTGGTGTTGGGATGCCACCTAGCTATCAGATTCTTCATGATGCATCAAGTGACAAAAGAGATTTGGATAATTTAGGAGATGACAGATTAGTTGAACGAATTAGCCCTGGTGGTCCTTTACCTATTCAGAGTTGTACTTCATTAATTGATTTGAAAACACCATCCAAAACAAATATTAGTCCTACAGGTAAATTTTTTTATGTTGCTATTATAGAGTTATTACACTTTGTCTAGAATAACTAAATGGTCAGAAGCAAGAAGTGAAAAAAAACAAAAAAAAAAACACGAGATGGTCTGGGAATTCAGCCATTAATTGGAGAAATGAAATATTTGGATTTCATTTTTCCAATTAATATAAAAAAAAATTTGGATGATATGAATTTTATCCAAAAATTCCATCTTGTATAATATGATATACAGTGAAACTTCCTAACGGACATTTTCAAATTCCCAACTCACCTCTATTGGTTTTCAGCTTCTATGTAGCGGACATTCTCTGTAACGGACGTGGACAGGCAATCTGCACTGTTTCGTTTAGATTAGCACTTAATTTGATCTCCCCATAACGGGCAGCGGGCGAGCTCACGGCCATTTTTCTAGGAATTTTTCTTCCACGTATTGCCTCAATGGTGTGTTTTTCTATTTCCGATTCTCTGAATTTTATCAAGGTTTACGTCGCGGTTCTAAACCCTTTTTCAAGAATTTTAAGGCACGTGTAAAACTTCTGATGAATTCGGTGTGTGCAGGGGGGGGGATTTGGTAAGACTTTTGTCTTTTGAGTTTCAGTTTTCAGTTTTGTTCAGTGTCGTGTCAAGTGCACAATGTCTTCTCGTAAACATTTAACTTTAAAAGATAAAGTCGAACTCATTAATGCGTATGATCGGCAAAAAAATAGTGTTCGCAAGCTCGCTGCAAAATTCAAAATCGGGAAGACTCAGGTAAGCGACATCCTAAAGAAAAAAAATGAACTGCTCAAACAATTTTGGCAACACGGAAATGATCAGGTTCAAAAATCATTCCCGAAAACTGTTGGACTTCAAATTGACAATGTTACGTATGAGTGGCTTTGTCGCGCACGTGCTAATAAAATTCCCATTAATGGGCCTATTATTAGGGAAAAGGCTTTGGAGGTTGCGAAATCTATGGGAGTAAATGAGTTCAAAGCTTCTGTGGGATGGCTAGACAAGTTCAAAACTCGGCATAAAATCTCTTGGAAAATGGTAAGTGGTGAAGGTGGATCTGTTGATACTGGGGTTGTAACAGAGTGGACCGTTAAATTGGAAGATTTATGTCGTGATTTTGAAGCTAAGGATATTTACAACTGTGATGAAACAGGGTTGTTTTTTAAAGCTCTTCCTGAAAAAACAATGAGTCTAAAAAACGAAAAGTGCCAGGGCGGAAAAATTTCTGAGGAACGCTTGACTGTACTATTGTGTACAAATATGCTGGGAGACTTTGAACAACCTCTTGTTATAGGAAAACCACAAAATCCTCGTTGTTTCAAGGGCATTAGCATTAGCATTAGCATTAGCATTAGTAGAGGCATTTGATGCAAGAAAGCAAGCTTATGCAGCATGAGCCAAAAAAAAAAAAAAAAAAAAAAAGTAACATAAATAAATAAAAATAACCACTTCCACTTCACCCCTCTGTTCGTTCGAAATACCTGTCCAGCTGAGCCTTAAACTTATTTAGGCTATCAACTTCCACGACAAGGGATGGAAGTCTGTTCCACCCACCAACCACCCGCTGGCTAAAGGCAAATTTCCGCACATCTATCCTACATCTGTCTTTCCTCAATTTGAATTTATGCCCTCTCAGGTGATTTTTCTGAGCTAGAGGAAGAATCCCATCAGCATTGAGCATGCTCAAACCATTCAAGGCTTTGTACACCTCTATCAGATCACCCCGCTGGTGCCTAGTTTCCAGACACTGTAATTTGCAAAACTTAAGCCTTTCTTCATAAGAGAACCCCTTTGTCCCATTCACCAATCTAGTTGCCCTTCTCTGTACTCGTTCCAGCAGCTCTACATCCTTCCTGAAATGAGGCCTCCAGGCCTGTATACAGTACTCTAGGTGTGGCCTGACCATTGCCTTATACAAGGGAATAATCACCTCTGCTAGAAAAATTCCTATATATCATTGACAATACACCATGAGCTACTCTTGCAGCTCGTCTGCATTGCTCAGAGAACTTCATATCTGCCTGCACCACCACCCCCAGGTCCCTTTCATTCTCTACCACTGTCAGTGTAGTACCACAGAGTTGATACGTTGCTCTGGGGTTGCTGTTTCCCATATGTAGTACTTTACATTTGTCAATGTTAAACTTCATTTGCCACCTCGAAGCCCATCTGCTCAACCTTTCCAAATCCTGTTGTAGCAGCATAGTGTCAGTAGTGTCCTTGACAACCCTGCCAACCTTCGTATCGTCTGCAAACTTGGACATTAAGCCTGATATACCATCATCAATATCATTTATAAATACAGAAAACAATAAAGGCCCCAATACTGAACCCTGAGGGACTCCACTAATAACATTAGTCCACGATGAGCAGTGTCCATTGATTACCACTCTCTGTCTTCTCCCCCTCAACCACCCCTTTATCCATAGCAGCAACTTGCCTCCAATGCCACACTGCTCCAATTTGTGCAGCAGTCTTCCATGTGCAACAGTATCAAAAGCCTTTCTAAGATCCAAGTATATAATATCAAAGTTATTCCCTGCATCCAGTTCTTTTGTGACTGCATCATAGTATCCAATCAAATTGGTCAGGCAAGACTTCCCCTTAACAAAACCATGCTGTGTCCTAGCTATAACTGAAGTCTTGTCTAGATGATCCTGCAGTGCTTCTTTCACCAGTGCCTCCATTAATTTTCCGGGAACAGAAGTTAAACTCACAGGTCTATAATTACTTGTGTCAGCCTTTGATCCCCCTTTGTGAATTGGGGTCACATTTGCACATCTCCAGTCAATGGGTACCTCCCCTGAGTCCAAGGAAGCTCTCATAATTATGGCTAAGGGTTTGCTTACCTCCTTTGCTGCCTCCTTTAATATAACTGGATAGATCCCATCCACCCCAGGTGCCTTTCTTGTGTTTATCTTCAACAATTTCTCCTCCACTTTGCTCTCAGTTATTACAAGATTCTCTAGCTTACTGCTAGAGTTGAATACACCTCTGGCATTCCCCTCGCTGAATAACTCCTCATGTGTGAATGTCGATGCAAAATATTCATTTAGTTTGTTAGCTACCCGAGCAGGGTCATCAACAGTTGACCCATCGATCTCAAGTGGACCAATCTGATTCATCCCCTTCCTTCTAGAGTTTACATAAGTAAAGAACTCTTTGCTGTTTTTCTTCGCATCCCTTGCCAAGGATCTCTCGTAATCTGCCTTCGCCTGCCTAACCTCCTTTGTAACTTGGTTACAGATCAACTTGTATCTATCATAGGCATCCGTGTCACGTGTTAATTTGTATGTATCCCATGCATTTTTCTTCTCTGCCATATGCCTCATTAGTTCATCTGACAACCATTTAGGCCTAAACCTTGAACAATATTTCTTAGTTGGTATGTAAAGCCTAGTAGCTTCCACGATAATTTCTTTGAATGCTTCCCATTTTGAATTTGCTGTTGGCAATATCATCAGTTGATCCCACTGTATAGAATTTAAATAGTTAATTAGCATAAAGTTGAATCTTTTGAATGTTGACTGGAAGTCTAATAAAAAAGCGTGGATGACACGAGATATCATGACCGAATGGATAAGTCACTTTAACCAAAACATGATTCATCAAAACAGAAAAATTATTCTTTTCATGGATAATGCTGCATCTCACCCGCACATTGAATTGTCCAACATTCAAATCATTTTTCTGCCACCAAACACATCTGCAGAGTGTCAGCCCTTGGAAAAGGGATAATAAAAAATTTTAAACTTCACTACAGAAAACGTGTTTTAAGACATCTCATTGCAAACATGAATGATGTAACATGTGCGAGTGACCTTGCAAAGAAAATCAGCATCCTAGATGCGATTCAATGGATTTCCTCTTCAGTAAACGCAATTAGAAAACAAACTGTCGTGAACTGTTTTGTAAAGTCTGGCTTCTCAAACGCAAAAATTGAAGTTGTGAACAGCAATGTGGAGCACCAAGAAGAACAAGAACTTCAACATCTATTGATAATGTACGATACTTCAGCTAAAGTGACCCTGGCTACAAAAATATAGACTCGAACCTCACTACAGAAGATGGTGCTCTAGATATCAACGACATTATCATCGATATTTTTCAAGAAGTTCCTCACGAGGATGAAGAAATGGAAGGAGGTCATTCTGTCGAAGAACATATTAACGACGAACCACCGATGAAAATAGAAGAAGTGCTCGTACAAATCAATCGTTTAAAAATGTTTTTCGCCGCTGAAGAAGATACTGAAGGACTTTCGATGGTTTCTTCACTCCAAACAAATGTTGAAAACAAAATTATCAGCCGGAAGAAGGTGCAGAAGAAAATAAGTGATTACTGTATGTATTTTTCTTAAGATAAAGTCATAATATGCATAGCACAATTGTATGTATATTATTTACAAAAATATTGTGCAAAATCTGTATATAATTTAATTTAATTTAATTTTACATTAAACGTTTAACGATTTTTCTTTCTTTCTTTTTGTTTTTTCTCCCTCACACTTCTTGTTAGCGGACACTTCTCTCTAACAGACAAATTTTCGTTCCCCATGGCTGTCCGTTAAAGGGAAGTTTCACTGTAATACATATACCAATTTCTTTGAAAGTTTATTGTTCTAAAGAGAAGTAAACATCTATAGAGTTTAAGGATATTTTAACATATTCTAGAGTGAGTTGTTTACATTTAGCATAATTGAACACAAATGATGCCCCTTTCTCAAATTAATAAGGATAAAATATACCAATATTCATATTTTGCTCATCAGAATTGAATGGTGATGTTTTTTGAAATCCTTCGAGAAAATGCAGAGCTAGGTAAAATAACAACGAGGTGTAAGTAATGTGAAGGAATTTTTTTATAAGTTTTTTTTTTCTTCAAATTAAAAAAAAAAATCAAATTTATTTGAAAGTTTTAACTTAAAAAGAAAGACATATTTCTCCATGCCATTTCAGAAAAAAACATTGTTTTATTCTAACAATTATTCCTTGAATTACATGAGTAATGCATTCCTAGAAATCATTGCATGAAGCATGCCTGCTGTATGTATGTCTGCCAGGGGCAAAGGTTGATGACATTGTAGAGCAGATATGGGAATATTTTAATTCAGCCATTAATTGGAGAAATGAAATATTTGGATTTCATTTCTCCAATTAATATAAAAACAAATTTGGATAATATGAATTTTATCCAAAAATTCTATTTTGGATAAAATTCATATTATCCAAAATAAGAATTATGCAAAAATTCCATCTTGTATAATATGATATAATACATATACCAATTTCTTTAAAAGTTTATTGTTCTAAAGAGAAGTAAACATCTATAGAGTTTAAAGATATTTTAACATATTCTAGAGTGAGTTGTTTACATTTAGCATATTGTTATACACGTTGGCACTAATGATATTAAGAGTAGGAGACTGGCGGAATTACTTAACAAGTACAGGTCAATGTTGAAAAAAACCTGCGAGTTAGGGCTGAATTTGAAAGTGTCTGCAATTCTGCCCAGACATGATAGGAGGGAGTATACGATGAGAGCCTTATTGATCAATTCAGTACAGGAGAGATTGTGTAAGGCTCAAGGGGTAGAATTTTTCTCAGCCTAGTCTGTGCTTGTTAACAGGAGAGACTGCTTCTACAGGGATGGGATACAGTTAAATACAAAGGGTGCAAGAATATTTGTTGATGCTATCGAGGCAGAATTAGGTGGGTTGGAAACTGCTAGCTTTGGGGGGGGGGATACACGGACTAAACAGTGGCTGCTGGCAGAGGTGAAAGTGATTCTTGCACTGCTTCTATTGAAATGCAATTGAGCAGGGGCCTGGAAAGTAAGGCAATAGGGATTTCCAGGACTGCTGGGAGTCATAGTGGAACAAGTAAATACAAAGGCTGTGTTAGGGTGACTAAGAGTAGAAACAGATGCATGTACAATGCTAGGAGTATAGTTAATAAATTTAATTAGCTTGAAATTATTATTATTATTATTATTATTATTAATAGCCATATGGTGGAAGGAAGCCTGAGGCTTATGCTTATGCTGCACCAGCCAAAAAAAATTTCTGAGTTACCCTGTGTGTGTGTGTGTGTGTGTGTGAGAGAGAGAGAGAGAGAGAGAGAGAGAGAGAGAGAGAGAGAGAGAGAGAGAGAGAGAGAGAGAGAGAGAGAGAGAAGTAGAAGGAAATCACCAAGAAAGAGAAGAATGATGATATCCAGCTGAGGACCCTGGGTGTGCCAAGCCCATACTCACCAGATGTGAGCCCCTGGGGTAATGCTAGTTAAGACATCGAAGGCAGATATTGTTGGAATATCAGACGTGTGGTGTCACACAGACATAAGCAGTGCAGAATTGGAATTTTGGTAATACAATGTGTACAGAAAGGAGAGACAAGACAGGAAGGAAGGAGGTGTTATACCGTTACTGAAGAAACCACACAAAATCTAAAGAAGTGCATCCAACTGATGTTGGTGGACAAGGCAGTGTTGAGTCTGTTTGGTGTGACATAAGCACTGGGAAAGGAAAAATGAGAGTAGGTGTGTGTGTTATAGGCTTAATGAATCTGATGAGTATAATGAGCAGTTGTGCAGAGAAATAAGAGTGAGCCAGTAAATCAGTGTGTTATAATGGGGAATTTTAATTTCCCAGAGATTGACTGGAATTTGTGGGTTGTTCACTCACTAGCAAGGCTTTTGTGGATTTACTGGATGATTGTTTTTTACAGCAGCATGTTCAAGAGGCAACTAGAGGGAGTAATACTCTTGATCTGATTATCAGTAGTGATTCTTCATGCATTAAGAATCTGCAGATAAAGGAATCACTAGGTAGCAGTGAACAGTGTGCTGAAGTGGAATTTACTCAAAGAGGAGGGGTAAAGGGAACGGTTTTTGCTTTCGTAAAGGTGACTACGGTGGTCTGAGACAGTATTTAAATTCTATACAGTGGGACCAACTGATATGTTACCGACAGCAAATTCCAAATGGGAAGAATTCAAAGAAATATTCTTGGAAACTACTAGGCTTTTCATACCAACTAAAAAATATTGTTCAAGATTTAGGCCTAAATGGATGTCAGATGAACTAATTAGACATATGGCAGAGAAGAAAAATGCATGGGATACATATAAATTAACAGGTGACACAGAAGCCTATGATAGATATAAGCTGGTCTGCAACCAAGTCACAAAGTAGGTAAGGCAGGCAAAGGCAGATTATGAGAAATCATCTTTGGCAAAGAATGCAAAGAAAAACATCAAAGAGTTCTTTACTTAATTAAACTATAGAAGGAAGGGGATGAATCAGATTGGTCCACTTGATATCAATGGTTCGACTGTTGATGATCCTGCTCAGGTAACTAACAAACGAAATGAATATTTTGCATCTACATTCACACATGAGGAGTTATTCAGGGAGGGGAATGCTAGAGGTGTATTAAACTCTGGCAGTAAGCTAGATAATCTTCTGATAACTGAGAGTAAAGTGGAGAAAAAATTGTGGATAGAACTGGAACTGCTTCCTTTAATATAACTGGATAGATTCCATCCACCTGGGGTGGATGGAATCTATCCAGTTATATTAAAGGAGGCAGCAAAGGAAGTAAGCAAACCCTTAGCCTAATTATGAGAGCGTCCTTGGTCTCAGGGGAGGTACCCATGGACTGGAAATATATGAACACGTGACCCCAATCCACAAAGGAGGATCAAAGGGAGACATAGGTAATTACAGACCTGTTAGTTTAACTTCTGTTCCAGGGAGATTAATAGAGGCACTGGTTAAAGAAACATTGCACGATCATCTAGACGACTTCAGTTATACCTCGGACACAGCACGTGTTTGTTAAGAGGAAGTCTTATCTGAGTAATTTGATTGGATACTATGATGTAGTCACAAAGGAACTGGATGCAAAAAATAATTTTGATATCATATATTTGGATCTTACAAAGGCTTTTGATACTGTTGCACATGGAAGACAACTGCACAAATTGGAGCAGGGTGGCATTGGAATGCAATTACTGCTGTAGATATAGGGATGGTTGATTGGGAGAAGACAGAGAGTGGTAATCAATGGACACTGCTCATCATGGACTAATGCTATTAGTGGAGTCCCCCAGGATTCAGTGTTGGGTCCATTGTTGTTTTCTGTGTTCATTTATGATATTGATGATGGTATATCAGGCTTAATGTCCAAGTTTGCAAATGATACGAATGTCAGCAGGGTTGTTAATGACACTAATTAAGCAAACCCTTAGCCATAGTTATGAGAGCTTCTTTGGACTCAGGGGAGGTACCCATAGAATGGAGATGTGCAAATGTGACCCCAATTCACAAAGGAGAATCAAAGGCTGACACAAGTAATTATAGACCTGTAAGTTTAACTTCTGTTCCAGGAAAATGAATGGAGGCACTGTTTAAAGAAGCACTGCAGGATCATTTAGACAAGACTTCAGTTATAGCTCGGACACAGCATGGTTTTGTTAAGGGAATGTCTTGCCTGACCAATTTGATTGGATACTATGATGCAGTCACAAATGAACTGGATGCAAGGAATAACTTTGATATTATATATTTGGACCTTAGAAAGGCTTTTGATACTGTTGGCACATGGAAGACTGTTTCACAAATTGGAGCAGTGTGGCATTGGAGGCAAATTGCTGCTATGGATAAAGGGATGGTTGGGGGGGTAGAAAACAGAGTGGTAATCAGTGGACATTGCTCATCGTGGACTAATGTTATTTGTGGAGTCTCTCAGGGTTCAGTGTTGGGTCCATTATTGTTTTCTGTATTTATAAATGATATTGATGATGGTATATCAAGCTTAATGTCCTAGTTTGCAGACGATACAAAGGTTGGCAGGGTTTTTAAGGACACTACTGACACAATGCTGCTGCAACAGGATCCGGAAAGGTTGAGCAGATGGGCTGAGAGGTGGCAAATGAAGTTTAACATTGACAAATTTAAAGTACTATATACTATATATGGGAAACAGTAACCCCAGAGCAATGTATCAACTCTGTGGTACTAGACTGATGGTGGTAGAGAATGAAAAGGACCTGGGGGTAATTGTGTAGGCAGATATGAAGTTTTCTGAGCAGTGCAGACGGGCTGCAAGAGTAGCTCATGGTGTCTTATCAATGATGTACAGGAATTTTTATAGCAGTGATAAGGAGGTGATTATTCCCTTGTATAAGGCAATGGTCTGGCCACACCTTGAATATTGAAAACAGATCTGGAAGCCTCATTTTAAGAAGGATGTAGAGTTGTTGGAATGAGTATAGAGAAGGGCAACAAGATTAGTGAATGGAACAAAGGGTTGCTCTTATGAAGAAAGGCTTAAGTTTTGCAAATTAAAGTGTCTGGAGACTAGGAACCTGCGAGGTGATCTGATTGAGGTGTATAAAGCGTTAAATGGTTTGAGCATGCTCAATGCAGATAGATTTCTTCCTCTTGCTCCGAATAATTGGCTGAGAGGGCATAAATTCAAATTGAGGAAATAAATAAATTCAAAAAGATGTGCGGAAGTTTTCCTTTAGCCAGCAGGTGGTTGATTGGTGGAACAAACTTCCATCTGTCATTGTAGAAGTTGATAGCTTAAATAGATTCAAGGCAGAACTTGACAAACATTTGGAGCGAGTGGATGTGTGAAATAAGGTTTCTTTTTGGCTGATGCTATATAAGCTTGCTTTCTTGCATCATGTGCCTTTGCTAATGCTAAGGCTAATATGCACACATTGATTGACATAAAAATACATAACACTAAATTGACATAATAATCATGAAGAGTTATTGATAGAAAGTTGGCTTTACTGCCACACGCTTTCCTCCAATTGGTAATGCTCTCTGGCTTTGTGACATTGTTGCATCTTCTGAAATCAAACTGTCTACGTACCCACTTCATGTTTCATGCAGTGAATGCTCCTATTACCGGTGCACTCTCCTCATAAAGTGTAGATTGAAGGGAACAGTTTTTCATTTTACATTCAATTTGCTGGCTAGCTAAAGGAAGTTTCAATTTCTAACAATATAATTTCAATGAAAAGCAGTATTAATGAAAAATATGTATTAGTTAATTGATAGTGTAACTTTAGATAAGTATTAATTCTCTATTATGTAAAAATAACTGCATAATCACATAACCAACCTATTTTAAATACAATATGATTCATAAATATTTTTTTATAAACAGTATATACCTTCTTTAGTCACCACAAATTTAGATGACTAATAGAATTAAATTAAGACAAAAAAAGCTTATGGCCATAAATTTGATTATTATTTTTAGAAATGGAATTATAGCTCATCTTTTTTTTTCTTTTTCTTTTTTTTTTTTTTTTCTCTCAACTTTCAAAACATTGCAGCTAAATCAGTCCCTGTTCACTGTATTGTAGTACAGGGATCTGGATCGCAAACAGAAGGACAGGAAGTAGAGATGGATGGCTATGCCATTATTCCACCTGCATCCCTGTTTAGTAGCTTAGTAAGAACTGCACTTATTAAACTTGGATATTCATCATCGCAAGCAGTTGGAGCAAAAGGTAGTCAGCTTTAAACTTATAATTTTGTAGCTGTTTTCTTCTGTTTGCTTTTAAATTATTGTATTGTTTTTCTGTTATTATAGCATTTTAATAAATTCCTTAAAAATTCTCACTAGTGTAAATATCTGTAGAATTTTGATCTACTTTTGCAACACTTTTCATGTTTTCTGAGAAACAGTAAACCTTTTCCCTTCAGGTTTCATGAAAAATATACTTGAATGCAGACTGTTTAAAATGGCGACATGCAATGATACCATTTTATTTAATTTAATGATAAAAAGTACTCATCACAAAAACAAATTTCAGGTGTTGATTGGTGATTATTAATTTTTTATAACCCTTGTAGTAAGTGAATAACAATACAGGATTAAGAAAGTCATTTATTTTTATATATATACAAAATTATTTAAAAGCAAAATAAAACTATTTTTTTTTTTTTTTTTTTTTTTTTTTTGAAAATCAAAAACAAAATAGCCTGACCAAATTGTATTAAATAGCTTGTTTATTAACAGCTTGTTAAATTTATTAAAATTATGTTTACTAGATGATGTTCTTGTGTGCATTGTAATCCTTGATCTTAATTTTCAACATGACTGGCTTATGTATACTATTATATTTGCATCTTAATTTGTAAAAAAAAAAAAAAAATCACTACCCATCTCATCTTTCCATCCCCTCTAATAATTTGTCTAATTCTTAAATTTATTCAAATTGCCACTTCCACAACATTAGATGGGGTGTAAGTTTGTTCAAATAATTACTTATCAGCTGAAAGCAAATTTCTACGCATCTGTCTTGTGGTCATTCTTTTTCAATTTAAGTTTGTCTCCTTATGTTTCAGAATGAGTAAGTGTGCTATTAGTATTTAGTTTACTCACTCTGCTTAAATGAGGAAAGACAGTTGTAGGATAGATGTGCGGAGGTTCGCCTTTAGCCAGCGGGTAGTTAGTTGGTGGAACAGACTTTCATCTACAGGTATTTGGAATGAATTGAGGGGTGAAATGGAAGCGGTTTTTTTTTTTTTTTTTTTGGCTGATGCTGCATAAGCTTGCTTTCTTGCATCATATGCCTCTACTAATGCTAAATACTTCAATGTGGTCTCCTTGCAGGTATATCTAGTTTCCACGTGCTGTAGTTTTCAGAATTGATCTTTTATGGTAAGAGTACCTTATTGTGTCCTGACTAATTTGGCTACTCCTCTCTGCACCTGTTCCAAGGGATCCACATTCTTCTTAAAATGAGGCTTCCACACTTATTTATTTGTTTTAAAGGTATATTAAGAGAGCCTGATTATCCATGATCTTGTTGTAACCATGGTTGTGAGACTGGTTTTCAGTTATTATGAATACATTCAAAAATGACTGTTTTTTTTTGTTTCTGTTTATTGTATGAAGTAAATTTTGGTTATTTTATGACATTAGGTTTGTATGAAATTGCATTAGGGTGATTTCTCCATGTTGTGTGATTATAAGGATTGAAAGTTAATTAATTAATACTTAGTGTCTGTAGATTTACCGTTCGTAACTTGCCCCATTATTATACGATACAGCATATATCCCAAACTAGATAGCGTAAGGTTTAAGGTAAAACTAGATAGTGAACTAGATAGATAACGTAGCACGGTATTAAAAACCTGTTAGCTTAGTATAGTATAGTATTATCAATTAATCAGTAAAATTTATTAATCTTGTTAAACATCATTGTCAATTAAATTGTACTTTTTTAGCTAAATACATATAACGACTTAGATTTTATAAATGTAACATTATTAATTAATACATATAACTTGATAGGAGATACGGAAGTTATATAACGAAACTTAGAAATAATACTCGATACTGAAAAATATATACATATAGTGTTATATAATATACATATAGTGTTATATATGTGGCGTTATAGCTGCATTGGGATATAAATTTAGGGTTATAATTTTGTATTGAAATTGAAATTTTATTTGAAATTGAATCGAAATCATGACTCAGAGCAGCAAAGCAAAAGGCTCAAGCTAATGGGAGTGCTGTGGCTCAGGGAAGAACTTAGGGGACAGTATCCTCTGAATCACAGTCTTTTAAAATGTACTGTTTGTGGAGCAGTCAGGGATGGGACATGATATTGCCAAGGGAAATGTGAAGAAATCAGGCAACAACTCAGCATTGTTATTGGCCTATAGGAGAGCATAAAGGACAGGGTGGATGCCCTTGAAGGATCTAAATTGAGGGGCCCATCAAGCTCTCAGCTGCCCACATCATCGCCAGAGCTTGCACGTGAATATCACACGGCACAGCAGCAACCCTCAAGGCAGAAAGTGCTGGTCCCAAAGGAACTAGTAGTTGTTGGTGACTATTGTCAGGGAAACGGGAAACATATTGTACAAAAAGGATAGGTGGAACAGGAACAGGATATGTCTGCCAGGGGCAAAGGTTGATGATGTAGACCAGATATCCTCTTTTAAGGGCACAAAAGGTGATATTGTTGTACATGTTGGCACTAATGATATTAAGAGTAGGAGACTGGCAGAATTATTTAACAAGTACAGGTCACTGTTGGAAAAAAGCCATGAATTAGGGTTAAATTTGAAAGTGTCTGCAATTCTGCTCAGACACAATAGGAGGGAGTATATGATGAGAGCCTTGTCGATCACTTCGGTCCTGGAAAGATTGTCATGACTCAAAAGGTAGAATTTTTCTCAGCCTGGTCTGTGCTTGTTAACAGGAAAGACTGCTTCTACAGGGATAGAATACATTTAAATAGAAAAGGTGCAAGAATATTTGCTGATGCTATCGAGGCAGTGTTAGGTGATTCGGAAAACTGATAGCTTGGGGGAATACACAGACTAATAGATTAACAGTAGCTACCTGGCAGAGGTGAAAGTGATTCTTGCACCGCTTCTATTGGAATGAGCAGCAGCCTAGAAAACAGGATGCAGGGGATTTAAGAGACTGCTGCGAGTCACTGCGGTACAAGTAAACACATGGGCTGTGTTAGGGTAGCTAAGAATAGGAACAGGTGGATGTATATTTATATATACACCAATGCTAGGAATTTGGTAAATAAATTTGATGAATTTGAGGTGTTGGTCAAAACATCAAAGGCAGATACTGTTTGGATATCAGAGACATGGTGTCACACAGATATAAGAAATGCAGAAATGGAATTTGGCGAGTTCAATGTGTACAGGAAGATAGACAGGATAGGAAGGGATGAGGGGTTATGCTATTAGTTCAGAAACAAATAAAATCCAAGAAAGTAAAGCCAGTCTACATTTCTGGACAGTGCACTATCAGTCAGGTTTGACACTGGGAAATCAAAATTGAGAGTAGGAGTGTGTTATAAGCCTAATGACTCTGGTGAGTATAATAAGCAACTGTACGGGGAAATAGAGTGGGCCAGTAAATCAGAGTCTTATAATGGGGGAATTTTAATTTCCCAGATATTGACTGGAATTTGTGGGTTGGTCACTCACACACTAGCAAGGCTTTTGTGGATTTATTGGATGATTGTTTTCTGCACAGCATGTTCGGGAGGCAAGTAGAGGGAGTAATACTCTTGATCTGATTATCAGTAGTGATTCTTCATGCATTAAGAAATTGCAGATAAAGGAACTACTAGGTGACAGTGATCGCAGCGTGCTGAAGTGGGATTTACCCAAAGGCAATGCTTTTTTTGTAAAAAAATAGGTGCCCGTACTCATTCTTTGCTATCAGGAAAAATTGAAAATTAAATGGATATGAAAAGTACTCTAAAATTTTTTTTTTCCTGATATTGTTACTTTCGTAGTAATGTTTTTGGAATAAGAACATCAAATTTAGTATATTAACACAGTTTATTAAGTATAAATTAATTATTCAATTATATATAGAAAAATATGTAAAATGTGAATAAAATAAGTAAATAAATCGGTCAATTACTGAATGCCAGGCACTCAGGATGACACAAATGGCCGTTAGGGTAGTATCTCAAATAGAGATTTTTGTGGTAACTGAAAAAAGTTTCTGGTATCCCGGCTTAGGAAATAACGAAAACATCTATTTGAATCTTTCCGGTTGTTGTGAATGTCAAGGGTGGGAGAAGTAACTCCAACTTCTTCCTGGAGAAGCGATTAAAGTCTCAGGGGAGAAGCGACTGGCAGGTAAGAGCTGTGCAAGACTCTGCGCAGGTGCCTCTCCACCACCACCACCTCAATACTGGCTCTCTGAGTATCTCCTTGCTGGGACAACTCCAGCTTTGAAAATTGTTAAAAATACTTCTGGTCGCAAAATTTATAAATGACTTTTATAGAATTATTAACTAACTATTTAGCAACCTTTTCGTCACCAAAAGGAGAGTTATTAGTACAAAGAAGCGTGCTATCGAAGTGCAATAAAAAATTGGTGTTTTAATTTTAACACAAAAATAAATGATAGATTTCAATCGGAATAGTTTTCTCTTGATAGAATAATGCATAGCTAATGTGATTTTTAAATTTTTAGCTCCGTTAGCGACAGAGAGGGGGGACACGAAAATTACTCACATTTTCCTGTCTGGTGCCGCCATTTTTAAAATTATATTTTAAACATACTCGTTGAGCTCTTTCCAATGGTGTAGCTATAGGTTGTCGACAGCATTTTTATCCCCCACATTTTACCCCCCCCCCTATTTCTCAGACAAATTTTTGTCAGTAATGACCAATATAGCGTTATGTTGACTCACTTGATGTGCAAGCCCATGCAAAATTTCTAGTCAACACGTTGAGTGCTTCCAGAGATACAGTGCTGTGACAGACAGATGGACAGACAGACAGACAACCGAGTGACATTTTAAGGGTCCTTCGTTAGACTATGACTCCTAAAAATAATAAGTAAAAATAAATAACATAAGTAAAAATAATTTTATAATAAAATTTTTGTAGAATATTCCAAATTTTTATTAAGTTTTCATCCAACACCCTATGCCGACTTCTTTGTGTGTGTTGGTTGCTGAATAACGTTTCCGAAGCAGCCACGAATTGACATATTTTGCTGGATCGAAGCGGGTCAGTGGTGGGCATACAATTTTAAGAAACAGTAGTGAAGAAACTGTTTTTGTCATCAACAAAGCTCTGGTTGGGCTGACAATCAGATTCATTTGTGAAAATCCTTGTTCATATTCAATCGATGAAATTGGTATCATACTCTGAGCCTCCATCAAATTCTTCAATTCTTCCGAAACCATCTTTTCAATTAGGTACCACCGAAATCCACGAATTGTGTTTAACTGTAACCTAATTGACAATTTTCTAACTTCATTTTCACCAAATGCCAACAATTCATGCTTAGAAGGTTTAATAACTTTGTACTCGTTTTCCTTCTCTCGTCATCGGTATTGTCACTAGTTCTTAAATTTGATTTTTTTTTTTTTTTTTTGAAACTGTCCAAAATGTTGGTGTCATTCGGATATTCAGGTACTGTGACCATGTAAACAGAGATAGGGAAAATTTACGGAAAAATGTGGATAATGCACTTCCACGAAACAACAGATGATTATTTGTCAGGGTAAAAGAAAATCACTTTTATAATTCTTGAACGGGGCCGCTTACAGTTGATTCACGAAGGTGTCCAACCTACGGCCCACCCGGAAAGTGAACTAAAACAGCATTTTAAATCTTAAATTATCAAAAACATTTTCTAATTAAATGTTTTGTCCAGTAAATGTAATTGTGTATTGTACTTAATAAAAGTTTCGAATATTTTCAATTTTACTTTTACGAGCAACAAGATATGGAAAATGTAACACAGTAAAGAAATCTAATTTTGAATTTTTTTGAATATGGCCCCTGTACAGGACCATATTTGGACACCACTGCAGTAGAAGGTGGACCAGAGCCCATTGGAATACACCTTGATCTGTTCACTGCAGACCAGTGCGACTTCTCCGGGTGCCTCCGTAGCCAGGTGGGCAGGAGCAACAGTGTATAGCACATGCTCCTTGATTAGACCGGGGTTCAAGCAATACAGAGGATGTGGAAAGGTCAGGGAATGATCACCGCATATCTCCGGAGCAATATGGCCTTAGTTGCTAATACTCCTAAAAACCAAATAACAATAACAGCGACTTCTCCGTATGTGGGATGGGTGGTTGGATAGTTTTTACCAGGTACCACTAAGTTGTAGAATGGTAATCCATTCAGCTCTCTTAATTCGCGCAGCACCACTAATTGCCTAAATTGCCTGAAGGCGAGAAAAGCGAACAGGGCGTACCGAGTTAATTCTCTCTTAATCCGTTCGCTATATGAAAATTTTCTCGCTCAACGAAAACTATTTTAAATGTAACTTCCAAGGGGAAAAAAATAATTCGCTATAAAAGGACTGAGTAATTTGGAATTATAAAAATGGTTATACAGTTTTATATAGAAAATATCATAACAATAGACAGTGAAAAATGTAAATTTAGTTAAATAATTTTAAGCTTATTTGAATAGTAGATAAAAGTGAAAAAAATTTACGGAATATTACAAATTTCAAAGTGCACTGCATCCAAATGTCACACATCACTGTTAATAAAGGTGCCGGTACGCCTTACCGTTGCGTACCGTCACAAAAAAAGCACTGCCCAAAGCGATAACTACCATTAGGGGTAAAGGGAAGGGTTTTTGCTTTTGTAAAGGCAACTATGGGAAACAGTAACCCCAGAGCAACGTATCAACTCTGCGGTACTACACTGACAGTGGTGGAGAATGAAAAGGACCTGGGGGTAATTGTGCAGGCAGATATGAAGTTCTCTGAACAGTGCAGACGAGCTGCAAGAGTAGCTCATGGTGTCTTGTCAATGATATACAGGAATTTTTCTAGCAGGGATAAGGAGGTGATTATTCCCTTGTATAAGGCAATGGTAAGGCCACATCTTGAGTACTGTATACAGGTCTGGAGGCCTCATTTCAAGAAGGATGTAGAGCTGCTGGAACGGGTACAGAGAAGGGCAACAAGATTAGTAAATGGAACAAAGGGTTGCTCTTACGAAGAAAGGCTTAAGTTTTGCAAATTACAGAGTCTGGAGACTAGGCACCGGCGAGGTGATCTGATAGAGGTGTATAAGGCTTTGAATGGTTTGAGCATGCTCAATGCCAATGGGATTCTTCATCTTTCTCAGAATAATCACCTCAGAGGGCATAAATTCAAATTGAGGAAGGATGGATGTCGGATAGATGTGCGGAAATTTGCCTTTGGCCAGCGGGTGGTTGGTTGGTGGAACCGACTTCCATCACTTGTTGTTGAAGTTGATAGCCTAAACAAATTTAAAGCTCAACTGGACAGGTATTTCGAACGAACGGAGGGGTGAAATGGGAGTGGGTTTTTTTTTTTTTTTTTTGGCTGATGCTGAATAAGCTTGCTTTCTTGCATCATATGCCTCTGCTAATGCTAATGCTGCTGAACTACGGAGGTCTGAGACAGTATTTAAATTCTAGGCTGATGATGTTACTAACAGCAAATTCAAAATGGGAAGCATTCAAAAATTTATCTTGGAAGCTACTAGGCTTTTTATACCAACTAAGAAATATTGTTCAAGGTTTAGGCCTAAATGGATGTCAGATGAACTAATGAGACATGTGGCAGAGAAGAAAAATGCACGGGATACATATAAAGTAATGAGTGACACAGAAGCCTATGATAGATATAAGCTGGTCTGTAACCAAGTCACAAAGCAATTTAGGCAGGCAAAGACAGATTATGAGAAAACTTTGGAAAAGGATGCAAAGAAAACAGCAAAGAGTTCTTTACTTATGTAAACTCTAGAAGGAAGGGGATGAATCAGATTGGTCCACTGGATATCGATGGTTCAAGTGTTGATGATCCTGCTCATGTAGCTAACAAACTAAATGGGTATTTTGCATCTACATTCAAACAACGAGTTATTCAGGGAGGAGAATGCCAGAGGTGAATTAAACTCTTGCAGTGAGCTAGATGATTTTGTAATAACTGAGAGCAAAGTGGAGGACAGATTGTTGAAGATAAACATAAGGAAGGCACCTGGGCTGAATGAGAGCTATCCAATTATATTAAAGGAGGCAGCAAAAGAAGTAAGCAAACCCTTAGCCATAATGATGAGAGCTTCCTTGGACACAGGGGAGGTACTCATGGACTGGAGATGTGCAAATAATACCCCAATTCACAAAAGGGGATCAAAGGGCGACACAAGTCATTACAGACCTGTTAGTTTAACTTCTGTTCCAGGAAAATTAGAGGCAGTGGTTAAAGAAGCACTGCAGGATCAACTAGACAAGACTTCAGTTATAGCTCCTATACAGCATGGGAAAGTTTTATCTGACCAATTGATTGGATACTCTGATATGGTCACAAAGGAACTGGATGCAGGGATATCATATATTTGGATCTTTGAAAGGCTTTTGATACTGTTGCACATGGAAGACTGCTGCACAAATTGTAGCAGTGTGGCATTGGAGGCAAATTGCTGCAATAGATAAAGGGATGGTTGAGTGATAGAAGACAGAAAGCAGTAATCAATGGACACTGCTCTTCATGGACTAATGTTATTAGTGGAGTTCACTGTTGGGTGCATTGTTGTTTTCTGTATTTATTAATGATATTGATGATGGTATATCAGGCTTAATGTCTAAGTTTGCAGATGATACAAGGTTGACAGGGTTGTTAATGACAATATAGTGCTGCAACAGGATCTAGAAAAGTTGAGCAGATGGGCTGAGAGGTGGCAACTGTAGTTTAACATTGACGAATGTAAAGTACTGCATATGGGAAACAGTAACCCCAAAGTAATGTATCAACTGGGTGATACTACACTGACAGTGGTAGAGAATGAAAAGGACCTGGGGTAATTATGCAGGCAGATATGAAGTTTTCTGAGCAGTGCAGACGTGCTACAAGAGTAGCCCATAGTGTCTTGTCAATGATATACAGGAATTTTTCTAGCAGAGATAAGGAGGTGATTATCCTCTTGTATAAGGCAATGGTCAGGCCACACCTCGAGTACTGTATACTGGTCTGGAGGCCTCATTTTAGGAAGGTGTAGAGCCTGCTGGTACAAGTGCAGAGAAGAGCAACAAGATTAGTGAATGGAACAAAAGGTTGCTCTTATGAAGAAAGGCTTAAGTTTTGCAAATTATTACAGTGTCTGGAGACTAGGCACCTGTGAGGTGATCTGACTGAGGTGTATAAAGTTTTGAATATGGTTTGAGCATGCTCAGTGCTGATGGGATTCTTCCTCTTGCTCAGAATAATCACCTGAGAGGCCATAAATTGAAATTGAGGAATAACATTTATAGGATAGATATGTGGCAGTTTGCCTTTTGCAAGTGTGTGGTTGACTGCTGGAACAAACTTCCATATGTCATAGAAGTTGATAGCTTAAATAGATTCAAGGCAGAACTAGACAAACAATTAGAGCGAGTGGATGAGTGAAATTAGAAGTTTGTTTTTTTTTTTTTTGGCTGTTGCATATAATGCTTTCTTGCATCATGTGACTTTACTAATGCTAATGCCACCCACAAAACATGCCATAAATGAGTATTAAATGTAATTTTGCTATCGTCATACTTTCAAATTCATCCATGCATAATCAATTTTTGCCAGAATGGGGAGGTCAGTGGTAGTGAATGAAAAGGACCTGGGGATAATTGTGCAGTGAGATGTGATGTTTTCTGAGCAATCTCCTTGCTGAAGCCTTTATTGTGCTATTTGTAGAACTTAACTTTCTCTTGCTTGTCATGTGTTGATGTTTATAATGGCTATAACATTTTATGTTTGATTGTCTTGTATTGTGAGCTTCTTGAGATAGAGGACACATGCCATGTCAGTGTAAATGGTTATATGTAAGCTCACTAGAATATCCTAGTGAGCAAGAGTAATGTCTTATGTTCTTTAGGGTGAATTGACTATTTGGAACTTATTTTGAGTTTTACCAACCAGTTGGTTAGTTCTTGCAAAGTACAGTTTACCTTACAATAAATCTTATGGGTAGGCCTTCCTTGCATTCTCTTATATGCTTAAATACCATTAATACTTTGGAACTGTTGATTGATATTTTGCCTTTTATAGATTGTGTTGATTTTACCTGTGTGTGTGTCTTAGGGTACATTTCATTGGTAGTCTTCCTTCAAGATCAGGTGGTGGATTTGTTGTTGGCCAAAATTAATTTTCTCTACCCTTCAAAATGTAGTCAAACATTTACTGCAGTAGTTTCTGAAGTGGTGTTTTTACAGTTTTCATACAGAAATTGCATGCAAGAACCTGGTGACCTGCCACAGTCTTTGCAACTATTTGGCTTTTGCCTGAAGAGCAGCATGGTGTCAGACAAGCGTTGACACTGTTTGTTTATAGTTTTGGTTTACTTGTTTTTTCTTCTCCTACTAGATCAATAAAAGTAATTGCCATTTTGATCATCTGCATGTCCAATCACATATTTTTGCTCAGTGTATGATAATTTATTTCTGTGGATATACACAGTGTTTAATCTAAAGTTAGCTACTACTTAGATATTTTCATGATACAGAATCTGTGGGTGAGATCAGTTTTTTCTGTCCTAAGGATTTTCTGAATATTACATGCCTTTTTTACTCAACGTCCTTGTTAATGGGTCATTCATTACCACGCCACCATCAACAAGATGCCGAGGAATGTGATCACCATTGTTATTGACCACACACCTTAATCTTCCTATTGACTGGGGAGGGGGTTCTCCCTTGTGCAACTTTGAACAAGCAGCCTGCTTTATCGCCACTTTTAGAACAATCCACAACTACATCTTCCACAGGCTAAACACGGGTTACCCATATCTTGAACTGTGTGTTGGACAAAGAAATGGACATTAATGCAGTGTTCAGGACCCACAAAAACTCCCAGAAGAAAGTAGTCTGGGTCTCGTAATATTGTTTTTGCCTTAGTTGACTTCCCCCATTGCTACCCCCCCCAAAGGAAAGAAAATATCCCAAAAGTTCACCAGTGCATAACTTGGCAACAAATAGTCAGACTGAGATGTGCCAGTATAGTCCTGATTTTTCCAGATAGTACCAGTAATTCTAATTCTTCAGAACCTTGCAATATCTACTCCAGCATGTCAGACTCTGACTCAGAACTGTACACCCTATTAGTTATTGCTCAAACTCGAGCCAGTAAATTAGAATTTACCCAAATGGATCTGAAAAAAGATTCTATAGACCACCAACATGCCCAACAACCCAAATGACTGTTGCACGCTTTGGCACTGAGTCTGCTTATCCCAAGAGAAGCAGAACCTTCCTCTTGTGGAGAATTGGAAGCACGTCCATCTGAAATGCCAATGGATAACCTCAACACCAGCAAAAAAAACCTTGACACAATGTTGCACAATGTTTACACTTGGAAGCTGCCAAGGCACGCCAATCCAACCAAGTGACTGCTGTGCTCATTAGATTATTCAAATCTGGATGAATATGGAGCAGGTATTACTCAATCTTCATATCCAAAATGAAAAGTTGAACACCAAGCTTGAAACCTTGACCTCTCTAATGTGAATAAGGAAACATAATGCCATAGTGGATGCACTAAAGAATTCTAATACTCAACTTTAAGGGGTTGAAGTGGAGGCCAAAAGTTTACCAAATTGAACAGGGACCTAAATGATTTTGTAATAACTGTGGAAAGTGGAAGAAAAATTTTTGAAGTTAAACATAAGAAAGACACCTGAGGATGGCATCTATCCAGTTATATAAAGGGAGGCAGCAAACCCCTACCTATAATTATGAGAGCATCCTTGGATTCAGGGGAGGTTCCCACAGATGGGTGATGTGCAAATGGATCCCCAATTCACAAAGGGGATCAGAGGTTGACATGACTAATTACAGACCTGTTAGTTTAACTTCTGTTACAGGGAAAATAGTGGAGTCTCTGGTTAAGGATGTAATGTAGGATTATCTAGACAAGACTGCAGTTCAAACACAGCATGAGTTTGTTAAGGGGAATCTTGTCTGGCCAATTTGATTAGATACTGTGATGTGGTCACATAGGTTGGTTTGGTTGGTTTTTTTTTTTTTTTTTAGGAGCATTAGCAACTAAGACCATATTGCTCCGGGATATGCGGTGGTCATTCCCTGACCTTTCCGCATCCTCCGTATATTTGGTGGTGACAGGCTCAAACCCCGGTCTAATCAAGAAGCATGTGCTACGCACTGCTGCTCCTTCCCACCTGGCTACAGAGGCACCAGGTCACATAGGAACTGGATACAAAAAATAATTTTGATATCACATACTTTGAGACTGCTGCACAAATTGGAGCAGTATGGCATTAAGGGAAAGTTGCTGCTATGGATAAAGCGATGGTTGAGAGGTAGAAGACAGTGGTAATCAGTGGATATTGCCCTTCTTGGACTAATGTTATTAGTGGAATCCCCCATTGTTGTTTTCTCTATTTATCAATGATATTGATGAAAGCATATTAGGCTTAATGTTCTAAGTTTGTAGATGATACAAAGGTTAGTAGGGTGATTAATGACAGTAAAGACACTATGCTACTGCAACAGGATCTAGAAAAGTTAGATATATGGGCTGAGAAAGAAAAGTTAGGCATATGGGAAATGGGAAAATTGAAGTTTAACACTGACAAATACAAAGTACTGCATGCAGGTAGCAGTACTTTGCATTTGTGATACTCCACTCAGGTAATGAAAAATGAAAAATACCTGTGGGGGTGGCTAATTTTGCAGACAGGCTGCCAGGACAGCTCATGAGGGTTTTGTCAATGAGATACAGAATCTTGCTAGCAGGGATAAGGAGATGGTTATCCCATTGTATAAGGCATTGATCAGGCCACATCTTGAGTACTGCCTTCAGGTGTAGAGGTCTTATTGTAGGAAGGATGTAGAGCTACTGGAATGAATACAGAGAAGGGCAATGAGATTGGTGAGGAGAACAAATGAGTGCTCTTACCAAGAAAGGTTTTGAAAATTGCAGCATATGGAGACTAGGTGCCTGCAAGGTGATCTGATTAAGATGTTCAAGGCGGCTTTGAATAGATTGGGCAAGCTCAGTGCTAATGGGATTCTTTCTCTTGTTTAGACTATGCACATTGAGGGGGCCATAAATTAAAATTAAACTACGGTTGAAAAATAGATGTGTGGTAGTTTGCCTTCAGCCATCGAGTGGTTGATTGCTGGAGCATACTTCCATCTGTTGTTGTGGAAGCTGAAAAATCAAATAAATTCAAGGAAACAGTAGATAATCTGGTCCTTCTAAAACTTACAGAAGATGCACCACAGCCAACCAGCAAGGCCATTAAGGAAGCTATGAATAGTTGTATTAAATCAAACATAGTAATAGTAACAGTAATGTGATGCAAGAAAGCAAGCATATGAGCTTATGTGGCATCAGCCAAAAAAAAAAAAACTTCACACATCCATTTACTTTAAAAGTTTGTACAGCTCCTCCTTGAATTCTCTCAGATATGCCAGACAAGCTGTTCTTGCTACCTGTGAGTCTAAAACGCTGATGGAACTGATATTCGGGTGACACTCAAGTCAAAGTGGACCCAATTTCGGCGAAGTCCGGACGGTCTATGACAGCCAAATCCTCTGCTTGCACCTTCACGATGGTGGGACTGTTAGTAATCCTGGGCACTTGTGCATGAAGGTTAGTAATAACCTTCATGCACAAGTACATGGTGGGTGACCACCCAGGTGTGAACCAACGTAAGCAGGGGTCGAGGTGTGGCGCCCACACCACATGGAGGAACGCCGCCCCTCTATGTTACCAGGCAGTACTAGGTGGTAGATGACTCATCAACCGGTGAAATACCACCACTTTGCTTATTGGAGGCTTGAAGTGGTGGAACCCATGTTTAGTCTCTAGAGCTAAGTTCCGGCCAACCCTTCCCTATCTCTTCCATCATGCAGTATGATTGATGATTTTTGAGGTTATGATGAATGTCGTGGCGAGATCCAATATTCCTTACATTTCGAGGGTACAGCTCTAAAACGGTGTTCGCAGGCCGGCCGCTAGTTAGTACACCGGACTGAACCTATTGGTAACTCTCTAGGAAGCTTCCGGATCAGCTAGTGTATAATCTTGCTACCTCTACTCTGCCAGATAGTGACTGGAGGGAGTCCGAGTAGTGTGTATGCGGGGAGCATTGTCGAGGCCACGTTATGTCAAGGATCTGGGTATATTCTTACCACATGTACGCCATATCCAAAAATTTCATTACTTCATACAGCATGTCCCACCCACTTTTTCTTGAATCTTTGACAATTCATGAATACACCATGAATTGTCAAAATAATAGAGCAAGCTTATCTGCGAAAAGATTTAAACCTCCCAAGGACTTCCTAATTCATTTCACAAATATACGTGGTCTCAATTCTAATCTCAACGATGTCCATTTCCACTTGCAGTCTTCCAAACCCCATGTACTTTTTCTGACTGAATCCCAGTTATCAGTTGATTCAACTACTGCTCATCTCAGATGTCCAAATTATTTGCTGTATGATTCCTTTCGCCTCAAAGGTGGTACTTGTGCATATGTCCGTTCTGATATTCCCTGTCAGAGACTTGGCAATTTGGAATCTCCTCTCTTTGATCTTCTCTGGCTTAAAATCTCTCTACCTCATTGTGTAAAATTCATCTGTTGTCTCTACCGTTCTCCCAACTCCACTAATCACTTGGAGCTCTTTGACTTCCTCTCTTTGCAACTTGACTTTCTCCATTCCAACTTTCCTAACAGTGAGGTAATTTTCCTTGGTGATTTTAACGTTCACAACTCCAGCTGGCTTCCGTTTTCTAGTCACACCGACCCAGCAGGTCGAGATGCTGAGGCTTTTGCAATTACTAATGACCTAGCACAGATTGTTCATTTACCTACAAGAATACCGGACAATCCTAATCATACAGCCAATACGCTTGATCTTTTTCTCACAAACAACCCTTCTAAGTACAAGGTTGAAGTGAGAGGTCCTTTAGGCACTTCAGATCACAACTTGGTGATTGCCTCTTCTCCAATGGAACCTTTATCTCATGGCTATTCCCAACCTCGTATTGTTTGGCATTACAAGAATGCAAAATGGGATGACCTGCGAGACTTCTTTTCTTCTTTTCCTTGGTCTGATTACAGTTTCAAAACTTCTGATGTCAACGTTTGCTCAGATCGTGTCAGTGAAATTATTCTTGCAGGAATGGAATCCTTTATCCCACACTCCACTTTAAAATCTCGTCCTTTATCTAAACCTTGGTTTTCCAATAAATGTGCTAAGGCTGTCCAAGAGAAGAACGTTGCATATCGTAATTGGCTTGTTTCTAATTCTTCAGTTTCATTTTCTGCCTACACCAAAGCTCGCAACAATTGTAAAGCAGTTATTAATCAGTCCAAACTAGAGTTTGAACAGGCTAAGAGTAGAAAACTTGCTTCTTGCCCTAATGGTAGCCGAGCATTCTGGTCTCTTGCCAAAGCTATTGGCCGCAACTTTTGCCCATCTCTGCTCCCACCTCTGTCCAAACCAGATGGTTCTGTTGTCACTTCAGCCAAGGATAAAGCTGACCTGCTAGCATCCCATTTTTCTTTGAGCTCATGTATTAATGATCTTGGTAAAACACCTCCCACCATTCCTAACACGCTCCATTCAATGCCTCCTGTGGTCTTCCGTCAAAAGGATATCAGAAGGATTTTGATGAATCTTGATGCTAAGAAAGCTCCAGGTCCTGATGGTATTTCTCCACTTGTTCTCAAAACCTGTGCTCCTGAACTTACTCCTATTCTTTGCCGCCTTTTTTCACTTTCTTATTCCAAAGGTGTTTTTCCTTCTGCTTGGAAATTTGCTCATATCCAGCCAGTTCCTAAAAAGGGTGACAAATCCCTCCCATCCAATTATCGTCCCATTGCAATTACTTCTACTCTTTCTAAAGTAATGGAGAAATCAATTAACCGCCAACTCTTAAACTACCTAGAAACTTTCCGTCTGATCAACGATCGCCAGTATGGATTCCGTCAGTGTCGATCCACTGGTGATATTCTGGCTTATGTTACCCATTTATGGACTAATTCAATGGAAAGGTTCGGTGAAACACAAGTAGTTGCTCTTGACATCTCAAAGGCTTTTGATCGTGTTTGGCATAAAGGTCTTCTAAACAAGCTTCTATCTTATGGTTTGCCAACTGTTTTTAGTAATTGGTTATCCAATTTTCTCTCTGATCGCTCACTGAGGGTGATGGTAGATGGCTCTCTGTCTTCTAACTTCTCCACTAATGCCGGTGTCCCCCAAGGTTCAGTTCTTTCCCCCACTCTTTTCCTCTTGTATATCAATGATCTTCTTCCATTGACTGGAAATCCTATCCATAGTTTTGCCGATGATAGCACATTGCATTCAACTTTCCATTTTGAGAAACCTTGTCCAGCTCAATCAGCTTTAAGTTCTCGAAAATCTGCTGCCAATTCCTTAAATGCCGATCTTCAGGTAATTCTCCAGTGGGGCAAAGACAACTTTGTTGATTTCAACCCTTCTAAAACTCAATCTTGTCTTATATCTCGCAAAAAGGATTCTTCTGCTCCTATGCTTATCTTTAGTGACACTCCGATTTCTAGGCAAAATGATATATCTCTTTTGGGGATTACCCTGACTTCTAATCTCTCTTGGCACAAGCACATTACAAATATTGCTTCCTCTGCATCTAAAAAACTTGGTTTTCTCTTTCGCTCTCGGCGTTACTTTTCTCCCAAACAGCTGCTCACTCTGTATAAATCGCAAATCCGCCCTGCCATGGAATATTGTTCCCACATCTGGGGTGGTGCCCCCAAAACCTCTCTCAGGCTTCTTGATTCCATTCAGAAGAGGGCAGTTCGGTTAATTAATGATTCATCTCTAACAGAGTCTCTCCACTCGCTGTCTCATAGACGCACTGTTTCTGCTGCATGCCTCTTCTACAGATACTTCCATGGGCACTGTTCTTCTGAATTGGCTTCTATAATTCCCGCTCTCTCTTTCAAAACAGTCCGAACACGTGCCGCCACCAGCCAACATCCATTTACTGTCCAACTTCAAACCCACAGAACCAACTTTTCATCTTCCTCATTTATTCATTCAACTGCCGTTTTCTGGAACAACCTTCCTTCATATGTATTTCCTGAAAATTACAATCTACAGAAGTTCAAGTCCAATATCAACAAATATCTTCTTTCGTCTTCTCAACCTCCAACCCAAGCACGGTACTAAGTACTATAGGTTTAATACCTCTTGTGTTTGGGGTTCTCATAAAAAAAAAAAAAAAAAAAAGCCAAAAAAAAAAAAACTTCACACATCCATTTACTTTAAAAGTTTGTACAGCTCCTCCTTGAATTTATTTAAGCAATCAACTTCCACAATGACAAATGGACATTTGTTCCAGCAATTAACCACCTGCTGGCTAAAGGCAAATATCTGTTCTATAATGGTCTTTCCTCAATTTGAATTTATGCCCCCTCAAGTTCATAATCTGAGCAAGCAGAAGAATCCCATCAGAATTCAGCATGCTCAACCAATTCAAGACCTTATACACCTCAATCAGATCACCTCGCTTAGTCTCTAGCCACTGTAATTTGCAGAGCTTAAGCCTTTCTTGGTGAGAGGACCCCTTCGTTCCTCTCACCAATCTTGTTGCCCTTCTTTGTACACGTTCTAGCCACTCTACATCCTTCCTGAAATGAGGCCTGACCATTGCCTTATACAAAGGGATAATCGCCTCCTTTTCCCTACTAGCAGAAACTGCCTCAAAGGCTGATGCAAATGTCCTACTTTACAACATGGCTGTTGCTGATCTGGGTCTTTGCAGAGTTGCCTGTACGGGCACTCATGATCGTAATTTTTCATTTTATAAAGAACAAAGGAAGAGCTTGTAGAAGAGATTTATGAACAGAATAAACTGGAATCATACTCCTGAGATGAAGTAGTCAGAGGCTTCCAGCTTAAATAACCTCAAAGCTTAACTCAAACTGGATTGTGGGACTTTTACCACCTATCTAGAATACTATAACGTCACAAACCAGGCTATATGTTGGATGGACCTTGCGCTGGTTCTGGGAGGACTTAAATTTTGGTTACACCACACACATTCTCAGAGATCATCAGGATGCCACTGCACTGAACAAGGTCATTCCTTTGCTGAATGCCAGGAGAAGTCAAAGAAACCAACATGTACAAACTGAAAAGCAGCACACATGGACCATATTCACTCTATCTGGGATACGAACTGTTCCATCTACCAAAAAAGAACCGAGTGTCTCGCCAAACAAAAAACCGATTAGGGAGATCACCCTAAAGCTGCAGTCATTACAAACCAAAACATTACTGTTACCAAGATAAATGCTTTGTGCATCTCATCTGTGGATTGTGCCCGTATTATCCGCAACCTGGGATCATTATATCTTATTTCTGCTTACACTAGGCCAGGTGAAAACATCACTCCAATTGTTTAATAAATCCAAACATCTTTAGCATTAGCATTAGCATTAGTAGAGGCATTTGATGCAAGAAAGCAAGCTTATGCAGCATCAGCCAAAAAAAAAAAAAAAAAAACCCACTTCCACTTCACCCCTCTGTTCGTTCAAAATACCTGTCCAGCTGAGCCTTAAACTTATTTAGGCTATCAACCTCCACCACAAGGGATGGAAGTCTGTTCCACCAACCAACCACCCTCTGGCTAAAGGCAAATTTCCGCACGTCTATCCTACATCTGTCTTTCCTCAATTTGAATTTATGCCCTCTCAGGTGATTTTTCTGAGCTAGAGGAAGAATCCCATCAGCATTGAGCATGCTTAAACCATTCAAGGCTTTATACACCTCTATAAGATCACCTCGCTGGTGCCTAGTCTCCAGACACTGTAATTTGCAAAACTTAAGCCTTTCTTCGTAAGAGCACCCCTTTGTTCCATTCACTAATCTTGTTGCCCTTCTCTGTACTCGTTCCAGCAGCTCTACATCCTTCTTGAAATGAGGCCTCCAGACCTGTATACAGTACTCTAGGTGTGGCCTGACCATCACCTTATACAATGGAATAATCACCTCCTTATCTTATCCCTGCTGGAAAAATTCCTGTATATCATTGACAATACCCCATGAGCTACTCTTGCAGCCCGTCTGCACTGCTCAGAGAACTTCATATCTGCCTGCACAACCACCCCCAAGTCCCTTTCATTCTCTACCACTGTCAGTGTAGTACCACAGAGTTGATACGTTGCTCTGGGGTTGCTGTTTCCCATATGTAGTACTTTACATTTGTCAATGTTAAACTTCATTTGCCACCTCTCAGCCCATCTGCTCAACCTTTCCAGATCCTGTTGCAGCAGCATAGTGTCAGTAGTGTCCTTGACAACCCTGCCAACCTTTGTATCGTCTGCAAACTTGGACATTAAGCCCGATATACCATCATCAATATCATTTATAAATACAGAAAACAATAATGGACCCAACACTGAGCCCTGAGGGACTCCACTAATAACATCAGTCCACGATGAGCAGTGTCCATTGATTACCACTCTCTGTCTTCTCCCCCTCAACCACCCCTTTATCCATAGCAGCAATTTGCCTCCGATGTCACACTGCTCCAATTTGTGTAGCAGTCTTCCATGTGCAACAGTATCAAAAGCCTTTCTAAGATCCAAGTATATAATATCAAAGTTATTCCCTGCATCCAGTTCTTTTGTGACTGCATCATAGTATCCAATCAAGTTGGTCAGGCAAGACTTCCCCTTAACAAAACCATGCTGTGTCTGAGCTATAACTGAAGTCTTGTCTAAATGATCCTGCAGTGCTTCTTTAACCAGTGCCTCCATTAATTTTCCTGGAACAGAAGTTAAGCTCACAGGTCTATAATTACTTGTGTCAGCCTTTGATCCTCCTTTGTGAATTGGGGTCACATTTGCACATTTCCAGTCTATGGGTACCTCCCCTGAGTCCAAGGAAGCTCTCATAATTATGGCTAAGGGTCTGCTTACTTCCTTTGCTGCCTCCCTTAATACAACTGGATAGATCCCATCCACCCCGGGTGCCTTTCTTGTGTTTATCTTCAACAGTTTCTCCTCCACTTTACTCCCAGTTATTTCAAGATTCTGTAGCTTACTGCTAGAGTTGAATACACCTCTGGCATTCCCCTCGCTGAATAACTCCTCATGTGTGAATGTCGATGCAAAATATTCATTTAGTTTGTTAGCTACCTGAGCAGGATCATCAACACTTGACCCATCAATATCAAGTGGACCAATCTGATTCATCCCCTTCCTTCTAGAGTTTACATAAGTAAAGAACTCTTTGCTGTTTTTCTTTGCATCCCTTGCCAAGGATTTCTTGTAATCTGCCTTCGCCTGCCTAACCTCCTTTGTAACTTGGTTGCATATCAACTTGTATCTATCATAGGCTTCTGTGTCATGTGTTAATACTCTTCAAAATCTAAAATGTTCTCATAGCCATGGATGCAACTGCTGTTGCTCTCGGCCGTAGCACATGCTGTGGATCCTAATATGCTGGTTCTCCAAACAGAACCAGCCGACCGGGCTAGCCGAGTGGGTAAAGTACCTGCCCGGCAACCCAAAGGTCGCGGGTTCGATTCCCGCCTCGGGCTTGGATCAAAGTACTGCAAAAACCTTGGGAGGTGCAATATGGCCACAGAAGCCGATGCGCCAACAACTACCAAATCAAAAAAAAAAAAAAAAAAAAAAAAATCCAAACAGAACCCTCTTGAAAGACTTCATGACTGCATCTTCCTTAGAGGTCTTCACCCTTCCAGGCCAACTTCCAACCTTCCAGCATGGTCTCAGCCAATAGTAAACGTGTTGGCATGTGCTTTGTTTTCGTATCCTTTAGTAATTTTTTTTGTGCTTACTTAAATTTACTGTATTGGGTTCTTGAACGTACAACCTTGCATAATATGGCCCCTAAAGAGCGCAGTAAGAAAAAATTTTCAATTAAAATTAAACAAGAAATAGTGAAAAAACATGATGATGGTGCTAAAATTAGTTCATTGGTGTGCAAATATGGTTTTCCACAGTCAACCATTTCTACCATAGTGAAACAAAAAGAAAACCTTAAAAAAGTTAAAGTAATGGATCTAACACAGTCCAAAAAGGCAGAGAACTGATTGTAGAAATGGAAAGGATTTTGTTGCTGTGGTTAAAAGAAAAACAAATGAAGGGTGATACAGTTCCTGGACAATACGTTTGTGAATGTGCAAAGCAGATTTTTGAAGACTTAAAGACTAAAACACCTTCAACTAGTGATACGCGATATGGGGACTTTAAAGCCAGCAAAGGTTGGTTCAACCGTTTTAGAAAAAGGTCCGATATTAAAAGTGTCATAAGGCATGGAGAGGCTTGCAGTGCTGATCACGAAGCAGCTGAAAATAAGGTGGAGTTTCAAGAGCTTGTTGCGAAGGAGAGTTACCTTCCTCAACAACAAGTCTTTAATACAGACGAAACGGGCCTCTTTTGGAAAAGGATGCCTAGATGAACATACATCACAAAGGAAGAGGCCTCGTTGCCTGGTCATAAGCCAACGAAGGATAGACTTACTCTGCTATTAGGGTCCAATGCCTGTGGTGATTTTAAACTTGTGTTCCACAGGTTTCCTTCTGTTTCAGCGTGTGTGCTTGCCTAAACAACATTCTCTGTGAATCACTTGGCTTCTGACAAGGCTGCACGCTAATATGTGTTTCCAGAAGACCTGGGTTTCAAATGATAGTCCAGTAGTTGGATTAGGATAAAAATCTTGCACCCTCAAGCCCACTCAGACTTAAATAAGAGTAAGCCCGCAGCATCAAGATCGCGTTGTGATTAACTCAAAGGTTCTCCTTAAGTTGAACTTTGAGTCCGCATAACTCCAACTCAAAATCTACTCAATAAATTATGTGAATTATGTGTAACAGAGAATTGTCACGAGGCAAAATGATCAACAAAACAAGATTTATTAAACATATAAGTCATATACATGAGTACATTTGAACTGGTCAAAGCTTTAGATTAATTGGTATGTGGTTACTTGGTAAATTAACTGAATAACAGGCATTATCTTGCTGTTAGCAATATTAGAATTTTGGAATATTCTTCATGTGCTTTTCCACTATTTCTCTTGCGAAAATTCACAAACACTGATGACAGTCATGTGATACAATTGTTCCATTATTAGAATAAGAATACATCTGTCAACCTAACAATTACAATGAGTATTATAACAACTAATTGATCAGGTCACGTTAACTGTTAAATTCTAACTATGAAAAGTAGATACACATTTGTCAGAATGATTTTTATGGGAAGAGAGGTCGGTGTGTGTGTGAATTTAAGGCAAGAGGAAAGTATAATTAACTTCTAATGGATGAGTTTGTGTTGTTTCAGAAAAAGGCTTAATCACTTACCAACAAAATGCCTTTCTTTCTCGGCACTCCTTGGTACTACTGTTTGATCCATAATTACGACTTTGGGCTATCTTCCTCGATTTTCTTTATCGGCTGATCTTCCACTCTCTCTTCACTACTTTCGGTGCTAGAAAAACTCTACAAAATCTTCAACCGTTTTCTAAGTTTCTCAGATATCACTCTCGCTCTTCCAACTCCGAAATCTACGTAAAGACTGCCCAAGCCCTCTCGTTTCTTTCCCCTTTTCCTATAAATACCTCTACATTCCCCTACCTATTCTGATCTCACGGGTCAATAATGTGGGGCACGGAACCAACTTGGGGACTGTCAACTTTGGAATTTGACGCAACTAAAAATGAAATATTGTAAGAAGGAAGGAAATCCCATGTTTGTGTAAGGCAGTTTCTTTTGTTTTAAAATCATGGTCATCGAACATAAATCGATATACTTTTACGAATGGAATTTTAGAATGACAGTCATTGTGTTTATTAGATTCGATCTCGTAAGGAATTATGTCTCATGTTCTAATTTCCCACTCTCTTTTGTCACAAGTCGCAATCTGCTCTTTTCGTTCCTGAGGCAATTAAGCAATACGCGGACTGCCCGTGACCATCGGAGAGAGGGGGTGACTGACATCATCTAATTGGTCTGGGCACTAAACGCGGTGTATCGTTTCAACAACAACTTCCCCCTAGGGCGGCGACTGACTGCAGCTACGAAATCAAAAGTTAAACGACGTTCATTCCATCAGATTAGTTGTATAGACCGTGGAAAAAGTATAGGACACTTTGAAGAATAAATGCTTCTTTAAAGCAGGTGAAAGAGATAAAAAATTATAGCATTTTTTAACACTTTAACACTTGTCAATGTTGGTTTACCACTCAGAAACTCCCAGAGTGTTTAAACAGCAAAAGGTCATCAAAAGCAGGTTGGGTATCTTTTGGCAGTGTAACAAGAAGGCCTGGGTGACAAGAAACCTCTTCAATGAACGGGTATTTGAAGTGTTTTGTCCTTCAGTCAAAGTAACCATTGACTGAAGGACAAAACTCTTACTAAGAAAGTGTTTTGTCCTTCCTTTAAAGGCACTGTTAATTTTGGATAATGCTCCAGGTCATGATCCCCAACTGTCCCGATCTCTGGAGGAGCAATTTAACTTTATTACTGTCAAATTTCTCCCACCCAATACCACCCCTCTGCTTCAGCCAGTGGATCAGCAAGTGATTGCCAACTATGTATATATTAAGTGCAATAGCATCATTAATACACAGCCATTTCTGAATAAACAGAATATTTATAAGGCGGCATCATTTTAAGTTATATCTTATATTTTGAATACCTTCACAACGAGTTGCAATGATATTGCACTACTTCAAATAAGTAACGCTTCATCTAAGGAGAAGACTAATGTTACTTATTCTCAGATAGGTACCACCACCACCACCCAGACGGCACAGTTTCAGGGCTATTTGGCCCTTCTTCGGTGGGTGGGTAGGTACCCAAGTGATGCAATGATGGCAAAACAGTTATGAAGTATAACTCCACAATATGAAGGCATTGTGAAGGTATTCACAATATGAGATATAACTTAAAATGATGCCGCTTTATAAATATTCTGTTTGTTCAGAAATGGCTGTGTATTAATGATGCTATTGCACTTAATATATACATAGTCTAAATTTGCTCGCAGCTTGAGGCTTCAGCCCTAAATACATCTTAGTCTGATTGTGAACTTTAAAAAAATTTACACAAAGAAGATGCTTGCGAAGTGCTTTGAAGAGACTTCAAGAGACAGAGCCATCACTTTAAAGGAATTCTGGAAGACCAGGTTTAGCATCTTAGACTGTGTACAAATGATTGTCAGTTCTTGAAATGAAGTTTTAGCTTGGTGCCTCAATGCAGCCTGGAAGAACTTATGGCCTTCAGTCATCCATGATTTTGAAGGATTTGAAGCTGAAGGTGTTCTAGGCAGGAAATTATCACCCTTGGTGAGTCCTTGGCTCTAGAGATTGATGCGGCAGATGTGGAGGAGTTAATTGCGGACCACAGAAGGGAGTTGACAACACAGGAGCTCCAGGAATTAGATTGTTTTTTTTTTTTTTTTTTTTTTTCTAGGAGCATTAGCAACTAAGGCCATATTGCTCGGGGAATATGCGGTGGTCATTCCTTGACCTTTCCGCATCCTCCGTATTTGGTGGTGACGGGCTTGAACCCTGGTCTAATCAAGAAGCGTGTGCTACGCGCTGGTGCTCCTTCCCACCTGGCTACAGAGGCTTGTTTGTTTGTTTGTTATTTGGTTTTTAGGAGCATTAGCAACTAAGGCCATATTGCTCCGGGGATATGCAGTGGTCATTCCCTGACCTTACCGTATTTAGTGGTCACGGGCTCGAACCCCGTTCTAATCAAGAAGCATGTGTTACGCACTGCTGCTCCTGCCCACCCGGCTACGGAGGCACCACTATGGAGGCATCCCCAGGAATTAGAGCAGATGGACGAGCATGACAGTAGAGATGAGGAACATGAGGGGGATGACTGTGTAGGAACAACTCAAGAAATTAAGGGCATGTTTGCTGTGTGGAATATTGTGAAGAGGACAGTAAGAAAACCCAGATACCGAAACCACTGAATTGATGACCTGCAAATTTGAAGATCAGGTGTTAAGTTATTTCAAGAACCTTCAGAGAAGCACCAAAAGTAAACCACTTTGGACAGTTTTTATTCCATAAGTAGCAAGAGGCAGCAATCAGAAAGAACACCAGATCCTGAAGGTTGTCCTGATATCTTGATGGTAAAAGATTCTCTTCCAGCTCCATCACCACACCACACCACTATTGACACAGCTTTTCCAATGTAAGTTAAATGAAAATTACAATTTTTGTTTTTTTTTAATATTTATAATTATTAATTATCATTTTAAACAACGTTTTTTTGGGGGGTGGAGGGAATAAGTAAAATTGTGTAGCACCATCAGCATTTATTATCTTTTTACTTTTTTTTTTTTTTTTTAACTTGTATCATGCTCTATTGTTTATTCTATAAGATTTTAGGGCGTGTTATTTTTAGATAAAAGGTGCGTGGTATACACTGAAAAATACGGTATTCAGTATTCTATGTAAAACCAATTTCTGTTATAAAAATCACCTTTTACAGAGATAAATAGCTTAGTTATATAGCAAAATTTTCAACTTCCGAGGACTTGGAACGAATTATCAAAAAACAGTGTTATTGGGTTCATATTACGATATTTTCACGATATGATGGTGTCTCTGGAACGAATTAATATCGTACAGCGGGGGGGTCCACTGTACATGTATATAAAGTGTATGAAATCTGAAATTGTTTGTTCAATAAATTAATAAAATATTTTTGTAATCAGCAGATCAATTTCCTTTAGAATCTGCAAATTTGGCCTCTGGAGATATAAAAAAAGTTTTTTTTTTTTTTTTTGTTGGCCATTGTAATTATTAAATACTATACCATAGTAAAATTTAATTATTTCATTCCTTCTAAAATCCATTAGTCTATCTTATTTCTCACAAAACAGTGTGATGGTTTCCTCTGCTATTTTCCTGAGAATTCTCAGATGAAATATCTACACTTCTGACTTTTCTTGGCATAATGATATCACAAATATTGCATCTGCTGCCTTGAAAAAAAATAGGGTTTGTTTTCCATCCTTGGCACTATTAGTTGAACTTTTCAAATCTGGCAAAATAGGACTTGATCCTTGCATATCTTAGAAATTTTTTGATTTCAGGTTGCATTAGTGTTAGTTTTCCAGATTTCATATAGTTATTAAAAAAAAAAAATGCAAAAAACTTGTTTCTGGGTGGAAAACAAACTTTTTTTTTTCCACAGGAAGATAATATACATGGAAAAGAACAGTAAATATTACAAAGTACTGTAAAAATAAACTCTACTATGTACATGATATATAGTATGGTATACTCTATACAAATTTTGTATATTTGGAGTCTGAGAACGAGAGTAGCCTTGTACAGGCGAAGTTTTTACTGCTCCTGGAATAGAGAAGTTTTTTCTGTTTTATTAGCTTAAATTGGCATATTAACTTATTTTCTAGAGTAGCTTTATATTCCTAGTTATGATACTTAGTTTAACTTAGATAGAGATTTTGTAGGTATTACTTAGTATCGGTAAGGGTATCAAATCCACGTGTTACAAGTTGCAGCTACGCTGAACAAGAAGTTTTTTAGCCATATTTAGCCGCTTTATTGACCAATTGTTATATTAAATTATTTTCTATAAGTAGCTTATAGACCTAGTCAGGATCCTTAGTTTATTCTGAATTGAGACAGCAAGATTTGGAAGTTAATTAATACTTAAGTGTCCATAGATTTACTGGTCGTAATTTGCCACCATTGTTATACGTTACAACGTCATATCCCGAACAAGATAGCGTTAGCTTAGTATAGTATAGTATATAATATAATATTGTCAATTCATCAGTAAAATCTATTAATCTTGTTAAACTTCATTGTCAATTAAATTGTATTTTTTAACTAAATACATATAATGACTTAGATTTTACAAACGTAACATAATTAATTAATACATAACTTTTTTTTTTTTTTATGTAAACCCCAAACACAAGAGGTATTAGAACCTATAGTACTTAGTACCGTGCTTGGGTTGGAGATTGAGAAGATGAAAGAAGATATTTGTTGATATTGGACTTGAACTTCTGTAGACTGTAATTTTCAGAAAATATGTATGAAGGAAGGTTGTTCCAGAAAACGGCAGTTGAATGAATAAACAAGGAAGATGAAAAGTTGGTTCTGTAGGTTTGAAGTTGGACAGTACGTGGATGTTGGTTGGTGGCTGCACGTGTTCAGACTGTTTTGAAAGAGAGAGCGGGAATTATAGAAGCCAATTCAGAAGAACAGTGCCCATGGAAGTATCTGTAGAAGAGGCATGCAGCAGAAACAGTACGTCTATGAGACAGCGAGTGGAGAGACTCTGTTAGAGATGAATCATTAATTAACTTAACTGCCCTCTTCTGAATGGAATCAAGAAGCCTGAGAGAGGTTTTGGGGGCACCACCCCAGATGTGGGAACAATATTCAATGGCTGGACGGATTTGCGATTTATACAGAGTGAGCAGCTGTTTGGATGAAAAGTAACGCCGAGAGCGAAAGAGAAAACCAAGTTTTTTAGATGCAGAGGAAGCAATATTTGTAATGTGCTTGAGCCAAGAGAGATTAGAAGTCAGGGTAATCCCCAAAAGAGATATATCATTTTGCCTAGAATTCGGAGTGTCACTAAAGATAAGCATAGGAGCAGAAGAATCCTTTTTGCGAGATATAAGACAAGACTGAGTTTCAGAAGGGTTGAAATCAACTAAGTTGTCTTTGCCCCACTGGAAAATTACCCGGAGATCGATATTTAAAGAATTGGTAGCAGATTTTCGAGAAGTTGAAGCTGATTGAGCAGGACAAGGTTTCTCAAAATGGAAAGTGGAATGCAATATGCTGTCATCAGCAAAACTATGGTTAGGATTTCCAGTCAATGGAAGAAGGTCATTAATATACAAGAGGAAAAGAGTGGAACAATGAACTGAGCCTTGGGGGACACTGGCATTAGCGGAGAAGTTAGAAGACAGAGAGCCATCTACCATCACCCTCAGTGAGCGATCGGAGAGAAAACTGGATAACCAATTACTAAAAACAGTTGGCAAACCATAAGATAGAAGCTTGTTTAGAAGACCTTTATGCCAAACACGATCAAAAGCCTTTGAGATGTCAAGAGCAACTACTTGTGTTTCACCGAACCTTTCCATTGAATTAGTCCATAAATGGGTAACATAAGCCAGAATATCACCAGTGGATTGACACTGACGGAATCCATACTTGCGATCGTTGATCAGACGGAAGGTTTAAGAGTTGGCGGTTAATTAATTTCTCCATTACTTTAGAAAGAGTAGAAGTAATTGCTATGGGACAATAATTGGATGGGAGGGATTTGTCACCCTTTTTAGGAACTGACTGGATATGAGCAAATTTCCAAGCAGAAGGAAAAACACCTTTGGAATAAGAAAGTGAAAAGAGGCAGCAAACAATAGGAGTAAGTTCAAGAGCACAGGTTTTGAGAACAAGTGGAGAAATACCATCGGGACCAGGAGCTTTCTTAGCATCAAGATTCATCAAAATCCTTCTGACATCCTTTTGACGGAAGACCACAGGAGGCATTGAATGGATTGTGTTGGGAATGGTGGGAGGTGTTTTACCAAGATCATTAATACATGAGTTGGATGAAAAATGGGATGCTAGCAGATCGGCTTTATCCTTGGCTGAAGTGACAACAGAGCCATGTGGTTTGGACAGAGGTGGGAGCAGAGATGGGCAAAAGTTGCGTCCAATAGCTTTGGCAAGAGACTAGAATGCTCGGCTACCATTAGGGTAAGAAGCAAGTTTTCTATTCTTAGCTTGTTCAAACTCTAGTTTGGACTGATTAATAACTGCTTTACAATTGTTGCGAGCTTTGGTGTAGGAAGAAAATGAAACTGGAGAATTAGAAACAAGCCAATTACGATATGCAACATTCCTCTCTTGAACAGCCTTAGCACATTTATTGGAAAACCAAGGTTTATTTAAAGGACGAGATTTTAAAGTGGAGTGTGGGATAAAGGATTCCATTCCTGCAAGAATAATTTCACTGACATGATCTGAGCAAACTTTGACATCAGAAGTTTGGAAACAGTGATCCGACTAAGGAAAAGAAGTCTCGCAGGTCATCCAATTTTGCATTCTTGTAACGCCAGACAACACGAGGTTGGGAATACCCATGAAATAAAGGTTCCTTTGGAGAAGAGACAATCACCAAGTTGTGATCTGAAGTGCCTAAAGGACCTCTCACATCGACCGTGTACTTAGAAGGGTTGTTTGTGAGAAAAAAATCAAGCGTATTGGCTGTATGATTAGGATTGTCCGGTATTCTTGTAGGTAAACGAACAATCTGTGCAACTTGGAAGTTATATAAACGGAACTCGTAGATAATACTCGATATTGAAAAATATATATATAGCATTATAACAGTGTTGGGATACAAGTTTAGGGTTATAATTTTGTACTGAAATTGAAATTAAATCGAAATCATGACTCAGACCAGAGCAGCAAAGCAAAAGGCTCTAGCTAATGGGAGTGCTGTGGTTCAGGGGAGAACTGAGGGGGCCAGTTGCCCTCTGAATCACAGCCTTTTAAAATGCACTGCTTGCTTGATGTTTGTGAAACCATCGGGTACGGGACATGATATTGCCATGGGGGATGTCTGCGTGTGTGTGGGCACGCACAATGTAAGGAGTTTAAGGAAATCAGGCAATAACTCAGCATTGTTATGGGTCTATATGAGAGCTTGAAGGACTGGGTGGATACCCTCGAAGGATCTAAATTGAGGGCCCCATGAAACTCTCAGCTGCCCCCATCAAAGCCAGAGTTGCACTTGGTCATCACGCAACACAGCGGCAACCCCCAAGTCAGAATGCGCTGGTCGCGCAGGAACTAGTAATTGTTGGTAACTCTATTGTCAGGGAAATGAGAAGGGTGTGTGTGTGTTTTTTTTTTGGCTGATGCTATATAAGCTTGCTTTCTTGCATCATGTGCCCATGCTAATGCTAAATGGGGAACATGGTATGTAAAAAGGTTAGGTGGAACAGGACCAGGGTATGTCTGCCAGGGGCAAAGGTTGATGACGTTGTTGAGCGGATATCATCTTTTAAGGTCACAAAATGTGATATAGTTGTACACGTTGGCACTAATGATATTAAGAGTATGAGACCGGCAGAATTACTTAACAAGTATATATCACTGTTGATAAAAAGCCATGAATTAGGGTTGAATTTGAAAGTGTCTGCAATTCTGCCTAGACACGATAGGAGGGAGTATATGATGAGAGCCTTGTCGATCAATTCGGCCCTGGAAAGATTGTGTAAGGCTCAAGGGTTCAAATTTTTTTCAGCCTGGTCTGTACTTGTTGACAGCAGAGACTTCATCTACAGGGATGGGATACAATTAAATAGAAAGGGTGCAAGAATATTTGCTGATGCCATCGAGGCAGTGTTAGGTGGGTCGGAAAACTGGTAGCTTGGGGGGATACAAGGACTAATAGATTAACAGTAGCCACTGACAGAGGTGAAAGTGATTCTTGCACTGCTTCTATTGGAATGAGCAGCAGACTGGAAAACAAAACGCATGGTATTTCAGAGACTGCTGGGAGTCATTGCTGTACAAGTAAACACATGGGTTGTGTTAGGGTAGCTAAGAATAGGAACAGGTGCATGTATACTTGCGTGTACACCAATGCTAGGAGTTGGGTAAATGAATTTGATGAATTTGAGGTATTGCTCAAAACATCAAAGGCAGATATTGTTGGGATATCAGAGACGTGGCGTCACACAGATATAAGGAATGCAGAACTGGAAAGGCCTAATGACTCTGATGAGTATAATAAGAAACTGTACAGGGAAATAGAGTGGGCCAGTAAATCAGAGAGTCTTATAATAGGGGATTTTAATTTCCCAGATATTGACTGGAATTTGTGGGTTGGTCACTCACACACTAACAAGGCTTTTGTGGATTTATTGGTTGATTCTTTTCTATATCAACATGTTCGGGAGGCAACTTGAGGGAGTAATACTTTTGATCTGATTATCAGTAGTGATTCTTCATGCATTAAGAATCTGCAGATAAAGGAACCACTATGTGGCAGTGATCATAGTGTGCTGAAGTGGGATTTACTCAAAGAGATAACTACCATCAGGGGTAAAGGGAAGGGTTTTTGTTTTTGTAAAGGCGACTACGATGGTCTGAGTCAGTATTTAAATTCTATACAGTGTGACCAACTGATGATGTTACCAACAGCAAGTTCAAAATGGGAACATTCAAAGAACTTATCTTGGAAGCTACTAGGCTTTACTTTTTTTTTTTTAAATTTCCTGATGACCTCATGCTGGCTATTTAATGCAAAAATTATATGAAGCTTCTGATGGGTGAAAACTGTCTTCTTTTGAGTAAGCTGAATAACGTGGGTTTGAAAGGCAATGTTAATCAGTCCCAAAGGACATCCTAAGAAACTGTCTTTTGTGGTTAGGATCAACCACTCCTTTTCAGATGCAAAGTTTCCAGAGGGCATCTTAGAGCTGTCTGTGTATTACAAGCCTTTTTTAAAGGTATTAGAAAAGAACACCAATGGTTTTTCTAATCATCATCATAGAAAATTGCACATTCAAAAATTTTTTGTTCCCTTTTAACAAATAAGAAACAGTTAAGGTATGTAATGTGTAATTTCCACTCTATATATACATGAAATAATTCTTATCTATTTGCTAATTGAAAAAGTAATAGAGGTTTAAAAATCTTTTATTTTATAATTGTTTTTACAGTTAAATGGTGTAATGCTTTTTTTTTGTTGAATCCTTAGGGGTTATTCATATAAAGAACTGGAAGCCATTGACCTTTGAGCAAATTACAGATTCTGCAGTTGCTACAGTTGGAGATATTCTTGGAGAGTTAACAAATATTGCTACACTTCATATTACATTGTACAGGTCTGTGTTTGATGGCATCAGACAAGTTCATTAGCTTGTGAGTTGCTATGCATTATGTACTTTAAAACTCTGTTTTAATTATATATATATATTCTTTTGTGAATATCTCTATTTATTTAATAGAATATGCATCCATTACTTTATCCAGTACCTTTCTTATAAAATGATCATCGATTCAGCAGTGTTTAGTATTTCCTGAACTTGTATTACATTTATAAATAGAATATTAAGTTAACTTTATTTAATATACATATTTGTATTTAATGGTACCCTGTGTATCACCCTTCATGATACTATAATTTCTTCACTTGTTTGAGGAGATCTAGGTTCAAGTGCCATCATAGACAGGAGGAATCACTAAAATTTTCTTCAGTTAGGACTTATCTGAAGATGAGGGAATGCAGTTTTTCCCAGTGAATTGTCCCAGCATTTTCAGTCCACACGCAGTATGGAGATTGCTTGTGAACCACTTCTACAGACATAATACACGATGGTACAATATATTCTAAGTTATTTATGCACTTAAAAACCAGCAATAACAACAACCTCATTTATTGGCCCCTAAAATCACTACTACTTTTGTTGCCTTTTGCTTGCTCATAACTTGCATGCTAGTGAAGTAACAATAGGGAAAAATACTCTTAATCTGATTATCACAAGTGATCACAGTTTGCTGATGTGGGATTTCCTTAAAGACGTAAGTACTTTTTGAGGTTAAAGAGAAGGACTTTTGCCTTTGTAAGAGTGACTACGGTGGTCTAAAACAGTTTTTAAATTCTAAATGGGAAGCATTCGAGGAAATAATCATAGAAACTACTAGGCTTTTCATACCAACTAAGAAATACTATTCCAGGCATAGACATAAATTGATGTGCTATGAGCTAAAGAGACTTGTAACAGAAAATAAAAATATGTGGGATGCATATAAATTATCAGGTGATACAGAAGCCTATGGAAGATATAAACTAGTCTGTAATCAAGTTACAATGGAGGCTAGGCAAGCTGAAGCAGATTACAAGGAGTCTCTGGCAAAGAATGCCAAGAAAAGCAGCAAAGACCTCTTTACTTATATTAACAGTAAAAGAAGTCAAAACCATTCAATGTAAATGCAAGCTAATTTTCATCTATATTCACGAATGAGGAGTTCTTTAGGGAGAATGATGCCAGGAGTTCATCAAAATCTAACAATGAGCTTAAATGATTTTAATAATAGTAAGAGTATTTTCCATATAATGCAAAGAAGCTACAGGCTTTTTCATCGTAGGAAAAAAAAAAAAAGAATATACAAATTATGTACTTCACTTCCCTCCTCTCATAGGTGACCATCCAATTGACCTTTGAATTTATTCAAAATATCAGATTGCTGAAACAAGCAATCAAGTTGTTTCAGCAATCATCAACTTGCTGCTTAAAAGTAAACTTCCTACAATCTAGTCTAAACCTCTTCCCCCTGTAATTTAAATTTATGGCCCCTAGTTCGGGAATTCATTACAACGTTGAAAATTTCACCTTCATTCATTTTACTACCGCTCTCAGAGCCTTATAAATCTCAATCTGGTCACCTGTGAGGTGCTTGGGTTGCCAAGCTCTGTAGCCCGCATAATCAGACTTTCCTCATATGGTCCTCCTTCTGCCAACTCGCCATTTCAGTTAGCATTAGTAGAGCATAGCAGTAGCATATGATGATTATTATTATCATTAGCCATAAGGCGCAAGGAAGCCTGAGGCTTATACTGCACCAGCCAAAAAAAAAAAAATTTCTTAATTATCCTGAAAAGGGGGGGAAGGTAGAAGGGGAATCTCCAAGAAAGAGAAGAATGATGATATCCAGCTCAAGATCCTTGGTGTGCCAAGCCCATATTCACCAGATGTGAGCCCCTAGGGATGATGCAAGAAAGCAAGTTTATACAGCATCACCCCCAAAAAAAAAAAAAAAAAAAACAACTTACTATGTCTTCCATCCATTTTCTCCAAAAATTTGTGCAGTTCTTCTTTGAATTTATTTAAGCTATCAACTTCCACAAGCGCCTCCGTAGCCAGGTGGGAAGGAGCAGCAGTGCGTAGCACACGCTTCTTGATTAGACCGGGGTTCGTGCCCGTCACCACCAAATACGAAGGATGCGGAAAGGTCAGGAATGACCACTGCATATTCGCGGAGCAATATGGCCTTAGTTGCTAATGCTCCTAAAAACCAAATAACAAACAAACAAACAAACTTCCACAACGACAGATGTAAGCTTGTTCCAGCAATTAACTACTGGAACAAGCTGGCTAAAGGCAAATTTCTGCATATATATTCTGGAACTGTCTTTCCTCAATTTAAATTTATGCCCCTCAGGTGAGTAATCTGAGCAAGAGGAAGAATCATCATTCTTCTTTTTCTTGGTGATTCCCTTCTACCTCTCTCTCTAATTCAGAAAATTTTTTTTTGGCTGGTGCAGGCTTCCTTGCACCATATGACTAATAATAATAATAATCCCATCAGCATTGAGCTTGTTGAAACCATTCAAGGCTTTATACACCTCAATCAGATCACTTTGCAGATGACTAGTCTCCAGATGCTGCGCTTTGCAGAACTTAAGCCTTCCTTGGTAACAGTGACCCTTTGTTTCTCTCACCAATCTCGTTACTCTTCTCTGTACTTGTTCCAGCCTCTCTATATCCTTTCTAAAACGAAGCCTCCAGACCTGTATGCTGTACTCAAGGTGTGCCCTTGGATTGTTGCCCATCTCTATAGGATAACGTTCAATAAATCATCGATAGGACACCATGGGCTTTCCTTGCTACCTGTTTACACTTTTCATAAAACTTAATATCTCCCCCGAATTGTAACTCCCAGATCCCTTTCCTCCTCCACTGTTTTTAATTCAACCAAACCAAGTGTATAATTTATTTGGGGGGCGGGGGGGTTGCTATTCTCCAAGCATAAGACCTTGCATTTAGCAGCATTGAAACATAGCTGCCACTTTTCTGACCATTTTTGAAGTCTGTTCAAGTCATCTTGAAGGAGCACTGCTCTTTAATGACTCTGCCAATCTTTGTCATCTGCAAATTTGTATATAATGCCTTCTCTCTGTCGATCTCACTTTTGAAAATGAGAAACAATAATGGTCCAAGGGATGATCCTTGAAGGACCCCACTCCTGACATTACACTAATCTGAAGAATATCCATTAATCACAACCTTCTGCCCTGCAAACACCCAGCAGTTGGAAGATGAAGATGCAGTAGTTAAAGGTAAAGGCACGGGTTTTAAACTTCAGAAGAGGGGACTTGGACAGTTTAAGGCACTATGTCACTAAGGTGACATAGTGCCTTAAACTGTCCAAGTCCCCTCTTCTGAAGTTTAAAAGGTGACATAGGTGACATAGTGCCTTAAACTTAGTGGCATAGTGCCATCTATAAATTGGGCAGAATGGAGAGTACATTTGAATTATGGAATACAGTTGTGCCCCCATATCTGCTGATTCAGTTACACGCGGTTAACCACGGAAAAAAATGGAAAAAACTTAACATACTACTCGCATGTTCAATATGATGCTTCCCTTTATTTTTTACAATATCGTGTATGGTTTGGTCACCAACATTATAATGGTTCTCTACCGTTTAGGATACACAATTTTCAAACTTTTGAATAATTTTAAGTTTTTGTTTAATTTGAAAGCTCAGCTCTTGCATTTGCCCATCATTTTTGCGATTCCTAAACAAAAAAATAATAATAATTACTATAAAAAAAAAAAAAAAATTCCGACATCCCTGACATAAATAACGAAACAAAATTTGTCCTTTTGCGGTGCGACGGAACACAACAATCGACGCAACACACTAAATCAAACTAAACATTTGATCTCTTTTTCTTTTTTTTTTTTTCCCTCTCGTTTTGAGCGGTAAGTGTGAAGACAGCGGGGGATTCAAGCTGATAGGTACACTAATCTCCCAATGATGACTTATAGCGCCGCTTCTTGTCGCTTATTTACAACATACAAAATATCTGTTTATACCTATTCTAGTTATTACTTGAATTTTATGATTTCTGGTTGACTTTTTTTTTTTTTTTTTTTTTTTTTTAATTTGGAGTCTTGAAGTGTCCCTGTAAATCGAGAATCTGCTGTACTTTATTATTACCATATTTAATGTTGGTAATGTCTTACTGTGTATTTAATTTATCAATTAAACTTTATTATACATATGTATGTACAAGAAAATCACGTTATATATGGGGTCAGCAGATATTCGCTTATATCCGCAGTTTCAGCCATCCACGGTAGTTCTTGGAATATATCCCCCGCAGATACAGCGGTCTTACTGTACTTTTAAAGCAAAAGTCATAGAAGCCAGGAACACTATTGAGAAAATTTTGTAGGAGGAGGAAGGTGAAAAGAATGACTGCAGAGATGGCCAGTCAAATAGAGCAGGAAAAGATAGCATGAGATAGTTGATGATTTAAATATATGATAGATCAACAAATACAAGTTGATCTGTAATAGTACCACAAATAAGGTTAGGGAGGCCAAGGCTGTGTATGAGAAAGCATTGGCTAAAACAGAAAAGAATGGGGAGAATAAATTTTTGATATATGTGAATACAACAAAGAAGAAAGTTGATCAGATCGGACCTTTGTGTGCTGGATTTGGGAAAGTCTTTTATAACCCAGCTGATGTTGTGGATGGACTGAATAGGTACTTTCCATTGGTCTTTATTAATAAAAGACCATGCTGAAAAGAGGCTGTGTGAGTGAGGTGGAGCATATGAAATTAGTGATTTCATAATCACAGAAGACTGTTTATTAGAAAAATGTTTGAGCATAAAGGCAAGTAAGGTTCCTGGAGTTGATGGAATATACCTGGAAATTTTGAGGGAGACCACCAGGGATTATATTGATCCGTTGAGGTTAATTATGTGGGCATCTTTGGACTCAGGGGAGATTCCTTTGGATTGGAGCAGTGCCAACATATTGCCAATACATATATGCAGTTCGAAAAGTGAAGTTGCTAACTACAGACTAATTAGTCTGACTTGAATTGTGGGAAAAATGCGCATTCCGAGGAAACACAAAATTTTTTTATGAAAAAATCATGTTTAATTAACTAAGATGGATTGCTACAGCAATCCATCTTAGAATCTTTCCAGTAATCCCAACCTGTTCAGGCTTATAAAGTTAACCTTTCATGATTGTCCAAGTCAAATGCTTTTCTAAAATCCAAATAAACTATATCAAAGTAGCCTACTAAGTTAATTAAACATGATTTTTACTTAACAAAGTTTTGTGTGTCCTCAGAATGCATATTTTTCTCACCATTAAAGTCAGACTAATTGGATTCCAAGCATTATCTTCCCCCTCATTTGAAATGTTGCTACCCTCAGAACATCTTATCAACATTGGCTGATATGGCAACAAACAAGAATTCCTGAGGTGAGTGCAAGCAATTCTTTGACCCAGAATAGTTCAAGTCTGCATGACTGCTAAATACGACTGTATAATGATTGGATTCATTATTTAAATGATAAAGTGTAACCTCCTCCAACCTAGTAGCCAGGTATTATCAGATAAATGCAGATCTAAATTACCCTTCTCACCTCCTAACTGTCAGTTTCCCTGAACCCTTAGGGTATCCTCAAAGATACTGGCAAAATTGCACCACCTTTGTTCAAATGAATACAATTTCTACAAAATAAATTCCTTCAACCTACAAATGAAGTGTCGCTAGGGCCGCAGAAGAGATCAGTCGGTGGATTTTTGGCTGCTGTAAAGGGATAAGTATTTTAAAATTTTTACCGTATTCTTTGTTAATTAACATAGTACATTGTGTTTTACACAGATATTAAATAGGTTTAGTAGCGTTCGTTAGCTTCTTGAATTTAATCAGCGATTTTTGGAAGTTAAGACTCCCGATGTTGGCGCCAATATTGTTGAACTAGCTGCCATATTGTAGTCGATAAGAAATAGTTTAACATATATATATCTCGAACTGATAGCGTATAGTAAAACTAGATAGCATAATATGAAGCACTGTATTAGGAATCCATTAGCTTATTATAGTATTATCTGTTAATCTTATTAAAATTCGTTGTTAATTAAATTGTATTTAAACGGAAATCATGACTCAGACTAATGAGAGTGCCGTGACTCGGGGGAGAAATGAAGGGGATGATTCTCCAATACATCACAGTCTCAAAAAATGTGCGAAATGTGAAATGTTTGCCAATCTTTCTAAAACAGGACATGATCTAGCCAAGGAGGATGCCTTTGTGTGTGTGTGCTTTAGGTGTCTAGAGTGTCAAGAAATTAGGTGCCAACTCGGCATTCTGATGGGCATCTACGAGAGCTTCAGATGTGGGGTAAATGCCCTCGAAGAAATTAATATTAGGGGGCCCCATCAAGCTCTCAGCTGCCCAGCTCAATGGCTGAGCTCACTCCTCTGCATCACGCAAAACAGAGGCAATCTCCAAGGCAGAATGTGCTGGACCCAAAGGAACTAGTTATTGTTGGTGACTATTGTCAGGGAGACGGGGAATATACTATGCAAGAAGGATAGGTGGAAAAGGACCAGGGTATGTCTGCCAGGGGCAAAAGTTGATGAAGTTGTAGAGCAAATATCATCTTTTGATGATATTTGCTCTACAGCACAAAAGGTGATGTTGTTGTGCACGTTGGAACCAATGACATTAAGAGTAAGAGATCTGCAGATTTACTCAACAAGTACAGGTCAATGTTGAAAAAAAGTCGTGAGTTAGGGTTGAATTTGAAAGTGTCTGTAATTCTGCCCAAACACGAGAGGAGGGAGTATATGATGAGAGCCTTGTTGATCAATTTGGCCCTGGAGAGATTGTGCAAGGCTCGAGGGGTAGAATTTTTTTCAACCTGGTCTCTGCTTGTTGACAGGAGCGACTGCTTCTACAGGGATGGGGTACACTTAAATAGAAAGGGTGCAAGAATATTTGCTGATGCTATCAAGGCAGTGTTAGGTGGGTCGGAAAACTGCTAGCTTGGGGGGATACACAGGCTAAAAGGTTAACAGTGGCCGCTTATCGCTTTTTCGGAGCCTGTAATTCACAGCTGTAATTTTTAAAGAGTCAGTGCCCTCTCTGTATAAGGCCTTGAATGGGTTGAGCAATCTGAATGCTGATTAGATTCTTACTCTTGCTCAGTCTAAGAACCTGAGGGGGCATAGTTTCAAATTGAGATAAGATAGTTGTAGAATAGATGTGCGGAAATTTTCCTTTAGCCATCGAGTAGTTGATTGATGGAACAGGCTTCCATCTTTTGTTGTGGAAGCTAATAGTATAAATAAATTTAAGGCTGAGCTGGACAGGCATATGGAACGAATGGAGGGGTGAAATGTGAGAAGTTTTTTTTTTTTTTTTTTGAATGGTGTTGGATAAGCTTGCTTTCTTGCATCGTATGCCTCTGCTAATGCTAATGTGGACCACACTAATAAAATTTCCCCCCTAATTGCCTTGCAGATTCACTCAAGTTAATCCACAAGGGGCTTTCAGGATATAACTGTGCTATCGTGTCTGGGCAGAATTGTGGGCACACACATTCTAACCTTGCTGCATTTTTTCATCATAGCTATTGTTTATTTTATGTCAGAAAGATATATTTTTGTTTACCATGTACATAACTGCCTCAAAGAGATTAAGCTAATAATGCAAAGATGAAAAGCTATCAAAAAATCTTATCAAAAACCTATCGTTAAAAACTAAATTGGACATTCTAAAAAAACTGGATTTCTGAAAGTGCTAGATTTACACTACATTCCTGGGTTTGAGCAATTTGAAAGTCAGCAGTGCCACAAGTTGTTATTGTAAATAATGTAAATACGGTCAGAGTCACATTAATGATGAAATAGGTTCCCGGCCATATTTAAATTTTTTAATATATATACAGTATATATATATATTACACACATACATTAATGCTCTGTTTTACAGCCTTAATTGAAAGCACTAAACAGGCAACACCTGTGTATGTATGTAAATTCAAGATCGATTATGAATAATTTGTGTTTATATTTAGGCCTGGCTACTAGGTTGGAGGACATTACAGTTTATCATTTAATAATGAATCCAATCATTATACAGTCATATTTAGTAGTCATACAGACTTGAACTGTTCTCCACCTAAATGTGTATACTTCTGCATTTTCATGCTTGATCACTTGGCCGTGTCTTGCCTTAGATGTAACTGAGCGGCTTTCTTATTAGCGATCCATGACCAGCCATTTTAGTAACAAAATTAACTTCTGGTATAAATATTTTCATAACTACACCCAATTTTTTTTTTTTTTTGTGTAACTGTGCCTTTAAAATAAGACCACTGATCGGATCCTGCAAGCATTGCAGAAGTCCCCAGCAGCAAAATTTCTCAAGGTTGATTTCCTGTTGAATATCAAAAAAATTTCCTAGAATGTCAATAAAAATACAAGCCCCTAAAAAATCAGGTGCAAGTCTAAAGCAAACAGCCGTTAAGAAACTGCAATGCTGGGGAAGAAACAGTACATGATCTGCAGATTGCAAGAAGCACACACTGAAAAGTAATGAGCCTGGTGTGGACAGCAATTTTCTCTTTTTTTTTTTTTTTTTTTTTTGCATACCAAAACTAGGTGCCAGCACATACCATGACAACTCGTCATGGAATGAAAAACAGCTCTGTGTAAAAGCTTGGTTCCCACCAGAAGGACCCCCAAACCCATTTAGAAACCCAAATGAACATAGCATTTTTTTTTTTTATTTTTTTTACTTTATCTGTTATTGATGAAACTTGGGAGAAAAATAATATACACCATAAACATTTACATCTCTAAGTACATATGATGCTTTATGTAAAAGATGGGGGATGAAAGAAGATAAAATATTGATGATGTAGAAGATTGCTGAGCACTAAAGAAGAACATGAATAGCATTAGTAATGCTAATGCTATTCTGATCTGTAACCAAGTCACAAAGGAGATTAGGCAGGCAAACGCAGATTATGAGAAATCCTTGGCAAAGGATGCAAAGAAAAACAGAAAAGAGTTCTTTACCTATGTAAACTCTAGAAGGAAGGGGATGAATCAGATTGGTCCACTGGATATTGATGGTTCAACTGTTGATGATCCTGCTCAGGTGGCTAACAAATTAAACGAGTATTTTGCACCTACATTCACACATGAGGTGTTATTCAGGAAGGGGGAATGCCAGAGGTGAAGTAAACTGGCAGTGAGCTAGATGATTTTGTAATAACTGAGAGGAAAGTGGAGGAGAAATTGTTGAGGATAAACATAAAAAAGGCAACCGGCGTGGATGGGATCTATCCAGTTATATTAAAGGAGGCAGCAAAGGAAGTAAGCAAACCCTTAGCCATAATTATGAGAGCTTCTTTGGACTCAGGGGAGGTACCCATAGACTAGAGATGTGCAAATGTGAACCCAATTCACAAAGGAGGATCAAAGGCTGACACAAGTAATTATAGACCTGTGAGTTTAACTTCTGTTCCAGGAAAATGGAAAATTAATGGAGGCACTGGTTAAAGGACTGCAGGATCATCTAGACAAGACTTCAGTTATAGCTCGGACACAGCGTGGTTTTGTTAAGGGGAAGTCTTGCCTGACCAATTTGATTGAATACTATGATACAGTCACAAAAGAACTGGACGCAGGGAATAACTTTGATATTATATATTTGGATCTTAGATAGGCTTTTGATACTGATGCACATGGGAGACTGTTGCACAAATTGGAGCAGTGTGTCATTGGAGGCAAATTACTGCTATGGATAAAGGGATGGTTGAGGGGGGAGAAGACAGAGAGTGGTAATCAATGAACACTGCTCATCGTGGACTAATGTTATTAGTGGAGCCCCTCAGGGTTCAGTGTTGGGTCCATTATTGTTTTCTGTTGTTGTTATGTTATTTTGGTTTTTAAGAGCATTAGCAACTAAGGCCATATTGCTCCGGGCATATGCGGTGGTCATTCCCTGACCTTTCCGCATCCTCCGTATTTGATGGTCATGGGCTCGAACCCCAGTTTAATCAAGAAGCGTGTGCTACGCACTGCTGCTCCTGTCCACCTGGCTACGGAGGTGGCATTGTTTTCTGTATTTATAAATGATATCGATGATGGTATATCAAGCTTAATGTCCAAGTTTGCAGACGATACAAAGGTTGGCAGGGTTGTTAAGGACACTACTGATGCTATGCTGCTGCAACAGGATCTGGAAAGGTTGAGCAGATGGGCTGAGAGGTGGCAAATGAAGTTTAACGTTGAAAAATGTAAAGTACTGCATATGGGAAACAGCAACCCCAGAGCAACGTATCAACTCTGTGGTACTACACTGACAGTGGTAGAGAATGAAAAGGACCTGGGGGTAATTGTGCAGGCAGATATGAAGTTCTCTGAGCAGTGTAGATGGGCTGCAAGAGTAGCTCATGGTGTCTTGTCAATGATATACAGGAATTTTTCTAGCAGGGATAAGGAGGGTGATTATTCCCTTGTATAAGGCAATGGTCCGGCCACACCATGAGTACTGTATACAGGTCTGGAGACCTTATTTCAAGAATGATGTAGAGCTGCTGGAACGAGTACAGAGAAGGGCAACAAGATTAGTGAATAGAACAAAGGGTTGCTCTTACGAAGAAAGGCTTAAGTTTTGCAAATTACAGTGTCTGGAGACTAGGCACCTGCGAGGTGATCTGATTGAGGTGTATAAAGCCTTAAATGGTTTGAACATGCTCAATGCTGATGGGATTCTTCCTCTTGTTTAGAATAATCACCTGAGAGGGCATAAATTCAGATTGAGGAAAGACAGATGTAGGATAGATGTGCGGAAATTTGCCTTTAGCCAGCGGGCAGTTGGTTGGTGGAACAGACTTCCATCCTTTGTTGTGGAAGTTGATAGCTTAAATAAATTTAAGGCTCAGCTGGACAGGTATTTCGAATGAACAGAGGAGTAAAATCGAAGTGGGTTTTTTTTTTTTTTTTTTTTTGGCTGATGCTGCATAAGCTTGTTTTCTTGCATCATATGCCTCTTCTAATGCCAATGCTATATCTATCATAGACTTCCATGTCACCCATTAATTTATATGTATCCCATGTATTTTTCTTCTCTGCCATATGTCTCATTATCTCATTAGTTCATCTGATATCCATTTAGGCCTAAACCTCGAACAATATTTCTTAGTTGGTGTGTAAAGCCTAGTAGCTTCCAAGATAAGTTCTTTGAATGCTTTCCATTTTAAATTTGCTGTTGGTAACATCATCAGTTTGTCCAACTGTATAGAATTTAAATACTGTCTCAGACCATCGTAGTCGCCTTTACAAAAGCAAAAACCCTTCCCTTTACCCCTGATGGTAGTTACCTCTTTGAGTAAATCCCACTTCAGCACACTGTAATCACTGCCACCTAGTGATTCCTTTATCTGCAGATTCTTAATGCATGAAGAATCACTACTGATTATCAGATCAAGATAATCAGTAGTGATCATTACTCCCTCTAGTTGCCTAAATAGAGAAAAATAAAGAAAAATTATCTGTTATTGAGGAAACTTGGGAGAAAAATAATATAAACCATAAACATTTCCATCTCTAAGTACGTATGATGCTTTATGTTAAAGATGGGGGATGAAAGAAGATAAAATATTGATGATGTAGAGGATTGCTGGGCAGTAAAGAAGAACATGAATAAATAAAGGTTTTATGTAACTGAGATGTTGACTGTCTCTATCAGGATGCATTACAAGTTGGTCAACAGGGAATCGAGTGAAATTATTAAGGCAATGCTGGTAGAAAGATAACAGTTTCTTTAGATACAAGCTTTTGACTTTCTTTTGACAAAGGTGTATTTTTTTTTTTTATGCTACATTTAAAATAATTTTAATAAGGTTTTATCTATATGATTTTATATTTCATGATGTAAAGTGTACTGAATTTTATTTAAAAGAATTCCTTTCTTCATAAATTATGTAAATCATCACACGATTGTTTCATTTTTTACAAAAACTACTTGTGCTATTTTTAATAAAATTGGTAGAACCCATACAGGAATAGTTAAATTTAAAAGTACTATAACAGCATTAGAAGCAGTAAAATAACTCACATAATAAATTAATAATGATGGTGATGATACAGTAAACCCTCACTAATCCGGTTGCAGTTAATCTGGATCGAAATACAAAAAATTCCATTCACAGCTGAATACTGTAATTTGAAAGACACACGGGATTTAGGAAGGCAGATGAGTCACTCTGGCTTTCCCAGAGAGAGATGAAACATATATTACATTGTCTTGCATGTTGACCAGTATTGTTGCTGACTCTGAGTCAGACGGGTGTTATTGTTTATATCGCTTCATTTGCCTACTTCTTTATATATATATATATATATATATATATATATATTTCCCCCTCCCCCCAAACACGAGAGGTATTAGAACCTGTAGTACTTAGTACTGTGCTTGGGTTGGAGGTTGAGAAGACGAAAGAAGATATTTGTTGACATTGGACTTGAACTACTGTAGACTCATTTTCAGGAAATACGTATGAAGGAAGGTTGTTCCAGAAAACTGCAGTTCAATGAATAAATGAGGAAGATGAAAAATTGGTTCTGTGAGTTTGAAGTTGGAAAGTAAATGTATGTGATGTTGGCTGGTGGCAGCACGTGTTCGGACTGTTTTGAAAGAGAGAGCGAGATATATAGAAACCAATTCAGAAGAACAGTGCCCATGGAAATATCTGTAGAAGAGGCATGCAGCAAAAACAGTACATCTATGAGACAGTGAGTGGAGAGAGACTGTTAGAGATGAATCATTAATTAACCTAACTGCCCTCTTCTGAATGGAATTATGAAGTCTGAGAGAGGTTTTGGGGGGGGCACCACCCCAGATGTGGAAACAATATTCCATGGTAGGGCAGATTTGTGATTTGTAAAGAGTGAACAGCTGTTTGGAAGAAAAGTAATGCCAAGAGCGAAAGAGAAAACCAAGTTTTTTAGATGCAGAGAAAGCAATATTTGTGATGTGCTTGTGCCAAAAGAGATGAGAAGTCAGGGCAATCCCCAAAAGAGAAATATCATTTTGCCTAGAAATCGGAGTGTCACCAAAGATAATCATAGGAGCAGAAGAATCCTTTTTGCGAGATATAAGACAAGACTGAGTTTTAGAAGGATTGAAATCAACTAAGTTGTCTTTGCCTCACTGGAGAATTACCTGGACCACCAAATACAGAGGATGCAGAAAGGTTAGGGAATGACCACTGCATATCCCCGGAGCAATATGGCCTTAGTTGCTCATGCTCCTAGAAACCAAACAACAACAACCTGGAGATTGGCATTTAAGGAATTGGTAGCAGATTTTCGAGAAATTTAAGCTGATTGAGTCGGACAAGGTTTCTCAAAATGGAAAGTGGAATGCAATGTGCTATCATCGGCAAAACTATGAATAGGATTTCCAGTCAATGGAAGAAGGTCATTAATATACAAGAGGAAAAGAGTGGGGGGAAAGAACTGAACCTTGGGGGACACCGTCATTAGTGTAGAAGTTACCCTCAGTGAGCGATCTACCATCACAGAAAACCATCAGAGAGTGATCAGAGAGAAAGCTAGATAACCAATTACAAAAAACAGTTGGCAAACCATAAGATGGAAGTGTTTAGAAGACCTTTATGCAAAACTCGATCGAAAGCCTTTGAGATGTCAAGAGCAACTGCTTGTGTTTCACCAAACTTTTCTATTGAATTAGTCCATAAATGGGTAACATAAGCCAGAATATCACCAGTGGATTGACACTGACGGAATCCATACTGGAGATCGTTGATCAGACAGAAGGTTTCTAGGCAGTTTAAGAATTGGCAGCTAATTAATTTCTCCATTACTTTAGAAAGAGTAAAAGTAATTGCAATGGGATTATAATTGGACAGGAGGGATTTGTCACACTTTTTGGAACTGGCTAGATATGAGCAAATTTCTAAGCAGAAGGAAAAACACCTTTGGAAGAAGAAAGTGAAAAAAGGCGGCAAAGAACAGGAGTAAGTTTAGGAGCACAGTTTTTGAGATCAAGTGGAGAAATACCATCGGGATCAGGAGCTTTCTTAGCATCAAGATTGTCAAAATCCTTCTGACATCCTTTTGACGGAAGTCCACAGGAGGCATTAAATGAAGTGTGTTGGGAATGGTTTGAGGTGTTTTACCAAGATCTTTAATACATGACGTGGAAGAAAAATGGAATGCTAACAGGTCAGTTTATCCTTGGCTGAAGTGACAACAGAACCGTCTGGTTTGGACAGAGGTCGGAGCGGAGATGGGTAAAGGTTGTGGCCAATAGCTTTGGCAAGAGACCAGAATGCTCGGCTACCATTAGGGCAAGAAGCAAGTTTTCTACTCTTAGCCTGTTCAAACTCTAGTTTGGACTGATTGATAACTGCTTTACAAATGTTGCAAACTTTGGGTAGGCAGAAAATGAAACTGAAGAATTAGAAACAAGCCAATTACGATATGCAATGTTCTTCTCTTGAACAGCCTTAGCACATTTATTGGAAAACCAAGGTTTAGATAAAGTATGAGATTTTAAAGTGGAGTGTGGGATAAAGGATTCCGTTCCTGCAAGAATAATTTCACTGACATGATCTGAGCAAATGTTGACATCAGAAGTTTTGAAACAGTAATCCGACCAAGGAAAAGAAGAAAAGAAATCTTGCAGGTCATCACATTTTGCATTCTTGTAATGCCAAACAATATGAGGTTGGGAATAGCCATGAGATAAAGGCTCCATTGGAGAATAGAGACAATCACCAAGTTGTGATCTGAGGTGCCTAAAGGACCTCTCACTTCTACCATGTACTTAGAAGAATTGTTTGTGAGAAAAAGATCAAGCTTTGTTGGCTGTATGGTTTGGATTGTCCGGTATTCTTGTAGGTAAATGAACAATCTGTGCAAGGTTGTTAGTAATTGCTAAAGCCTCAGCATCTCGACCATCTTGGTCAGCGTGACTAGAAAACAGAAGCCAGCTGGAGTTGTGAACGTTAAAATCACGAAGGAAAATTACCTTACTGTTAGGAAAGTTGGACTGGAGAAAGTCAAGTTGCAAAGAGAAGAAGTCAAAAAGCTCGAAGTGATTAGTGGAGTTGGAAGAGAATGGTAGAGATGGTAGAGACAACAGATGAATTTGACACAATGAGGTAGAGAGAGATTTTAAGCCAGAGATCGAAAAGAGGAGATTCCAAATTACCAAGTCTCTGACAGGGAATATCGGAACAGACATATGCACAAGTACCACCTTTGAGGCGAAAGGAATCATACAGCGAATAATTTGGGCAACTGAGATGAGCAGTAGTTGAATCAACCGATAACTGAGATTCTGTCAGAAAAGGTACATGGGGTTTGGCAGACTGCAAGTGGAAATGGACGTTGTTGAGATTAGAATTGAGAACACGTATATTTGTGAAATGAATTAGGAAGTGTTTGGGAGGTTTAGATCTTTTCGCAGATAAGCTTACTCTATTAGTTTGATCAATCATGGTGTATTGAATAGTAAGAAAAAGTGGGGGACGTGCTGTATGAAGTAATGAATTTTTTGGATATGGCATACACATTGTAAGAATATACCCAGATCCGTGACATGACGTGGTCTCGACAATGCCCCCCCCCACATACACACTACTTGGACTCCCTCCAATCACTATCTGGCAGAGTAGCGGTACCAAGATTATACCCTAGCTGATCCGGAAGCCTCCTAAAGAGTTACCAATAAGTTTGGTCCGGTGTGCTAACTAGCGGCCAGCCTGTGAACACCATTTTAGGGCTTTACTCTCGAAATGTAAGGAAGATTGGATCTCGCCGTGATGTCCATCATAATCTCAAAAGTCATTAGTCATACTGCATGATGGAAGAGATCGTGGATGGGTTGACCAGAACTTAGCTCTGGAGACTAAACATGGGTTCCACCACTTCAAACCTCCAATAAGCAAAGTGGTGGTATTGCGCCGGTCGATGAGAATCATCCATCACCAGTATTGCCTGGTAACACAGAGGCGGCATTCCTCCATGTGGTGTGGGCACCACACCTCGACCCCTGTTTACGTTGGTTCACACCTGGGTGGTCACCCACCGTGTGCCTTGTGCATGGAGGTTATACCCAGGATTACTAACAGTCCCACTATCGTGAAGCTGCAAGCAGGCTGTCCAGACTTCGTCGAAATTGGGTCCACTTGACTTGAGTGTCACCCGAATATCAGTTCCATCAGTGTTTTAGACTCCCAGGTAGCACGTACAGCTTGACTGGCATATCTGAAAGAATGAATGTGGCAACCTCAAGGACCAAACTATTACATATACTTCTTTATATGTATATATGTTAACATATTTTTTAATATGTTAACAACCTCAAGGACCAAACTATTATTACATATACTTCTTTATATGTATATATGTTAACATATTTTTTATATTATGAGCTTATGTAATAGTTGACTAAGCCACAACACTGTTACCTTGTCGAGGTCCTCTTATGCAGACGGTTTCATCGTTTTTCTGATAGTCACACCTTTAATGCTATTAGATGTATCCGCAAAATCTAATAGCTTCCCTTTATTTTTTACGATGTTGCGTATGGGTTGGTGCTTTCAACTGAACAAAAATTTAATAATTTCAATTTTTGTTCAGTTGAAAGCACAACTGTTTTGCAGTTGCTCATCATTTTCGCAGTTTCTAAACTGAAAAAAATATATTTACTATAAATAAAATTTTCAACACTCCTGACATAAGTAACGAAACAAAATTTGTCTTTTTGCAGTGCGACAGAACACGATGTACTAAAACAAACTATATAATATCGGTGTAGATACACCATAGTTTACCCATAGATTTAACTACATATGTAGTGTAAACGCATCATTTAATTTTATCTCATATTATGGCTGCCTTCGTAATGAGATACCAGGTATTGCACTACTTCGAATAAATAACGCTCCTCTAGTAGAGGAGACTACTGTGTATCATTCTGTACACCATCTGGCATATCTCATTGTGGAACGACTTCGCAACCTGTGATGGCACGTTTGCATTATCAGGGTACCTGCCCACCCACCAATGATGAAGCCAACTAGCTTTGAAATGGCCATCTGGGTGGTGGTGCCCACTGAGAATAAATAAAAGTAGTCTCCTCTACTAGAGGAGACTACTGTTATTTATTTGTAGTGGAATACCTTGTATCTCATTGTGAAGGCAGCCGCAATATGAGATAAAATTAAACAATGCCTTTATTTTATGTAATTAAATTTATGGGTAACTATGGTGTATCTACACCGATATTATATAGTTAATTTGAACCCATTTCATATTATGCCTTGCGCATTTAATCTTCAAATACTAAAAAAACTAAACATTCGTGCTCTTTTCATTGTTTTTTTTGAGCGGCAGATGTGAAGACGGGATAATAGGTACATTCATCTCCCAAACACAACTTATAACACCACTTCTTGTCTCTTATTTACAACTTGCAATCATCTGTTTATACCTATTCTATTTATTACTTGAATTTTCTGATTTCCGATGGATATTTTTTTTACTTTGGAGTCTTGTAGTGCCCTGGTTAATCCGATCCCAGTGAATCGAGAGTCTGCTATACAACTTCTCAGTCTTCTATTGATGGATAAATGTGTTGTTTTTATAGTTTTTAAAAGACAATACAAGGTTTTTAAAAGGCTGTAGAGTGTTTTAAAAACCTTTCATTAAATTTTCTATTTATTTGTGTTCTAAGTTTTTTTTTTTTTTTGTCTTTTAGGGCAATCTTTTGCTTCACTAATCTGGATTATTGCTTAATCCGGATGACCTCTTTCCCCAATTAATCTGGATTAGCGAGGGTCTACTGTAATAATATAACATAGATATATAATGGGCACATATCAGTGAAATAATAATAATAATAATAATATAACTAATTACAAGGTCTGGCTGGTACTGGCTGGATGCTGCCTCTGCTGTAAAGATGTCAACCTGTCATCCCCATCTGCCAGCATCTGGTGCCCACATCAACCAGTCCAGCTCAAGTTACCCTTCACACAACAGGACTCTATCCCAGGCACCTCATATCCAGAGCCGAGAAAGATTCAGCATACCTACCAACAGTGCTCAGTGGACACCCTTTTGTATGGACTCCTACAGCTATCATCAATATCAGAAACCAAGGTAATGCATTCTTGTTTTTCCCAGCTGGAAGCTTTTCAGTGCCCTAATTTGATCATTTCTGTAGTTGCTATGTTTTGGCGTACAGAATGTGGAAATTGGACCATGTGCATAAGTTCAGTTATCCAGAATTCCCACCCCCCTTCAGTATTTGGCAATGGCTCATACTGTGTTTTCATTTTGTACCGCAACATTTCAAATCAAAACAACCAGAGGAAACAGACATTCTCTTTGTGAGTAGTGCCCATATGTCACAATGTGCTACTGATTTTCTGTAGAAAAAGCACCAGAAGTGGATTTTGTACCTTGTAACTTTTGGCTCTTTTGAGAAATGGAAAAAGATCTTGGCTGATAATTTCCATCAAATCAAAGCCATGAATGCAGAATTAAAGGTAGTGTTAAGAATGGTGTGGATCTCACATTCATAGGTTAAGCAATGGAATAAATGCATTGTATAAGTTTAATCTGTTGCTTTGATTATTCATCATGATGCCTTGATGTAGATGAGGTAAAAGTTGGAGTAGAGTAGGAAGAACATAATGTACGAATTGATAAAAAATTTTTAGATGTAGCACACATGCAAAATGGACTATATTTAATTCCTTGATGAATTCTGATCTCTCTCTCTCTCTCTCTCTCTCTCTCTCTCTCTCTCTCTCTCTCTCTCTCTCTCTCTCTCTCTCTCTCTCTCACTCAGACTACACCCAGTCTCATTGGAGTAGAGGCAGAGAGATTATACACAAACTGATCCATCCTCCTAGACAGCTAGCAAAATAGGTTTAGTTTGCTCAACTATGTAATGGCTGACTTTTTTCCAGCCGTTTTAAACCTGTACCCTCAAAATGTGAGGAGTCTTGTATTTCACCATATAACATGATCTGTGTCCTCTAATAATATCCAGTGATGATATTCTACATCCCCTGATATCAATGTAAACAAAGTGGCACAGAAGGTTGACCATTCTTTTGTAATGTGAATGTCACACCTTATCTCCTGTTCATATTATTTGACACCTGGGTGATCACCTCCAGAGCACTAGATGCTTTTTTTTTTTTTGACTCTACATATGGTGATATACCAGCAAGGAAAGTATTGTTGCAGAATGACCCAGAAATTAGGCCTACTTAACTTTCAAGCGACACCTTAATTCAGCTCCGTTAGCATTTTTAGACTCCGAAGTAGCAACCCTGGTTGCTGTACTTTTAAGAATATGCCCATCTTCAGGGATAATTAAGTTATATTAGGTTATTATGGGGAGAGGAGTTATTTTTGAACTTTGACAACTATTGTTAGATGTATTAGCATATAATCAGCCTATAGTCTTTACCAAGTCTGTTCATCCGCATGTAACGGAGGGACTCCCAGTGGACAGATTCTCACGAAATTTTATATTTGGCTCATATAGATATAGAAAGATTTGTCATATAAACATATGAAATATAGTTCATATAGAAAGATTTGTCAAGCCATCTCAAATTTAAAAATGGACAAATAGAAATCTGGCAGTTATTATTTCTTTTTTTCATACAGTTTGCATGAAAAAAAAAAAAAAAAAAAAATCATTAGCTTTAGACAGTCCATGCACGCTTCACGTGTTGTCTTATATAAGACTCATGAACATGGTGCTGCTTGTGAACAGATACATATATACAAGAAAAAAGACTTGAAAGTACATGAGAAAGAGCAACACATATTATACAGTTGAAAGTAAACTGAACTGCTGTTTAGAGAACACAAAACTATAGTTTTTATTAAATATTATGTAAAATTATAATCTTAGTAATTAATTGATAAGAAGATAACTATATTTATTTTTCACTTCATTTAATCACAAAAAAAAAAAATAATAATATAATGCACCACCTGAAATGTAATGTGTGCTGTGTACACTATCTGACTTATGATAGAAGTATTTTATCTGATCTTTTAACATTACTTAATAAGAAATAGTCAAACTTGGTGATAATGAGCATCAAAGGATGGACAAAATTTCCTCATTATTACCGTTACTCGCTATATCAGTGATAGCAGAGATGGGGAAATCCCTGGGCCATTAAACAATGAATACTGTATATTAGTGATGAGTTAAGTCTACCTCCTATTGTTTTAAATTCTCAATAACTTGGTCGTGTTTGGCATAAAGGTCTTCTAAACAAGCTTCTGTTTCATGGTTTGCCAACTGTTTTTTGTAATTGGTTATCCAGTTTTCTCTCTGATCATTCACTGAGGGTGATGATAGATGGCTCTCTGTCTTCTAACTTTTCTGCTAATGCTGGTGTTCACCAAGGTTCAGTTCTTTCCCCCACTCTTTTCCTCTTGTATATTAATGACCTTCTTCCATTGACTGGAAATCCTATCCATAGTTTGGCCGATGATAGCACATTGCATTCCACTTTCCATTTTGAGAAACCTTTCCCTGCTCAATCAGCTTCAACTTCTCGAATATCAGCTACCAATTCCTTAAATGTCGATCTTCGGGTAATTCTCCAGTGGGGCAAAGACAACTTAGTTGATTTCAATCCTTCTAAAACTCAGTCTTGTCTTATCTCGCAAAAAGGATTCTTCTGCTCCTATGCTTATCTTTGGTGACACTCCGATTTCTAGGCAAAATGATATATCTCTTTCGGGGATTACCCTGACTTCTAACCTCTCTTGGCACAAGCACATTACAAATATTGCTTCCTGTGCATCTAAAAAACTTGGTTTTCTCTTTTGGTCTCCGTGTTACTTTTCTTCAAAACAACTGTTCACTCTGTACAAATCGCAAATCCGCCATGGAATATTGTTCCCACATCTGGGGCGGTGCCCCCAAAACCTCTCTCAGGCTCCTAGATTCCATTCAGAAGACGGCAGTTAGGTTAATTACTGACTCCTCTCTAACAGTCTCTCCGCTCACTGTCTCATAGACGTACTGTTTCTGCTACTTACATGAGCACTGCTCTTCTGAATTGTCTTCTATAATTCCTGCTCTCTCTCTCTCTCTCTCTCTCTCTCTCTCTCTCTTTCAAAACAGTCTGAACACGTGCTGCTACCAGCCAACATCCATTTACTGTCCAACTTCAAACTCACAGAACCAACTTTTCTTCTTCCTCGTTTATTCATTCAACTGCCGGTTTCTGGAACAATCTTCCATCATACGTATTTCCTTAAAAATTATAGTCTACAGAAGTTCAAGTCTAATGTCAACAAATATCTTCTTTCGTCTTCTCAACATCCAATCCAAGCACTGTACTAAGTACTATAGGTTCCAATACCTCTCGTGTTTGGGGTTTTCATAAAAAGGGGGGAACCACTTTAGGTGCTCCTCCCCACCCAACACCAAACACTATGCCACATTGCAGTTAAGGGCAACTGGTTGGATTCACTGAACAACTAGAAATTTTAAAATTGGAAATTGACCAATTTCCAATATATAAATATATATATAAAACCTATATATATATATGTAATATTAAACCTGTGTAAATCATACCATCTGTACATAATACATTTGATATTATATTTTTTAATAGTGTTCCAGAAGATCCTCAATTATGGAATGATGTGACAGTGCGAAATGCAGTTTTGGAACTCTTACGTGAAATATCTCAGAGTAAATTGGCCAAATTATGCCCACTCTCCCAAGTATGCTTATTTTTTGCCATATTTGTAATTGCTTACATTGATAGAATAAATGCTGTAATGAAGGTGTTAGTTGTTAATGGCTGCTGCCACTAATTTTGTTCCCCTCATTAATTTTGAAGTACAGTATTTTTATCCTTTTTTTTTTTTTTTTTTTTTTCTAACTCGTTTGTGTGTATGCACCTTCAGGTAACTTGAGTTGACCATTGTGTTTTTTTTTGTTTTTTTTTAACGTTGACACTTAAATGTAAAGATCCCCCTAATTACCAGTTTTTATCATCTGTTACATTGTGCTAAGTCTAATAATTCACTAGATGGTGCAGGTCTGCTTGTATTAAGTCTGCATAAATATCCAACTACAGTATTTTAAATTTACAATTTACCACATATCATACTAACCCTGTTGAAGCCAGACAGTTTACTCTGCCCACCCTCTAGGTATAAGATGCTGTCACCTCCATATTAATTTCTTTTCAATCTCTTAAGTTTAATAAGATGTGTTTTCATTTTTAGATATGATAAACTTAAGCTCATCACACTTAAGAAAGGCTACTAGCTTCAACAGGACATTTATCAGGCACTAGCTAAGTCAAAGTAGCTCCATTCATGAGGCAAGAAAGCTAGTGCAGGAAGCAATAGCTTATCTTATTAAAAAAAAAAAAAAAAACGCCTATTGTGATGGACTCTTTGATATCATTCACGCTAACTTTGACCTGCCCGTAGGATTAATCCCTGTTCACATAGTGATTAATCTGTCTCGTAATCATGTTGCCTTCACTTTCTTAAAGTCACCACTCAGCACTTCTCCTCATATACAAACCTTTGAGATCAGCGTATTCTTCCTAGATGCTAAGAGCTTACAGAACAAGATTCAGATTCACACTCTTCTCAAACTAACTGGCATTAATGACTGTAGTTTTATTGCATCTTCTGAGATGTGTCTTACACCTGAAAGTGTAAGTTGAGGCATATGATGCAAGAAAGCAAACTTATACAGCATCAGCCAAAAAAAAACAAAAAAACCCTTCCCATTTCACCCATCCAGTCACTCCAAATGTTTATCTAGGTCAGCCTTAAATTTATTTAAGTTATCAACTTCCACAACAGATAGAAATCTGTTCCAGCAATCAACTACCTGCTGGCTAAAGGCAAACTTCCACACATCTATTCTACAATTGTCTTTTCTCAATTTGAATCTATGCCCCCTCAGGTTCTTAATCTGAGCAAGTAGAAGTATTCTGTCAGCATTGAGCTTGCTCAAACCATTCAAGGCCTTATACACCTCGATCATATCACCTCACAGGTGCCTAGTCTCCAGATGCTGCAACTTGCAGAACTTAAGCCTCTCTTGGTAAGAGCATCCCTTTGTTCCACTCACCAAACTTGATGCCCTTCTCTGTACTCATTCTAGCAACTTCTTCCCGAAATGCCCACTATCTCATGCATGATTACTTTTTGCCATATTTGTAATTGACTACATTGATAGATTAAATGCTGTAATGAAGGTGTTAGTTGTTAATGGCTGCTAATTTTGTTTCCCCTCTTTGAAGTACAGTATTTTTTTCCTTTTCTTCTAACTTGTTTGTATGTATTGCTCATTCAGGTAACTTGAATTGAACATTGTGTGTGTGTTTTTTTTTTTTTTTTTGGTTGACACTTGAATGTGAAGATCCTCCTAATTACAAGTTTTTGACCATTGCCTTATACAAAGAGACAATTACCTTTGACTAAGGAATTCTTAATCAAAGAAGAAGAAATTAATCACTTATAAGTTTATCAAGCGGGAATCTGCTGTACACCAATGGAAACAGTGAAAGGAGTGAAGCTTGAATTGGATTTCTGGTCCATAAAGATTTAAAAATCAACATTTTGGAATTCAAAAGTACATCACCAAGGGTGTCAAGACTAATACTCAAGATTTCTAAGAGGTACAAGCTAAAGGTTATAATGATTTATGCACCAACATTGAGCCATGACGATGAAGAGGTTGAAGAAATGTACACCGAAATTGAGAGTCTTCTAGATGAGCAGAAAACCCACTACACTATTATTATTATGGGAGACTACTACACTATTATTAAATCAATGCTAAGGTTAGAAAAAGACAAAACACCGCAGAAAGGGGAACTATAGGAAATTTTGAAATTGGTGAAATACTTGTGGAATTTGCAGAATCTCAAGGATTGTCAATAATGAACACTTTTTTCAAGAAAAGGGTGAACAGAAAGTGGACATGGAAGAGTCCAAATGGATTAACAACTAACGAAATCAACTTCATCCTCGCTAACAGAAGATATATCGTGAATGATTTTACCGTCCTGAATAAGGTAAGTGTTGGAAGTGATCATAGAATGGTAAGATGTAGATGTAGAATGGTAAGATTTAGATGTAGGAAAGGAAAAAACTGACTTGAGTAAATAATACAAAGGTCTTTGAGATAACAGAAGAGGAGAAAAAGCAGTATGTACTGGAACTTAAGAACACGTTTGAGCTTCTGGAGACTTTTCAGAAACAAGATATTGACAAGGAATACAATAATTTTCTGAAAGTGATAAAGCCCAAGAAACCTATAGGGAAAAAGAAATCCAAAGAAGAAAAAATTAGTCAAGAAACACTTGTTATGATGAACCGAAGGCGACAAATGAAGAGCAAGATTACAAGAATACTGACAAGGGGAAAGTTGAGTATACTGAGTTATGCAAAGCCATTAGAAAGAGACTCAGAGAGGACATAAAAAGATTTAACACAAGAAAAGTAGAACAGGCATTAAGGGAAAACAAAGGATTTAAATCAGCAGCCATGAGCAGGAAGACAAATGATACTGAAACTGAAGTATAGTGATGGTGTACTTATAAATAGCAGAAGACTACTATAGAGAATTATACAAGGAGCGATGGAATGATGCCAGCAGTGGGGAAGATGGATTGCAAATTAGCAACACATACAACATACCCGATATTCTTCCTGATGAGGTTGAACATGCATTGAAGAAAGTGAAGAATCAGAAAGTCCCAGGGGAAGATGAAGTTACTGTAGAGTTGTTAAAATTGGGAGGAAGAGACAACACAAAAACTGGCAAGGAAATAAATCAGAAATTGAAAATTATAGACCAATTAGCTTGTTATCCCACATCTACAAGTTGTTCACAAGGGTCATTACTAACAGATTAGAAAGAATACTTGATGAGAATCAACCAAAAGTGCAAGCTGGCTTTAGGACAGGATTCTCAATTATGGATCACCTTCATGTAATATCACAGCTAATGGAGAAAGCAAATGAATATAAAACACCATTATGCCTGGCATTTGTGGATTATGAAAAGGCATTTGACTCCATATAGCAGAAGGCAATGTTTCAGGCACTGAAAGACAAGGCATAGATACCCCATATATTATGATTTTGAAGAAAATATATGAGAACCCTACCTCCTTTATTAGACCAATAGGATTAGATTACTTCCCTTATTAGATTACTACTATTAGAAAGACAGTAGGAAATTTAAAATTGAAAAAGGAGTGCGACAAGGAGACACAATATCTCCGAAGCTGTTTACTGCTGCCCTTGAGGAAGCTTTCAGAAGATTAAACTGGTTGCAGAAAGGAGTCAATGTGAATGGAGAGTACCTAAACCATTTACGATTTGCAGATGACATTGTGGTCATAAGCCACAATCCCAAAGAATTAGAGGAAAATCTTAATCAGATATTTAGAATTAGTAAGGATTTTGGACTAAAGATGAATATGGTTAAAACAAAAGTAATGATGATCAAGTATGCCACGGAAAGGGACATAATGATTGAAGGAGCAGTAATTGAAAAGGTGGAGTCATATACTTATCTGGGACAAGTTATTAGCTGTAATAATGATAAATGGCTGGAAGTCAAGAGAAGAATAAATTTTGGATGGATAGTATTCAGGAAATATAGTAACTTCATCTTCCTCCGGGGCTTTCCGATTCTTCATTTTCTTCAGTGCATGTTCTACCTCATCAGGAAGAATATCGGGTATGTCGTATGTGTTGCTACTTTGCAATCCATCTTCCCCACTGCTGGTATCATTCCCTCGCTCCCTGTATAATTCTCTATAGTAGTCTTCTGCTATTTGAATTATGCCTTCTCTGCTGTTTATAAGTACACCATCGCTATTCTTCAGTTTCAGTATCATTTGTCTTTCTGTATTACTGCTCATGGCTGCTGATTTAAATCCTTTGTTTTCCCTTAATGCTTGTTCTACTTTTCTTGTGTTAAATCTTCTTATGTCCTCTCTGAGTCTCTTTCTAATGCCTTTGCATAACTCAGTATACTCAATTTTCTCCCTGTCAGTGTTTTTCTTGCTGTTCATTTGTTGTTAATCCATTTGGACTCTTCCACGTCCACTTTCTGTTCACCCTTTTCTTGAAAAAAGTGTTCATTACTGACAGTCCTTGAGATTCTGCAAATTCCACAAGTCTTTCACCTCTTTTATTTCTTTCTCCAATTCCAAAATTTCCTATAGTTCCTCTTTCTGCGCTGTTTTGCCTTTTTCCAACCTTAGCATTGAAGTCCCCCATAATAATAGTGTAGTGGGTTTTCTGCTCATCTAGAAGACTCTCAATTTCGGTGTACATTTCTTCAACCTCTTCATCATCATCATCATGGCTCGATATTGGTGCATAAATCATTGTAATCTTTAGCTTGTACTTCTTAGAAATCTTGAGTATTAGTCTTGACACCCTTGGTGATGTACTTTTGACTTACAAAATGTTATTTTTAAAATCTTTATGGACCAGAAACCCAACTCCACCTTCACTCCTTTCACTGTTTCCATTGGTGTACAGCAGATTTCCACTTGATAAACTTATAAGTGATTCATTTCTTCTTCTTGTTTCAGCCAAACCGATGATATTCCAATTCACATTTTCTAATTCCTTTTCCAGCTCTAATATCCTGTCTTCCCCGATGAGTGATTGTACGTTATAACAGGCCAAGTTCAGTTTCCGTGCATGGCAGCCTGGTCGTACCCAGAGATTCTTAGCACCCTCTGCTTCCACTCTGATCTTCTCGCTGCCATAAGAGGGAGAGTGAAAGCTGCTGGGGACTGAGGGCCATTTGTATTGTTGTGCTGTCACATGCTGGAGGGTGAGGGTTTGGTCTTTTCCTCTTCACGCTGACCAGCCGTCTTGAACAGAACCACTCTATACACGTTCGTTGCCACCTAAGTGACGTAACAGGGCTTACCATCGAGAAGGTATGCATGAGTGGATTTTAGGGAGGCAGGCCAACCGGACTTCTCCTAAATCTTCTGTAATAGGGAGATATTGGATCCATCAGTGTTTTAGGCTGAGTGTCTGATAACACACAGGATACCTGTTCCCCTCTAAGCCCCTTTATGGAATAAGAACAACAAATTTAGTATATTAACACAGTTTATTAAGCATAAATTTATTATTCAAGTATATTAAAAAAAAATAAGTAAAATATGAGTAAAATAAGTAAATAAATCGGTCAACTGCCGAGTGTCGGGCAATCAGGATGAAGGGTCTGTAGTCACGAATGGTCGTTAGTGTAGTATCTCCAATAGAGAGCTTTCTGGTAACTGAAAAAAGTTTCTAGTACCCTGGCTTAGCCTAAAACCGAGGAACTAACGAAAATGTTTTCTATTTAAGTCTTTGCAGTTGTTGTGAATGAAAAGGATGGGAGAAACAACTCCAACTTCTTCCTGGGGAAACGATTAAAGTCTTTGGGGAGAAGCGACTGGCAGGTGAGGGCCGTGCAAGACTCCGCGAAGTGCCTCCGTAGCCAGGTGGGAAGGAGCAGCAGTGTGTAGCACAAGCTTCTTGATTAGACAGGGGTTCGAGCCCATCACCACCAAATATGGAGGATGCAGAAAGGTCAGGGAGTGGCCACTGCATATCCCGGAGCAATATGGCCTTAGTTGCTAATGCTCCTAAAACCAAATAGCAAACAACAACAAGCAAGGCTCCATGCAGGTGCCTCCCCACCACTGCCGCCTCAACACTGGCTCTCTGAATACCTCCTTGCCGAGACAACTCCAGCTTTGAAAATTGTTTAAAAATATTTCTCGTCGCAAGATTTATAAATGACCTTTATAAATAACTATTTAGCAACCTTTTTGTCACCAAAAGGAGAGTTGCTTACTACAAAGAAGCGCGCTATCGAAGTGTAATAAAAAATTGTTTTTTTTTAATTTTAACACAAAAAGTAAAGGATAGATTTCAATCGAAATAGATTTTCCTTTTTAAACATCAAATAACGCATAACTAATGTGATTTAGCTCCATTAGCGATGGAAATAGAGGGGGGGGAGCCGCCAGACAGGAAAATTACTCACATTTTCCTGTCTGGCGGCGCCATTTTTAATTTTAAAAGCATTTTAAACCTACTCATTGAGCTCTTTCCAACGGTGTATAATAAGATATAGGTTGTCAACGACATTTTTGTCCCCTCCCCCGCATTTCTCTGACAAATTTTTTTCAACAACGATCAATCTGCCGTTATGTTGGCCCACATGATGTACAAATCCATGCAAAATTTTAAGTCAATTTTATGGTTCCAGAGATACAATGCTGTGACAGACGGACGGACAGACAGACAGACAGACAACCAAGTGACATTATAAGGGTCCTTCATTAGACTGCGGCCCCTAAAAATAATAAGTAAAAATAAATAACATAAATAAAAATAATTTCATAATAAAGTTTTTGTAGAATATTTCAAATTTTTATTAAGTTCTCATCCAACACCCTCTGCCGACTTCTTTTCTTCCTCTTTGTGTGTCTCTTGCTTAATGACGTTTTCGGAGCAGCCACGAATCGACATATTTTGCTGGATTGAAGCGGTCAGTGGTGGGCCTACAAACAGTAGTGAAGAAACTGTTTTTGTCATCAACGAAGCTCTGGTTGGGCTGACAATCAGATTCATTTGTGAAAATCCTCGTTCACATTAACTCGATGAAATTGGTATCCTACTCAGAGCGTCCATAAAATGCTTCAATTCTTCCGAAACCATCTTTTGAATTAGGTATTCCTGAAATCTACGAATTTTATCTCTTTCATTTAACTGTGACCTACCGTATTTCCCAATGTATAAGACGCACCTTAATTTTGGGGCCCGAAATTTGAAAAAAAAAAAAAATGTATTACATAAAGTTATTGAACTCAAGTTTTATTCATCATAAAATTCATACAACTCCTTATCACTTTCAAAACTCCCATCCATTAGCTTGTCCTCATCTGTGTCTGATGACGAATCACTGTCTTCATATATTGCCTCATCCTCAGTTCCATCTATGGCATTTGAAATGCCTTGACTTGACAATGATCTCAATCTTGATATTATCCCAGGATATTTTCACCCAGGTACAAACTTCTCCTATAGTTGGTTTCTTCACTCTTCTTGCTGGTGTCAAATTGCCCCAGAAGACTTCATCCATTGGTTCCATTCGTCTCTCATAGCAGCTTTGAAGGGTTTGTTAATGCTGACATCAAGTGGTTGGAACCGGGATGTCAAGCCTCCAGGTATGACGGCAAGTTTTGTTTTTTGTTCTACAGCAATCTGCTTTGTGTTTTTTGTTATGTGTGCCCTGAACGATCAAGCACCAACAGGGCAGGTTTGCGTAAGAGCCCACCTGGTTTCCTGCTCCAAACTTTCTCAAACCAGATATTCATCAAATCCTGATCCATCCAACCCTTGTCATGAACGTGGACAATCGCTCCTTGAGGATGTCTTCTTTTGGCATTGTTTTACGTTTGAAAATCAGCATAGGAAGCAGTTTGGTTCCATCAGCACAACAAGCTAGAACAATTGTATAATGGCTCTTTTCATGTCCACTTGTCTTCACAGTTACAGTTTTCATCCCCTTTGTTCCATTCACTAATCTTGTTGCCCTTCTCTGTACTCGTTCCAACAGCTCTACATCCTTCTCAGAATGAGGCCTCCAGACCTGTATACAGTACTCAAGGTGTGGCCTGACCATTGCCTTATACAAGGGGATAATCACCTCCTTATCCCTGCTGGAAAAATTCCTGTATATCATTGACAAGACACTATGAGCTACTCTTGCAGACCGTCTGCACTGTCCAGAGAACTTGATATCTGCCTGCACAATTATCCCCAGGTCCTTTTCATTCTCTACCACCATCAGTGTGGTACCACAGAGTTGATACGTCACTGTTGGGTTACTGCTTCCCATATGTAGTACTTTACGTTTGTCAATGTTAAACTTCATTTGCCACCTCTCAGGCCCACCTGCTCAACTTTTCTAGATCCTGTTGCAGCAGCGTACTGTCATTAGTGTCCTTAACAACCCTGTCAACCCTTGTATCATCTGCAAACTTGGACATTAAGCTTGATATACCATCATCCATATCATTTATAAATACAGAAAACAACAATGGACAAAACACTGAACCCTGGGGGACTCCACTAATAACATTAGTCCACGATGAGCAGTGTCAATTGATTACCACTTTCTGTCTTCTCCCACTTAACCATCCCTTTATCCATAGTAGCAATTTGCCTCCAGTGCCACACTGCTCCAATTTGTGCAGCAGTCTTCCATGTGCAACAGTATCAAAAACCTTTCTAAGATCCAAATACATAATATCAAAGCTATTCCCTGCATCCAGTTCCTTTCTGACACATCGTAGTATCCAATCAAATTGGTCAGGCAAGACTTTCCCTTAACAAAACCATGCTGTGTCCGAGCTATAACTGAAGTCTTGTGCGCCTCCGTAGCTAGGTGGGAAGGAGCAACAGTGCGTAGCACATGCTTCTTGATTAGACCGGGTTTCGAGCCCGTCATCACCAAATACGGAAAGGTCAGGGAATGACCACCACATATTCCCGGAGCAATATGGCCTTAGTTGCTAATGCTCCTAAAAACCAAAACAAACAAACAACTGAAGTCTTGTGTAGATGATCCTGAAGTGCTTCTTTAACCAGTACCTCCATTAATTTTCCTGGAACAGAAGTTAAACTAACAGGTCTATAATTACTTGTGTCGCCCTTTGTAAAAGGAGGCTCAAAGTCCTCCTCCTTTTTAAACTTTCTAAATATTGACTGGAATTTGTGGATTAATCATGCGCACACTAGCAGAAGTTTTGTAGATTTATTGGATAACTGTTTTCTACGGCAGCATGTTCGAGAGGCAACCAGAGGGAGCAATACTCTTGATCTCATTATGCAGCAGTGATTATTCATGCATTAAGAATGGGCAGATAAAGGAACCAATATTTGGCAGCAATCACAGTGTACTGATGTGCGATTTACGTAAATATGTAACTACCATCAGGGGTAAAAGGAACAATTTTTGTTTTCATAAAGGTGACTATTGTTGTCACGGACAGTTCTTAAATTCTATACAGTGGGCCCAGTCTGTGATGTTACCAACAGCAAATTCTAAATGGGAAGCATTCAGTGAAATATTCTTGACAGCTACTAGGCTTTTCTTACCAACGAAGAAATACTGTTCACATTTCAGGCCTAAATGGGTGTCAGATGAACTATTGAGAATTGGGGTAGAGAAGAAAATGCAACGGATGCATATAAATTATCAGGCAACCCAGAAGTTTGTGGTAGGTATAAGCTAGTCTGTAATCAAGTCACAAAGGAGGTAAGGCAAGCAAAGGTGATTCATGATTGAGCATTTATGGGATCATATTGAGGCTTCTGCTGACGAGGCTACTAGGAGACGGTCGTGTTCAAAGCCGCTAAGTGGATTTTTCTTATTTATTGATTTGAAATTATTGTTTTTCTAAAACTTTTGATTTAAATTTAGTAGTATAACATTATTTTGTGATTTTCTGATTAATTTGGTGTATTTATTCTTTACTCGGCCTTGTAATTGCATAAAAGTATCGGTAAGGGTATCCACGTGTTTTCAACTCCGCTACCGTTCGTAACTTTCCCGCCTTTGTGATACGATAGTTATATACCGTACTAGATAGCGTTAGTTGAACTTCGTTAGCAGTTAAATTGTACTTTTAAATAAACACATATAACGACTTAGATTACAAACGTAATATGATTAATTATATTTAACATAGTTAATAACATAACATAATTAATTATAATTAATTAATAAATTAATAGAATCATGACTCAGACCAGAGCAGCAAAGCAAAAGGCTCAAGCTAATGGAAGTGCTGTGGCTCAGAGCAGAACTGAGGGGGGGCAGTTGTCCTCTGACTCACAGCCTTATAAAATGCACTGTTTGCTTGATGTTTGCAGAGCAATCGGGTACGGGACATGATACTGCCAAGGGGGATGTCTTTGTGTGTGCGCGATGCAAGGAGTGTATCGATATCAGGCAACAACTCGGCGTTCTTGTGGGCCTATATGAGAGCTTGAAGGACAGGGTGGATGCCCTCGAAGAAACTAAATTGAGGGGCCCATCAAGCTCTCAGCTGCCCACATCAACGCCAGAGCTTGCACTTGGGCATCGCGTGACACAGAGACAACCCCCAAGACAGAATGCGCTGGTTCCGAAGGAACTAGTAGTTGTTGGTGACTCTATTGTCAGGGAAACGGGGAACATGCTTTGTAAAAAAGATAGGTGGAACAGGACCAGGGTATGTCTGCCAGGGGCAAAGGTTGATGACGTTGTAGAGCGAATATCATCTTTTAAGGGCACAAAAGGTGATATAGTTGTACACGTTGGCACTAACAATATTAAGAGTAGGAGACCGGCAGAATTACTTAACAAGTACAGGTCACTGTTGAACAAAAGCCGAGAATTAGGGTTGACTTTGAAAGTGTCTGCAATTCTGCCCAGACACGATAGGAGGGAGTATATGATGAGAGCCTTGTCGATCAATTTGGCCCTGGAAAGATTGTGCAAGGCTCAAGGGGTAGAATTTTTTTCAGCCTGGATTGTACTTGTTAACAGGAGAGATTGCTTCTACAGGGATGGGATACACTTAAATAGAAAGGGTGCAAGAATATTTGCTGATGCTATCGAGGCAGTGTTAGGTGGGTCGGAAAACTGCTAGCTTGGGGGGGAGACAAAGACCAATAGATTGACAGTAGCCACTTGCAAAGGTGAAAGAGATTCTTGCACTGCTTCTATTAGAATGAGCAGAAGCCTGAAAAACAAGATGCATGGTATTTCAGAGACTGCTGGCAGCCATTGCGGTACAAGTAAACACATGGGTTGTGTTAGGGTAGCTAAGAATAGAAACAGGTTAGCATTAGCATTAGTAGAGGCATTTGATGCAAGAAAGCAAGCTTATGCAGCATCAGCCAAAAAAAAAAAAAAAAAACCCACTTCCACTTCACCCCTCTGTTCATTCAAAATACCTGTCCAGCTGAGCCTGAAACTTATTTAGGCTATCAACCTCCACCACAAGGGATGGAAGTCTGTTCCACCAACCAACCACCCGCTGGCTAAAGGCAAATTTCCGCACGTCTATCCTAGATCTGTCTTTCCTCAATTTGAATTTATGCCCTCTCAGGTGATTTTTCTCAGCTAGAGGAAGAATCCCATCAGCATTGAGCATGCTTAAACCATTCAAGGCTTTATACACCTCTATCAGATCACCTCGCTGGTGCCTAGTCTCCAGACACTGTAATTTGCAAAACTTAAGCCTCTCTTCGTAAGAGCACCCCTTTGTTCCATTCACTAATCTTGTTGCCCTTCTCTGTACTCGCTCCAGCAGCTCTACATCCTTCTTGAAATGAGGCCTCCAGACCTGTATACAGTACTCTAGGTGTGGCCTGACCATCGCCTTATACAATGGAATAATCACCTCCTTATCCCTGCTGGAAAAATTCCTGTATATCACTGACAATACTCCATGAGGTGCAGGTATACTTGCGTGTACACCAATGCTAGGAGTTTAGTAAATAAATTTGATGAATTTGAGGTATTGCTCAAAACATCAAAGGCAGATATTGTTGGGATATCAGAGACGTGGTGTCACACAGATATAAGGGATGCAGAACTGCAATTTGGGGAGTACGTCTACAGAAAGGATAGACAGGATAGGAAGGGGCGAGGGGTTATGCTATTAGTTAAGAAACACATAAAAACCAAGGAAGTGAAGCCAGTCCACATCGCCGGACAGTGCAGTGTTGAGTCAGTTTGGTGTGACATAAGCATTGGGAGATCAAAATTGAGAGTAGGAGTGTGCTATAGACCTAATGACTCTGATGAGTATAATAAGGAACTGTACAGGGAAATAAGAGTGGGCCAGTAATTCAGAGAGTCTTATAATGGGAGATTTTAATTTCCCAGATATTGACTGGAATTTGGGGGCAGGTTACTCAGACACTAGCAGGGCTTTTGTGGATTTATTGGATGATTGTTTTCTACATCAGCATGTTCGGGAGGCAACTAGAGGGAGTAATACTCTTGATTTGATTATCAGCAGTGATTCTTCATGCATTAAGAATCTGCAGATAAATGAACCACTAGGTGGCAGTGATCACAGTGTGCTGAAGTGGGATTTACTCAAAGAGGTAACTACCATTAGGGGTAAAAGGAAGGGTTATTGCTTCCGTAAAGGCGACTACGATGGACTGAGACAGTATTTCAATTCTATACAGTGGGACCAACTGATGATGTTACCAACAGCAAATTCAAAATGGGAAGCATTCAAAGAACTTATCTTGGAAGCTACTAGGCTTTACATACCAACTAAGAAATATTGTTCAAGGTTTAGGCCAAAATGGATGTCAGATGAACTAATGAGGCATATGGCAGAGAAGAAAAATGCATGGGATACTTACAAATTAACACATGACACAGAAGCCTATGATAGATACAAGTTGATATGCAACCAAGTTACAAAGGAGGTTAGGCAGGCGAAGGCAGATTACGAGAAATCCTTGGCAAGGGATGCAAAGAAAAACAGCAAAGAGTTCTTTACTTATGTTAACTCTAGAAGGAAGGCGATGAATCAGATTGGTCCACTTGATATTGATGGGTCAACTGTTGATGATTCTGCTCAGGTAGCTAACAAACTAAATGAATATTTTGCATCGACATTCACACAGGAGGAGTTATTCAGAAAGGGGAATGCCAGAGGTGTATTCAACTCTAGCAGTAAGCTACAGAATCTTGAAATAACTGGGAGTAAAGTGGAGGAGAAACTGTTGAAGATAAACACAAGAAAGGCACCCGGGGTGGATGGGATCTATCCAGTTATATTAAAGGAGGCAGCAAAGGAAGTAAGCAAACCCTTAGCCATAATTATGAGAGCTTCCTTGGACTCAGGGGAGGTACCCATAGACTGGAGATGTGCAAATGTGACCCCAATTCACAAAGGAGGATCAAAGGCTGACACAAGTAACTATAGACCTGTGAGCTTAACTTCTGTTCCAGGAAAATTAATGGAGGCACTGGTTAAAGAAGCACTGCAGGATCATTTAGACAAGACTTCAGTTATAGCTCAGACACAGCATGGTTTTGTTAAGGGGAAGTCTTGCCTGACCAACTTGATTGGATATTATGATGCAGTCATAAAAGAACTGGATGCAGGGAATAACTTTGATATTATATACTTGGATCTTAGAAAAGCCTTTGATACTGTTGCACATGGAAGACTGCTACACAAATTGGAGCAGTGTGACATTGGAGGCAAATTGCTGCTATGGATAAAGGGGTGGTTGAGGGGGAGAAGACAGAGAGTGGTAATCAATGGACACTGCTCATCGTGGACTAATATTATTAGTGGAGTCCCTCAGGGCTCACTGTTGGATCCATTATTGTTTTCTGTATTTATAAATGATATTGATGATGGTATATCAAGCTTAATGTCTAAGTTTGCAGACGATACAAAGGTTGGCAGGGTTGTCAAGGACACTACTGACACTATGCTGCTGCAACAGGATCTGGAAAGGTTGAGCAGATGGGCTGAGAGGTGGCAAATGAAGTTTAACATTGACAAATTTGAAGTACTACATATGGGAAACAGCAACCCCAGAGCAACGTATCAACTCTGTGGTACTACACTGACAGTGGCAGAGAATGAAAGGGACTTGGGGGTGGTTGTGCAGGCAGATATGAAGTTCTCTGAGCAGTGCAGACGGGCTGCAAGAGTAGCTCATGGAGTATTGTCAATGATATACAGGAATTTTTCCAGCAGGGATAAGGAGGTGATTATTTCATTGTATAAGGCGATGGTCAGGCCACACCTAGAGTACTGTATACAGGTCTGGAGGCCTCATTTCAAGAAGGATGTAGAGCTGCTGGAACGAGTACAGAGAAGGGCAACAAGATTAGTGAATGGAACAAAGGGGGTGCTCTTACGAAGAAAGGCTTAAGGTTTGCAAATTACAGTGTCTGGAGACTAGGCACCAGCGAGGTGATCTGATAGAGGTGTATAAAGCCTTGAATGGTTTAAGCATGCTCAATGCTGACGGGATTCTTCCTCTAGCTCAGAGGAATCACCTGAGAGGGCATAAATTCAAATTGAGGAAAGACAGATGTAGGATAGACGTGCGGAAATTTGCCTTTAGCCAGCGGGTGTTTGGTTGGTGGAACAGACTTCCATCCCTTGTGGTGGAGGTTGATAGCCTAAATAAGTTTAAGGCTCAGCTGGACAGGTATTTTGAATGAACAGAGGGGTGAAGTGGAAGTGGGGTTTTTTTTTTTTTTTTTTTTTTTTGGCTGATGCTGCATAAGCTTGCTTTCTTGCATCAAATGCCTCTACTAATGCTAATGCTAATGAGAAATCTTTGGCAAAGGATGCAAAGAAAACAGCAAAGACTTCTTTACTTATGTAAACTCTAGAAGGAATGGGTGAATTAGATTGGGCCACTTGATATCAATGTGCAAATTTGCAGATTATACCAAAGTTGACTGGGTTGTTAATGACAGCAATGACCTTGAACAGTTGGAATGATTGGCTGAAGAAGTGGCAACTAAAATTTAACCTTGACAAATGCAAAGTACTGTATATGGGTAGCAGTAACCCTAAAGAAATGTACCAGCTGTGTGGTACTACACTCAGTGTAGTGGAAAAGGAAAAAAGGACCTGGGGGTAATTGTGCAGGGAATATGAAGTTTTCTGACAGTGCAGACAGGCTGCCATAGCAGGTAATGGGATATGTCAATGATATACAGGGGTTTTTCGAGCAGGGATAAGGAGGTGATTATCCCTTTGTATAAGACAATAGCCGTACATTGAGTACTGCATACAGGTTTGGAAGCCTCTTTTAAGAAGGATGTAGAGTTGCTGGAACAAATACAGAGAAGGGCAACAAGATTGGTGAGGGGAACAAGAGGGTGCCTTACTAAGAAAGGCTTAAGTTCTGCAAATTGCAGCATCTAGAGTCTAAGAAAATGCGAGGTGATCTGAATGAGGTATATAAGGCCTTAAATGGTTTGAGCAGGCTCAAAGGTTTAAGCAGCTTTAGTTTCCACCTCTCATCCCATCTGCCCAACTTTTCTAGATTCTGTTGCAGCAGTGTACCATCATTACTGTCATTAGCCCCAGGGGCTCAGATCTGGTGAGTATGGGCTTGGCACACCCAGGGTCCCTAGCTGGATATTATCATATTTCTCTCTCTTCGTGATTCTTTGTACTCTCTCTCTCTCTCTCTCTCTCTCTCTCTCAGGGTAACTCAGGAATTTTTTTTTGGCTTGTGCAGCATAACCCTCAGGCTTCCTTGCACCATATAGCTAATAATAATAATAATCATGGTAATAATTCTCATGATATCCTCCACTGAGCTGGAGAATATTATTAGTATTAGCTATATGGTGCAAGGAAGCCTGAGGCTTATGCTGCACCAGCCAAAAAAAAAAAAAAAAAAATTCCCAAATTACCCTGAGAGAGAGAGAGAGAGAGACAAAAGTAGAAGGGAATCACCAAGAAAGAGAAGAATGATGATATCCAGCTCAGGACCCTGGGTGTGCCAAGCCCATACTCACCAGATGTGAGCCCCTGGGGTTAATCATGAGAAAGACAAGGACAATGACCAAGAGCCACCAACACCACCCGAAATCTGCCGTGGAGAGACTGACAATTGCCTGGGAAGAAGGAGGAAGGGGCCTGGTAGACCTCATTGAGCAACAGAAAACAGCAGTAGTTAACCTGAAGGATTACTTCCAGAAACACACAGCAGCACTCCACTAGGCCATAAGGAAGATAGACAAGTAGTATACCCCACTCAACCTAAGCAAGGAGTCCCCCCCAACCAGGAGGTACAAACAAAGCTAGAAAGATGGGCAGAGAAGACAATGCATGACAGACACTACAATGATCTCCATCAAGAGCACAGATAAAATTGCTTCCGATGCATGGCTCGCGAGCCGGACACTCTTCTCCGAGACTGAAGTAGTCATGCTCACCATCCAAGACCAGGTAATCAACACCAGGAACTATAGAAAATACATCGCCAAGGAGCCCAGAGTGTCTGATGATACATGGCGACAATGCCACCTGGCCTCAGAAATAATCCAACACATCATCGCGGGATGCAAGGTGATCACCCAGACTGAGTACACTCGTAGACACAACCAGGTAGCCAGGATAATACATCAGAAGCTAGAAAGGAAATACCAGTTGGTCGAAGAAAGTGCACCGTACTACAAGTAAGAACCCCAGGCAGTACTAGAGACCCTAACCCAAAAGCTGTACTGGGACCGTGCCATAATAATGGATAGGACAATCCCGCATAACAGACCGGACATAACCCTTGTGAATAAGAAGGAAAAGGCTACCTATCTGATTGACATAGTGGTTCCCAACACTGGCAACCTGCAGAAAACCCAAGGGGAAAAAAATCAGGAAGTACACGAACCTAAGGAGATTAAAGAGATGTGGCATAAGCAGCAAGTAATGACCATCCCAATTGTCGTGTCAGCCACAGGTATGGTGCCAAAGACAGTACATAACAGCCTAGCAGCAATAGGTCTCCCAGCGAACACCAACAAGGAACTCCAGAAAGTCACAATCCTGAACACCTGTAGGATAGTCATAGAGTTCCTCGACCAACAGGCCGACCGGGCTAGCCGAGTGGGTAAAGTACCTGCCCGGCAACCCAAAGGTCGCGGGTTCGATTCCCGCCTCGGGCTTGGATCAAAGTACTGCAAAAACCTTGGGAGGTGCAATATGGCCACAGAAGCCGATGTGCCAACAACTACCAAATCAAAAAAAAAAAAAAAAAAATCGACCAACAGTAACATCAGACATAACAACCACCCTATGTACTTGGTAGCAATACCCGCCACGAGGTCGATCCCCCAATCAGGGAGAAATAATATAAGAGTAATAATAATAATTAACAACTCTGCCAATCTTTGTATCATCTTCAAATTTGGACATTAAGCCTAATATTCCTTCATCAATATGATCAATAAATATAGATATCAACAGTGGTCCCAACACCAAACACTGGTGTACTACACTAATATCTTTAGTCCACAAAGAGCAGTGTCCATTGATTACCACTCTATGCCTTCTCGCACTGAACCGTCCCTTCATCCATAGCAGCAACTTTCCCTTAATGCCATACTGCTCCAAGTTGTATGTTCATCAGTATCAAAATATGTTCAAATAAAAGTTTGTTTATGAACAAACTTTTATGTTCATCAGTATCAAAAGCTTTCCTGAAATGCAAGTATATGATATCAAATTTATTTTTTGCATCCAGTTGCTTTGTAACCACATCATAGTATCCAATTACATTGGTCAGGCAAGTTTTCCCCTCATCAAACCCATGTTGTGTCTGAACTGTAACTGCAGTCTTTTCTAGTTGATCCTGCATCACTTCTTTAACCAGTGACTCCATTATTTTCCCCAGAACAGAAGTTAAACTAACAGCCCTGTAATTACTTGTGTCACCCTTTGATCCCCCTTTGAACTGGAGAAAAAAGTACTTCGTGTTTTAACGGATTTATTAAAATTTTGGTAACTAATACAATAGCAATTTAGAACATAAATTAGGAATGCAAGTTAGAGAACACCTGATAGGTCTAAACTTACCTTGTGAACTCTGCACTAATGTTTATCAAGCATCATGAAGGTAAATTAAAATAAGAGAGAGTATTGATAAGGAATTGATGAACTAAAAACTGTCAGGATTGAAATATAATACATCAGGATAAGCAGAGATGTATTTTCAGTGTTTCTAACTTATAAAGTAAATAACAAAACAGTTTTTTAAAAAAATGAACTATATTGCTCAGAGCTGTAATTTTGACTTTCCCACAACATATCTTATTACATCGTTATTCATCAATGAAATATTGGTAATCAGGGAATGTGTTAAAAGACACAAAATTGACAAAATATTGGATAATAATGTGTTCTCCTTATCAATTTTGTACTTCTTTTTGACAATAAATTTTTAAAGTTGAGAACACTTGTGGCATGTCTAAATAGTCTGTCAGTTTGAATTATGTTATGATAACTAAAAATTTAGTGAATTTAGAGATGGGATGCACCTGAATAGAAGAGTGCAACAATATTTGTTGATGCCTATTAAGGCAGTATTAGGTGGTTCAGAAAACTTCTAGTCTTTTGGGATATGCTCTCACGAATAGTTTAATCGCAATCATAAATGGAGATGGATTAAGTAATTTTTATATTGCTTCTATTTGGGACATGTTATCTTCCCCCTGCCGGAAAATGGGTGAGGGGGATTGCAGTGCTTGCTTGTGTGAGTGGGATGTCAAATGGGACTGGCAATTATATTGACTGCATTAGTTACTAAGTGCACAAACAGGTGCTCAGTAAACTTGCATTATATACTAAAACTAGGAGCATAGTAAATAAATCTTGTGTATTTTGAAATATTGATACAGGAATATGATATAAGCCATTTGTTTTCCCAGTACTTATGTCACACTAGATTGACTCAGTATTTAACTGCTAGCCCACATCTAGTTGTACTGTTTCGAAATCCACATGCTTCTTAACCAAAAGCATACTTTTTGCTCCCTCATTTTGTACGTGTTGTTTCTGTACACTTGCCATATTCATGTTGTATCTCCTCTATATCAGCATTGTTTCTGATATTCCTATAATGTCATCATATTCTGACATTGTGAGAATATAATGTCATAATATAAATACAGTACAAGGAGACATGAGTTACCAGTGTAGTATGGCATAAGTACTGGGGAAAACAAAATTGAGGAGAGTAGGAGTATAAGCCAAATGGCCATAACAGCAGTTACGGCCAGTGCTGTGTTGTTTGTTTATTGAATTTGCATCAATGTAATTAATATCATGAAGCTCCTCAGTCTATTGCATGTAAACTGTGTATTCTATCATTGCTTGGCTGTTCTGGTGAGAAACTTGATTTTCCATGCGAGAGAGAGCCATGCTGTGCCCTCTTACAAGAAGGATTAACACAGCTGTAGTGTATGTATATCTGAATATTAACCTACTATTATATGTATATTATTTTTTATTCCTGGTCTCTGTTTACCTTCCTATATTTCTTCAGCTATTCCCAGATTATGATGATAAACTTTTCTGATTTTATAGCCCATGCTGTCCAACATAATTAATAACAGATACACAGGAAAAATAGGGAAAGAGAAATGCCAAGAATTTGGCTTGTGGTACCTTACATACCGCAGGGAAGAGCCAGGTAATGTGACAGCATTGCATTTAATACTTTTACCCTTTCCTTATATCCTTTCTCCCTCCTATTCAGCTTTTTTTTATTATTATTGTTTATTGATTGTTTCTTAACAAAAACTAGAATACCAAAATAGTAATTAATTGAGTTTTAGTATCAGTATTGGAAAAGATGATACAAAGAAAAAAAGTAAATTCATTCATTTAAAAAAAAAAAAACACGCATGTATGCCCTGTATGCATGAAAGATGTTTTATGTGAAACGGTTCTGATTTTCATCTTTGATGAAAATCAGAACCGCTTTAAAATCAAACAACTAGAACCAAAGTCATGAACGATGTAATGTTTTATGCTTGCTACTTACTCTACCAAATCAGCGTTTGAAGAGATTAACAAAATCCAAGCCAATAGCCTAATTACCCATTTGATTGTAGCCATTTATTGAATAGTATAATATTTGCAACAGTACAAGTATTTGTATTGTTGCAATCCAAATTTTTGTTACATTCCATTGTTAGGTGCTACTATGGATGTTTTCACATCAATAATTTTCTGATTAGTGAAAGACACTGAATGCCACACTGCTATAGCCTTTGTATTCAACGATGCTGAAGTCAGTCAAATTGCAGAGCATTGTGCAGAGTATTGAGCAACCAAAGTTGAATTTGTTGAAAAAGAGGCTTATTTCTCCTTGCTTTCCATTCATGCAAATAAGGCACCTGAGACATGCATACTGATAATACGACATTCAGGCCCAAGTGATCAATGTGCCTGTTTCAGTCAACACAATGGTCCATTGCTTGCCAAGGGAGTTTAACTAAAACAAGCACATTGACACTTGGCCCAGAATGCCTTATTGTTCATATATGTCTCTCAGGTGCTTTATTTGTGCATATAAAACTCAAGAAAATAGAAGTCCAGCTATTTGATCGGGTTAGTAAAAAAAGCGAGTGGTTAAAGTGTGGCTTCAATATTTGGTCAACACATCTCTTTATTGATTGTATCAAATCACGATAGATCGGTCATTCTTTGATGACAGTCACATGGAAATTAATTTGGCTAAAGACAACATAAGCGAAGCGGTTCTGAACGAGGTCTCATCGCCCAACAGCAAACGTTGTTGTGGAGCAATGAAAAATATATTAGACTCGCCCCAGGAGAAACTAACATACCGCAGAGCTTACTGTTTGACAAACTGCCTTTCCCAGCATTTATCTTGGACAATTCAGAATGTTCAGAGACAATTTCTGCTAATCGATTCATAAAGACCAACGAGCAAGCTTAGATGATCCAACCGATGCGGTGTTACTCCATATCATCTCCTTTACATAGCAATGAAGATAATGAGATTGAGAAGGACTGTTTAACAGTGGCTTTCAAATACATAGGTAAAAATACAAAACTGACCCTCGAGCAATCCAAAGAATACATTAACAGCTGGATCGAAAACAATTTGGCCTTCCTAAAGACAATTCCAAACTCAGTCTAGCATTAGCATTAGCAAAGGCACATGATGCAAGAAAGCAAGCTTATATAGCATCAGCCAAAAAAAAAAAAAAAAAAAAAAAAACCTTATGTCACCCATCCACTCGCTCCAAATGTTTGTCAAGTTCTGCCTTGAATCTATTTAAGCTATCAACTTCTACAACGACAGATGGAAGTTTGTTCCACCAATCAACCACCTGCTGGCTAACGGCAAACTTCCGCACATCTATCCTACAACCGTCTTTCCTCAATTTGAATTTATGCCCTCTCAGCCGATTATTCTGAGCAAGAGGAAGAATCCCATCTGCATTGAGCATGCTCAAACCATTTAAGGCTTTATACACCTCAATCAGATCACCTTGCAAGTTCCTAGTCTCCAGACACTGTAATTTGCAAAACTTAAGCCTTTCTTCGTAAGAGCAACCCTTTGTTCCGTTCACTAATCTTGTTGCCCTTCTCTATACTTGTTCCAACAGCTCTACATCCTTCTTAAAATTATTCCTCCAAACCTGTATACAGTACTCAAGGTGTGGCCTGACCATTGCCTTATACAAGGGGATAATCACCTCCTTATCCCTGCTAGAAAAATTCCTGTATATCATTGACAAGACACCATGAGCTACTCTTGCAGACTGTCTGCACTGCTCAGAAAACTTCATATCTGCCTGCGCAATTACCCCCAGGTCCCTTTCATTCTACTGTGCTCAACATAAGCACAATCTATTCACTATGATTGGACAGCTTAGTAAACCTACAGTGTTCTTGACTCTGAGTGCCAATGAAATCAGTTGGCCGCACTTCAGCTATTGTACAAGTTACAGAATAAGGGGGCATGATATTAGTGAGATGATGCAAGCAACATGGACTTTGTGCAGAAGGTGACACTAGTGAATAAAGAACTGTAATTTGTGCAGTATACTTCAAGAAGGTTGTAATTATGAAAATATTGCACTCAAAACGTTATAGCCTGTTTAATCAATTTTGCATGGTTAATTTTTTCAATTGCATAGAATTTCAACATCGCGGTAGTCCACACACACACACACATTTTGCTGTGGCCAAATAACACTCCCAAAGATCCTTTGGGCAAGAACAAAGAAGACGCCATCTCAATTATCGACAAATTAGTATCTGCCTCTCTTCGGGGAGCATCAAGCTTCATACTCACAAACATACATACATTCATGTGTTACAAGAAAATAAAGCCGGATAAATGATAGACATGTCCATTTGAGGCATTATTCATACCTTGTTGCATGAATGGTGCTTTAAATTGGCAAAATCTTCACTTCCTGTTTATTGATTAAATCGACAAACCAAAAATGGTCAAACAGCATCATTGCTGTCTCGCAAAATCTTGATTTCTGGTTCGTCGATTTGATCCATAAACTGGATCCATAAATCGTGACAAAATAGTGGAATTCACTATTCTTTGACGATTTTGCAACATGTTATTTCTGTGTCACAGAATCTTCATTTCCAGTTTGCCGATCAAATTGACAATCAGGAAATTATGCCAAATGATGCCATTTCCATGTCGCAAAATCATGAGAAATTGTCACGATTCATCTTGACAATTTGTCATGTCATGATCAGTATCATGACAAATTGTCATGATACTGATCATACATAAATTTATTGAAATTTGAATTATTTACCCACTTCCATAACACTGTGCAAGTTTATTCCAACAATCCATTACTCTCTGACTAAAGGAAAAATTAATACATTATTTTGCTACCATCTTCTCTCAATTTGAATTGTGCCCCTTGCGTATGCTTAATCTGAGAATGAGTAAAGATGCCATCATTTTTTAGTTTATTTAACCCTTCTAAAACTTTAGTCACTTTAGTTTGGTCTCCACACAATGCCTAGTTTCAAGATGATTCAAGTTTCATCATTCTCTTGATAATCATCATATTCAAATATTTATAGAAAACCCTCTTTATTGATAAGAATACATGTTAGTACACCAACTGATTTTGTTGTACTTCTCGGTACCATGGGATCTAACAGATCTACATTCTTTCTAAAATAGATTTCAAAACCTATATGTAGTTATGAATCTGTAACCATAAATTCTAAATTAGTAGCTGTATAGGCAAATTCTAAAACTTAGAATAAAAATTATGCTTCTGCAAAAAAAAATTGTTTTTATACTATAGGAGTGCATAGGGATATTGCAATGTAGTAGTTAAAATGAAATAAATTCATACACTTTACTGCGTGTGATGTTCAATCGTGGAGATAATTCTCCCACTGAACACTGAGTCTGGCTACTTTGCACCAAGACTATATATTCTTCTTTGGTTTAGATTTTCAAATGTATAGCAAATTCACCTGTTCTGATGATATTATACAATTTAAAAAGATATTAGCAACTTAGAACCATGGATAATGATATTCATATGAACATTTCAATCTAAGAACTTCCAGGACAGCTGTTTAGAAACTGCTGGCATCTTGTGATCTCTGTTAATGAATGTTTGCAAAATTGTGAATACTATGTGGATAATATATGAATAACATATCTCTGGTCAACACATAAAATGTTATGAAAACGAAAATACCCAAACTTGACTAATTTTATGCTGCTGAACATGAAAATCACATCAAAATGTGTTGATTGGCTCTTGTTTTCGAATTACAGTTGGGGTCACATATTAGTGAGTTACTCTACATTATCAACTATAGCTCTCAGCAAAACACATGGCAACACCACAGTTTCAGTGCCACCACGCTGCACTGTCCTCACAAAACTCAGCGTGTGGGTGAATTGAAAGGGACTTTTTATATCCTTTGCAGTGCCCATGATATGGTTTTAGCATGCTCAATGCTGATGGAATTCTTCCTCTTGCTCAGAATAATCGCCTGAGAGGGCATGGATTCAAATTGAGGAAGGACAGTTGTAGGATAGATGTGTGGAAGTTTGCCTTTAGCCAGCAGGTGGTTGATTGCTGGAACAAACTTCCATCTGTCGTTGTGGAAGTTGATAGCTTGAATAGAATCAAGGCAGAACTAGACAAACATTTGGAGCAAGTGGATAGGTGAAATGAGAAGTGTGTGTGTGTTTTTTTTTTTTTTTTTGGCTGATGCTATATAAGCTTGCTTTCTTGCATCATGTGCTTTTGCCAATGCTAAATATCATCATCATCATCATCAGCCATTTTCAATCCACTGCAGGATGAAGGCCTCTCCAGCAACATTCCAGTTCCTTCTGTTTTGAGCACTGGCCATCCATTTACTACTCAAAAACTCATGAATTTCATCTATCCATCTCCGCCTTTGTCTTCCAGGTTTTCTTCTAGCTCCTCTTGGGTACCATTCTGTTATTTTCTTAGTCCATCTGTCATCATGTCTTTGAGCTATGTGTCCTGCCCAAGACCATTTTAGTTCTTTAGTTTTGATAAGAATGTCCTTTACTTGAGTTTGCTGCCTAATCCATGTGTTTCTCTTCTTATCTAACAGTCTGATTCCCAATATAATTTGTTCCATTCTTCGCTATGTAGTTCTTAGCTTCTCTTCCATTCTTTTGGTGAGTGCCCAAGTTTCACTTCCATAAGTCATGGTGGGGAGTATACATTGGTTCATTATTTTATGTTTCAGACAAACTGGGATATTGCTCTTCAGTATGTGACTATATTTCCTGAATGCTATCCATCCAAAATTTATTCTTCTCTTGACTTCCAGCCATTTATCATTATTACAGCTAATAACTTGTCCCAGATAAGTATATGACTCCACCTTTTCAATTACTGCTCCTTCAATCATTATTTCCCTTTCCGTGGCATACTTGTTCATCATTACTTTTGTTTTAGCCATATTCATCTTTAGTCCAAAATCCTTACTAACTGTGCATAACTGATTAAGATTTTCCTCTAATTCTTTGGGATCGTGGCTTATGACCACGATATCATCTGCAAATCGTAAATGGTTTAGGTACTCTCCGTTCACATTGACTCCTTTCTGCGACCAGTCTAATCTTCTGAAAGCTTCCTCAAGGGCAGCAGTAAACAGCTTCGAAGATATTGTGTCTCCTTGTCGAACTCCTTTCTCGATTTTAAATTTGCTACTGTCTTTGTCTAGTCTAATAAAGGATGTAGCACTCTCATATATTTTCTTCAAAATCATAATATATGGAGTATCTATGCCTTGTCTTTCCAGTGCCCGAAACATTGCCTTATGCTGTATGGAGTCAAATGCCTTTTCATAATCCACAAATGCCAGGCATAATGGTGTTTTATATTCATTTGCTTTCTCCATTAGCTGTGATATTACGTGAAGGTGATCCATAGTTGAGAATCCTGTCCTAAAGCCAGCTTGCTCTTTCGGTTGATTCTCATCAAGTATTCTTTCTAATCTGTTAGTAATGACCCTTGTGAACAACTTGTAGATATGGGATAACAAGCTAATTGGTCTATAATTTCCAATTTCTGATTTATCTCCTTTCTTATGCAGCAAAACTATGATTGCATTATTCCACTGCTTAGGCATCGCACCTTTTCTAATGCACTTTGTGAAGAGCCTTGCCAGTTTTTGTGTTATGTCTCTTCCTCCCAATTTTAACAACTCTACAGTAACTTCATCTTCCCCCGGGGCTTTCCGATTCTTCATTTTCTTCAATGCATGTTCTACCTCATCAGGAAGAATATCGGGTATGTCGTATGTGTTGCTACTTTGCAATCCATCTTCCCCACTGCTGGTATCATTCCCTCGCTCCTTGTATAATTCTCTATAGTAGTCTTCTGCTATTTGAATTATGCCTTCTCTGCTGTTTATAAGTACACCATCGCTATTCTTCAGTTTCAGTATCATTTGTCTTTCTGTATTACTGCTCATGGCTGCTGATTTAAATCCTTTGTTTTCCCTTAACGCTTGTTCTACTTTTCTTGTGTTAAATCTTCTTATGTCCTCTCTGAGTCTCTTTCTAATGGCTTTGCATAACTCAGTATACTCAATTTTCTCCCTGTCAGTGTTTTTCTTGCTCTTCATTTGTCGTCTTTGGTTCATCATGACAAGTGTTTCTTGACTAATTTTTTCTTCTTTGGATTTCTGTTTCCCTATAGGTTTCTTGGGCTTTATCACTTTCAAAAAGTTGTAATATTCCTCGTCGATATCTTGGTCCTCAGCAGTCTGCAGAAGCTCATACTTGTTCTTAAGTTCCAGTACATACTGCTTTTTCTCCTCTTCTGTTATCTCAAAGACCTTTGTATTATTTACTCGAGTCAGTTTTTTCCTTTCCTTTCCTACATCTATATCAAGTGTACATCTTACCATTCTGTGATCACTTCCAACATTTACCTTATTCAGGACGGTAACATCAGTCACAATATATCTTCTGTTAGTGAGGATGAAGTCGATTTCATTAGTTGTTAATCCATTTGGACTCTTCCATGTCCACTTTCTGTTCACCCTTTTCTTGAAAAAAGTGTTCATTACTGACATTCCTTGAGATTCTGCAAATTCCACAAGTCTTTCACCTCTTCTATTTCTTTCACCAATTCCAAAATTTCCTATAGTTTCTCTTTCTGCACTGTTTTGCCTTTTTCCAACCTTAGCATTGAAGTCCCCCATAATAATAGTGTAGTGGGTTTTCTGCTCATCTAGAAGACTCAATTTCAGTGTACATTTCTTCAACCTCTTCATCATCATGGCTCGATGTTAGTGCATAAATCATTATAATCTTTAGCTTGTACCTCTTAGAAATCTTGAGTATTAGTCTTGACACCCTTGGTGATGTACTTTTGAATTCCAAAATGTTGTTTTTAAAATCTTTATGGACCAGAAACCCAACTCCACCTTCACTCCTTTCACTGTTTCCATTGGTGTACAGCAGATTTCCACTTGATAAACTTATAAGTGATTCATTTCTTCTTCTTGTTTCAGCCAAACCGATGATATGCTAAATATATTAAATGCTAACCAACAAATCACATCATGAACTGTTACTTCTGTATGGTGCCTCCTATTAGAAAAGTGATGACAATGAAGAAAAAGTGAACAGTGACGTATCTAAATATACCATCTGCAGTTCATCCCGTACCTCATGGTGAAGTACTGCCTATTCCTGAACCACCTGACCATTTTTCTGTACACTCTGATGAACATCAACTTGATATACACAAAGAAGTACAGCAGCCATCTATGTCAAGGGATCCACCATTTTGTCCAAACCTTTATCCTTCTGAACCACAGAAGGATAAAGGTTTGGACAAAATAAGTTTGGATAAAATAAGGGTAAGATCATTAAGCTGACTTCCAGAAAGTCAGCTTAATGACCTCACAGGGATCTTGACCTGTCGAAGAATAAGGCAGAGCCTTATTCTTCGACCTATTTGGCCTCAAGGTTACAACAGTGGAATCTTTTAGATCATTCTGTGAAAGTGACATTTCATAATCGAAATAAAGACTGTGATAAATTCTATCAAATAGAAGGTGTTGATGGTTTAATGGCATCAATGAATCTGAGGCGCATTCCTGAAGGATGGCGACTATTTGTAGACACTTCTAAGGTTATCCTTAAGGCTGTGTTATTGCACAGTGGAATGTTGCCTTCAATACCTCTTGCTTATGCCGTCCACAAAAAAGAAACATACGCAAACATGGAGAACATCCTTCTAGGTGTACACTATCAGAAGTACGAGTAGCAGATATGTGGTGATTTAAAGGTAATCACCATTTTATTATGACTACAAAAGGGTTACACTAAGTATTATTGCTTTCTCTGCGAGTGGGATAGTTGTGGCAAGGATATGCACTACGAGAAGAGGAGTTGGCCTCAATGAAAATCATTAATACCCGGAATGAAAAAAGTAGCGTTTGAACCTTTTTCTTCCACCACTCCACATCAAACTAGGGCTCGTGCAAAGGATTTGGAAGTGAACGGTCTTGCATTCACATACTTGTAAAAGAAATTTCCAAGACTTAGTAAAGAGAATATTAAGGTAGGTGTTTTCACTGGTCCACAAATAAGACAACTTTTCAAAGACGAACAGTTCGAATGTGTCCTTAGTGATAGCAAGAAATCAGCGTGGAAAGCCTTTCGAAATGTTTCGACTGGTTTTCTGGGAAATGTTAAATGCTTATGGAAGATCTCATTACTTCTTACAAAAAAGTTGGGGTGCAACATGTCATTGAAGATGCATTTCTTGCACTCACACCCAGATTTCTTTCTACCAAGCTGTCAGCGACAAACATGGTGAGCACTTTCATCAAGATATCGCAGTGATGGAACCAAGATACAAAAGCAAATAGAGTGCCACCATGTTAGCTGAATATTGTTGGATGATGAAAAAGGATGCTCCCAAAGCTGAATACAAGTGAAAGGCAAAAAGGTCCAGTGTTCGATACAAGTGTTTGGAGCTACATCTTACTGCCATATAAATAAAAATATTCTGTATAAATATAAAAAACTACTTTTTTTGAAAACAAGAGCCAATCTGCCATTTTAAGCACTATTTCCATGTTTAGTACACAAAATCAATAAAGTAAACATACTTTCATGCCCATAACAAGATTTGACCCAAAATTTGTTGTTCAGTGTATTTGGCCTAAATGAATAGCAAGTGGCATATGGAAGTAAAACTTTCATTTAAACACAACCATTATGTATGCTTTTAACTCCTAGAACTGAGCTGTATTTAGTTTTAGCCATAAGGTACAAGGAAGAGGAGGAGGCTTTTGCTGAACCAGCCAAAAAAAAAAAAAAAAAATTAAGTTATTTGCCTTACACAGTACAATACTATAGGATTGGAAGGGGATATTTCATAACAGAACTAAAATTGGATAAATTTGAATTTATTTGATTTATTTTTCCTGCACGAAAAAGAAGTTTCCTTTAATTGTAAGAAACTAAAATTAAAGGAAAAACTGAAATAAATTCAACTTCAGGATAAGCCTCTGAAAACACTGATAAATAACTCTCTAAAGTAAATAATGCCATTGGGGAGGGAGGGGGGGATTGTCCAACCACCCCCTCAAAACAAATTCCAGATCAACAGTAAAGAGAGTTTAATTCCTCTTCAATTTGGATATTAGGGTTTTCAGCCAGTAAATGTACATAGCAGTTAACGAGTGCATTGATCTTGAAGATTCCATTAGGCAAATTTTCATTATTTTCACACATCTACAGAAACTTTCCTGCAAATTTAACTCTCCTGTCTATCTTTAATGTAAATCTGGCATCTTTGTTAAATTCTTTAAAAATTCTTACTGGAGTTCTGGGTATTTTTAGCTCCTTTAGAAAACCTTTGGGTTGTTCAGTTCAGAACTTGCATAACATGTATAGCAGATTTTCTGTTCACACTGAGTATGGCCTTCCACTTTTAGGAAGATTAGCAACATTTCATATCTCCTGAAAAGCAACTGTTTGATAAATTAGCACATTGTGAGGGTAATGGTGCATTAGCATTAGTAGAGGAAAAATACAAGAAAGCAAGCTTATATAGCATCAGCCAAAAAAAAATGTAATGAATAAAAAATAAAAAACCTTTCCATTTCACCCATCCATTCATTCCAAATGCTTCTCTAGAACTTATTTAAGTTATCAACCTCCACTATGACAGATGGAAGTGTGTTCCAATTATCAACCACACTGGCTATAGGCAAATTTCCATGCGCCTATTTTACAATTGTTTCCTCAATTTCAACTAATGCCACCTCAGATGAATAATTAGCATTAGTTGAGGCATATGATGCAATAAAGCAAGCTTATACACCATCATCCAAAAAAAAAAAAAAAAAAACCTTCCCATCTAGTCGCTCCAAATGTTTGTCTAGTTCAGCCTTAAATTTATTTAAGCTATCAACTTCTACAACAACAGATTGAAGTCTGTTCCAGCAATCAACTACCTGTTGGCTAAAGACAAACTTCCACACATCTATTCTACAACTGTCTTTCCTCAATTTGAATTTGTGTCCCCTTCAGGTTCTTAGTTTGAGCATGCGGAAGTATCCCGTCAGCATTGAGCCTGCTCAAACCATTCAAGGCCTTATACACCTCAGTTATATCACCTCGCAGGTGCATAGTCTCCAGATGTTACAACTTGCAGAACTTAAGACTTTCTTCATAAGCACTTCCCTTGTTCCTCTCACCAATCTTATTGCCATTCTCTATACTTGTTCTAGAAGCTCTATATCCTTCCAAAAATGAGGCCTCCAGACCGGTATACAGTACTCAAGGTGTGGCCAGACCATTGTAGTGTACAAAGGGATAATCACCTCCTTGTCTCTGCTAGCAAAATTCCTATATATCATTGACAAAACTCCATGACCTGCTCTGGCCGCCCATCTGCACTGCTCAGAGAACTTCATATCTGACTGCACAAATATCCCCAGGTCTTTTTCATTCTCTACCTCACTGAGTGTAGTACCACACAGTTGGTACGTTTCTCTTGGGTTACTGCTACCCATATGTAGTTCTTTGCATTTGTGAATGTTAAACTTCAGTTGCCACTTCTCAGCCCATCTGTCTAGCTTTTCTAGATCCTGTTGCAGTAGCATACTGTCTTTAGTGTCATTAACAACCCTGCCGACCTTTGTATCATCTGCAAACTTGAACATTAAGCCTGATATACATTCATCGATATCATTTATAACTACACAAGTGGTAGAAAATGAAAAAGACCTGGGAGTAATTGTGCAGTCAGATATGAAGTTTTCTGAGCAATGCGGACAGGCTGCCAGGCCAGGTCATGGGGTTTTGTCAATGATATATAGGAATTTTGCTAGCAGGGAGAAGGAGGTGATTGTCCTTCTGTATAAGGCAATGGTCAGGCCACGCCTTGAGTACTGCGTACAGGTCTGGAGGCCTCATTTTAGGAAGGATGTAGATTTACTTGAGTGTGTACAGAGATGGGCAACAAGATTGGTGAGGGGAATGAAGAGATCCTCTTACCAAGAGAGGCTTAAGTTCTGCAAATTGCAGTCGCTGGAGACTAGGCACCTGTGCAGTGATCTGATTGAGGTATATAAGGCCTTGAATGGGTTGAGCACGCTGAATTCTGATGGGATCCTTCCACTTGTTCAGATTATGAACCTAAGGGGGCATAAATTCAAATTAAGAAAGGACAGATGTAGAATAGATATGTGGAAATTTGCTTTTAGCCAGCGGGTGGTTAATTCCTGGAACAAACTTCCATCTGTTGTTGTGGAAGTTGACAGGTTAAATAAATTTAAGGAGGAACTGGACAGGCATTTGGAGGTAATGATGTGATTTTTTTATTTTATCTTATTTATTTATTTATTTTTATTTTATTTTATTTTTTTTGGCTGATGCTGCATAAGCTCATACAGTTGCTTTCTTGCATCGCATGCCACTACTACTACTACCTACTACTACTACAACAATGGGCCCAGCACCAATCCCTGAGGGATTCCATTAATAACACTAGTCCACGAAGAGCAGTGTCCATTGATTACCATTCTCTGCCGTCTCCCACTCAACCAACCCTTTATCCATTGCAGTAACTTGCCCTTAATGCCATACCACTCAAATTTGTACAGCAGCCTTCCACATGCAACAGTATCAAAAGCTTCCCTGAAATCCAAGTATATGATATCAAAATTATTTTTAGCATCCAGTTCCTTTTTGACCACATCGTATTATCCAATCAAATTGGTCAGACTAAACTTCCCCTTAACAAACCCATGCTGTGTCTGAACTATTGCTGCTGAATTGTCTAGGTGATCCTGTATCACCTCTTTAACCAGTGACTCCATTATTTTCACCAGAACAGAAGTTAAACTAACAGGTTTATAATTATTTGTGTCACCCCTTTGTAACCCCCTTTGTGAATTGGGGATACATTTGTGCACCTCCAGTTCATGGGAACCACCCCTGACTCTAAGGATGCTCTCATAATTATGGCTAAGAGTTTGCTTACTTCCATTGCTGCCTCCTTCATTATAACTGGATAGATTCCATCTTTTGCCAAAGATTTCTCATCATCTGTCTTCACCTGCCTAACCTCCTTTGTGATTTGATTACAGACTAGTTTATATTTGTCATAGGCTTCTGTGTCGCCTGATAATTTATATGCATCCCATGCATTTTTCTTCTCTGCCACGGACCTCATTAATTCATCCAACATCCATTTAGGCCTGAACAGTATTTCTTATGCTAACAGGATATTAATCAGTCTCTCCTGTTAATAATGTTAACAGGAGAGACTGCTTCTACAGGGATGGGGTACACTTAAATAGAAAGGATGCAAGAATATTTGGTGATGCTATCGAGGCAGTGTTGGGTGGGTCGGAAAACTGCTAGCTTGGTGTGGGGGGAATTTACAAACTAAAAGATTAACATTGGCCGCAGGCAGAGGCAAAAGTGATTCTTGCACTGCTTCTATTACAATGAGCAGCAGCCTGCTTGTTCCACGATGACTCCCAGCAGACTGCTGGGAGTCATCGTGGAACAAGTAGATGCATGGACTGTGTTAGAGTAACCAAGAGTAGGAACCGGTGCATGTATAATTGCATGTACACCAGTGCTATAAATATAGTTAATAAATTTGATAAGTTTGAAGTGCTAGTCAAGGTATCAAAGGCAGATATTGTTGGGATATCAGAGACGTGGCGTCACACAGATATAACCAGTGCAGAATTGGAATTTAGAGTGTACAGAAAGGGAGGAGGGGTTATGCTGTTAGTTAAGAAACACGTAAAATCTGAGGAAGTGCATCAAATTGAAATTGGTGGACAATGCAATGTTGAGTCGTTTTGGTATGACATGAGCACTGGGAAAGGGAAAATGAGAGTAGGTGTGTGTTATAGGCCTCTATTGACCCTGATGAGTATAATGAACAGTTGTGCAGAGAAATAGAATGGGCCAGTAAATCAGAATGTCACAGTGTACTGATGTGGGATTTATTTAAAGATGTATCTACCATCAAGGGTAAAGAAAAGGGTGTTTAGACTATAGTGGTCTCAAAATTTTTTTAAAATTCTATACAGTGGAAATAACTGATGATGTTACCAATGGTGAATTCTAAATGGGAAACCTTCAGGAACTTAATCTTGGAAGCTATAAGGCCTTTCATACCAACTAAGAAATGCTGTTCAAGGTTTAACCCTAAATGGATGCCAGATGAATTAATGAGGCTCATGGTAGAGAAGGAAAATTCATCGGATGTGTATAAATTATCAGGCAACACAGAAGCCTATGGCAGATGTAAGCTAGTCTGTAATCAAGTCACAAAGGAGGTTAGGCAGGCGAAGGCAGATTACGAGAAATGTTTGGCAAAGAATGCAATGAAAAACAGCAAGAGCTTCTTTACTTATATAAACTCTAGAAGGAAAAGGATGAATCAGATTGGTCCACTTAATTAACATAGATGGTTCGGCTATTGATGATCCTGCACAGGTAGGTGATAAACTGAATGAGTATTTTGCATCTACATTCACACATGAGGAGTTATTCAAGGAGAGGACTGCCAGAAATTTATCAAACTCTAATGGGGAGCTAAGTGATTTTGTACTAACTGAGAGCAAATGGAGGAGAAATTGTGGAAGTTAAACATAAGGAACACACCTGGGGTGGATTGGATATATCCAGTTATATTAAAGGAAGTAAGCAAACTCTTATCCATAATTATGAGAGCTCTGCTGTACTCAGGGGAGGACCCCATGGACTGGAGGTGTGGAAATGTATCTCCAATTCACAAAAGGGGTTCAAAAGGTGACACAAGTAACTATAGACCTGTTAGTTTAACTTGTGTTTTGGGGAAAATAATGGAGTCACTGGTTAAAGAAGCATTGCAGGATCATCTAGACAAGATTGCAGTTATAGTCCTGACACAGCATGGGTTTGTTAAGGGGAAGTCTTGTCTGACAACTTTGATTGGATACTATGATGTGGTCACAAATGAACTGGATGCAAAAAATAATTTTGATATCATATACAGGCAAACCCCATATAACACGGTACTTCTGCAACATGATTTCACTCTAACACGATTAGAGAATTGCAGAAAACCTTGCGTAACACGGTATTTTTGAGCTTTTGTGTAGGGGAAACCCTGCTGTTATGTTGGATGTAATTTTTAAACATTTCCATTCAATTTTGTGAATCCCTGCTGTTGATTCTCAAGTAGTTAAGTGAAAAAATTATTACCAAATCCCTCTATTTTATTTTTTTTAAAATCCCCGTGTTAAGTTCTGTTCTATTGAACTTGTGCTTGTTTTGAGACAATAAAAAATTGTTGGTGACTTTTAACAGTTTTATTAGGTTATTTATGTTTTTATTTGATCGTTTTTAAATTTTTCTGTGTATGTAATTACTAAACTTTGTTCTTAAGAACCATATTGGAATAATTTCTTTGTTGTGAATTAAATTTGAGCCCTATCTAAATTCTGTACTTTGGAATGTAAAAAAGTACCCCTCTAAAGAAACTTTATTTCTCTAGAATCAAAGATACAAATTTTGTATAGTCTTAAAAAAGGGGAGAAGGTATCATGCGTTGCATAAAGTTTAAATTTAAATGAAACAACAATCCAGACCATAAAAAAATGAACAGAAAATTAGAACTGTTGCTGCAGGATTTTTAATTTCCGAAAATATGATAGCTTACCCTGTTAAGCTACATCTGTTCGCTGTCTGGGTGCGAGTTTAGCCTGTGCGGACGCAGCTCCTGGAAGCTCTTGGAACAGAGAAGTTTTTCCTGATTTATTTTCTGATTTATTAGCTTAAATTGTCATATTAACTTATTTTCTAGAGTAGCTTTATATTCCTAGTTACGATACTTAGTTTAAAGTTTAACTTAGACAGAGGTTTTGTAGGTATTACTTAGTATCGGTAACGGTATCAAATCCACGTGTTACAAATTGAACGAGAGGTCTTTTTTTTAAACCAAATTTAGTCGATTTATTAACCAATTGTTATATCAAATTATCTTCTATAAGTAGATTATAGACCTAGTCAGGATCCTTAGTTTATTCTAAATTGAGATAGCGAGATTTGGAAGCTAATCAATACTTACGAGTCCGTAGAAGTACCGTTCGAGAATTCCCGCCATTTTTACACGATAGCGTAAGCTTAGTGTAGTATAGTGCATAATATAATATTGTCAATTAATCAGTAAATCTATTAATCTTGATAAACTTTATTGTCAATTAAATTGTATTTTTAACTCTATATATATAACGACTTAATCGTATAACAAATAATTAATACATAACTATATTGGAAAAGTGAAAAGGAAGTTGTATAAAGGGAAATCGTAGAAAACACTAGATACCGAAAAAATATATATATAACATAACTGTTTAGGGATATAACTTAAGGATTTAACTTTTGTTTTGAAATTTTATTGAATTAAATCGGAATCATGACTCTGACCAGAGCAGCAAAGCAAAAGGCTCAAGCTAATGGGAGTGCTGTGGTTCAGGGGAGAACTGCGGGGGGGGGGGGCAGTTACCCTCTGAATCACGGTCTTTTAAAATGCACTGTTTGCTTGATGTTTGCGGAGCAGTCGGGTACGGGACATGATACTGCCAAGGGGGATGTCTTTGTGTGTGCACGATGTAAGGAGTGCAAGGAAATCAGGCGACAACTCAGCGTTGTTATGGGCCTTTATGAGAGCTTGAAGGACAGGGTGGATGCCCTCGAAGGAAATAAATTGAGGGGCCCATCAAGCTCTCAGCTGCCCACATCAACGCCAGAGCTTGCACTTGGTCATCAGGCAACACAGAGGCAGCCCCCTAGGCAGAATGCGCTGGTCCCACAGGAACTAGTAGTTGTTGGTGACTCTATTGTCAGTGAAACGGGGAACATGCTTTGTAAAAAGGATAGGTGCAATAGGACCAGGGTATGTCTGCCAGGGGCAAAGGTTGATGACGTAGAGCGGATATCATCTTTTAAGGGCACAAAAGGTGATACAGTTGCCCTCTGAATCACAGTCTTTTAAAATGCACTGTTTGCTTGATGTTTGCGGAGCAGTCGGGTACGGGACATGATACTGCCAAGGGGGATGTCTTTGTGTGTGCACGATGTAAGGAGTGCAAGGAAATCAGGCGACAACTCAGCGTTGTTATGGGCCTTTATGAGAGCTTGAAGGACAGGGTGGATGCCCTCGAAGGAAATAAATTGAGGGGCCCATCAAGCTCTCAGCTGCCCACATCAACGCCAGAGCTTGCACTTGGTCATCAGGCAACACAGAGGCAGCCCCCTAGGCAGAATGTGCTGGTCCCACAGGAACTAGTAGTTGTTGGTGACTCTATTGTCAGTGAAACGGGGATCATGCTTTGTAAAAAGGATAGGTGGAATAGGACCAGGGTATGTCTGCCAGGGGCAAAGGTTGATGACGTAGAGCGGATATCATCTTTTAAGGGCACAAAAGGTGATACAGTTGCCCTCTGAATCACAGTCTTTTAAAATGCACTGTTTGCTTGATGTTTGCGGAGCAGTCGGGTACGGGACATGATACTGCCAAGGGGGATGTCTTTGTGTGTGCACGATGTAAGGAGTGCAAGGAAATCAGGCGACAACTCAGCGTTGTTATGGGCCTTTATGAGAGCTTGAAGGACAGGGTGGATGCCCTCGAAGGAAATAAATTGAGGGGCCCATCAAGCTCTCAGCTGCCCACATCAACGCCAGAGCTTGCACTTGGTCATCAGGCAACACAGAGGCAGCCCCCTAGGCAGAATGCGCTGGTCCCACAGGAACTAGTAGTTGTTGGTGACTCTATTGTCAGTGAAACGGGGAACATGCTTTGTAAAAAGGATAGGTGGAATAGGACCAGGGTATGTCTGCCAGGGGCAAAGGTTGATGACGTAGAGCGGATATCATCTTTTAAGGGCACAAAAGGTGATATAGTTGTACACGTTGCAACTAATGATATTGAGAGTAGGAGACCGGCGGAATTACTTAGCAAGTACAGGTCACTGTTGAAAAAAAGCCGTGAATTAGGGTTGAATTTGAAAGTGTCTTCAATTCTTCCCAGACACGATAGGAGGGAGTATATAATGAGAGCCTTGTCGATCAATTCGGCCCTGGAGGGATTGTGCAAGGCTCAAGGGGTAGAATTTTTTTCAGCCTGGGCTGTACTTGTTAACAGGAGAGATTGCTTCTACAGGGATGGGATACACTTAAATAGAAAGGGTGCAAGAATTTTTGCTGATGCTGTCGAGGCAGTGTTAGGTGGGTCGGAAAACTGCTAGTTGGGGGGGATACAAGGACTAATAGATTAACAGTAGCCACTGGCAGAGGTGGAAGTGATTCTTGCACTGCTTCTATTGAAATGAGCAGAAGCCTGAAAAACAAGATGCAGGATATTTCAGAGACTGCTGGGAGTCATTGCAGTACAAGTAAACACATGGGTTGTGTTAGGGTAGCTAAGAATAGAAACAGGTGCATGTATACCTGCGTGTACACCAATGCTAGGAGTTTGGTAAATAAATTTGATGAATTTGAGGTATTGCTCAAAACATCAAAGGCAGATATTGTTGGGATATCAGAGACGTGGTGTCACACAGATATAAGCAATGCGGAACTGGAATTTGGGGAATACAATGTGTATAGAAAGGATAGACAGGATACGAGGGGAGGAGGGGTTATGCTATTAATTAAGAAACACATAAAGTCCAAGGAAGTGAAGCCAGTCGACATCGATGGACAGGGCAGTGTCGAGTCAGTTTGGTGTGACATAAGCATAGGGAAATCAAGATTGAGAGTAGGAGTGTGCTATAGGCCTAATGACTCTGATGAGTATAATATGATATTGTACAGGGAAATAGAGTGGGCCAGTAAATCAGAGAGTCTTATAATGGGGGATTTTAATTTCCCAGATATTGACTGGAATTTGTGGGTTGGTCACTCGCACATTGCAAGGCTTTTGTGGATTTATTGGATGATTGTTTTCTACATCAGCATGTTCGTGAGGCAACAAGAGGGAGCAATACTCTTGATCTGATTATCAGTAGTGATTCTTCATGCATTAAGAATCTGCAGATAAATGAACCACTAGGTGGCAGTGATCACAGTGTGTTGAAGTGGGATTTACTCAAGGAGGTAACTACCATCAGAGGTAAAGGGAAAGGTTTTTGTTTTCATAAAGGCGACTATGATGGTCTGAGACAGTATTTAAATTCTATACAGTGGGACCAACTGATGATGTTACCAACAGCAAACTCAAAATGGGAAGCATTCAAGGAACTAATCTTGGAGGCTACCAGGCTTTACATACCAACTAAGAAATATTGTTCAAGGTTTAGACCTAAATGGTTGTCACACGAACTAATGAGATATGTGGCAGAGAAGAAAAATGCATGGGATACATACAAATTAATGGGTGACATGGAAGCCTATGATAGATATAAGTTGGTCTGTAACCAAGTCACAAAGGAGATTAGGCAGGCAAAGGAAGACTACGAAAAATCCTTGGCAAAGGATGCAAAGAAAAACAGAAAAGAGTTCTTTACATATTTAAACTCAAGAAGGAAAGGGATGAATCAGATTGGTCCATTGGATATTGATGGTTCAACAGTTGAGGATCCTGCTCAGGTAGCTAACAATCTAAACGAGTATTTTGCATCTACATTCACGCATTAGGAGTTATTCAGGAAGGAGAATGATGTAGGTAAAGTAAACATTGGCAGTGAGCTGGATGATTTTGTAATAACTGAGAGGAAAGTGGAGGAGAGATTGTTGAGGATAAACATAAAAAATGCACCTGGGGTGGATGGGATCTATCCAGTTATATTAAAGGAGGCAGCAAAGGAAGTAAGCAAACCCCTAGCCATAATTATGAGAGCTTCTTTGAACTCAGGGGAGGTACCCATAGACTGGAGATGTGCAAATGTAACCCCAATTCACAAAGGAGGATCAAAGGCTGACACAAGTAATTATAGACCTGTTGGTTTAACTTCTGTTCCAGGTAAATTAATGGAGGCACTGGTTAAAGAAGCACTGCAGGATCATCTAGACAAGAATTCAGTTATAGCTCAGACGCAGCATGGTTTTGTTAAGGGCAGGTCTTGCCTGACCAATTTGATTGGATACTATGATGTAGTCACAAAAGAACTGGATGCAGGGAATAACTTTGATATTATATATTTGGATCTTAGAAAGGCTTTTGATACTGTTGCACATGGAAGACTGCTGCACAAATTGGAGCAGTGTGGCATTGGAGGCAAATTGCTGCTATGGATAAGGGGATGGTTGAGTGGCAGAAGACAGAGAGTGGTAATCAATGGACACTGCTCAACGTGGACTAATGTTATTAGTGGAGTTCCTCAGGGTTCAGTGTTGGGTCCGTTGTTGTTTTCGGTGTTTATGAATGATATTGATGATGGGATATCAAGTTTAATGTCCAAGTTTGCAGATGATACAAAGGTTGGCAGGGTTGTTAAGGACACTACTGACGCTATGCTGCTGCAACAGGATCTGGAAAGGTTGAACAGATGGGCTGAGAGGTGGCAAATGAAGTTTAACATTGACAAATGTAAAGTACTACATATGGGAAACAGTAACCCCAGGGCAACGTATCAACTCTGCGGTACTACACTGACAGTGGTGGAGAATGAAAAGGACCTGGGAGTAATTGTGCAGGTAGATACGAAGTTCTCTGAGCAGTGCAGACGAGCTGCAAGAGTAGCTCATGGTGTCTTGTCAATGATATACAGGAATTTTTCTAGCAGGCATAAGGAGGTGATTATTCCCTTGTATAAGGCAATGGTTAGGCCACATCTTGAGTACTGTATACAGGTCTGGAGGCCTCATTTCAAGAAGGATGTAGAGCTGCTGAAATGGGTACAGAGAAGGGCAACAAGATTAGTGAATGGAACAAAGGGTTGCTCTTACGAAGAAAGGCTTAAGTTTTGCAAATTACAGTCTGGAGACTAGGCACCGGGGAGGTGATCTGATAGAGGTGTATAAGGCTTTGAATGGTTTGAGCATGCTCAATGCCAATGGGATTCTACATCTTGCTCAGAATAATCACCTCAGAGGGCATAAATTCAAATTGAGGAAGGACGGATGTCGGATAGATGTGCGGAAATTTGCCTTTGGCCAGCGGGTGGTTGGTTGGTTGGTGGAACCGACTTCCATCACTTGTTCTTGAAGTTGATAGCCTAAACAAATTTAAAGCTCAACTGGACAGGTATTTCGAACGAACTGAGGGGTGTAATGGGAGTGGTGTGTGTTTTTTTTTTTTTTTTTTCGGCTGATGCTGAATAAGCTTGCTTTCTTGCATCATATGCCTCTACTAATGCTAATGCTAATACCCGCCGAGCATCAATAATTGAGAAAATGGAAAAGGCACTCAATATTTGGATTGACCATAGCAGTAAAAAACTGATCCCATTAGACAGCATTGTAATTAAACAAAAAAAGCACGAAAAATTTATAACGATTTAAAAGTGAATGGAGAACCTTCTGTTAATCTGGAGTTTGTTGCCAGTAAAGGTTGGTTTGAGAAATTTAAAAACTGCTTCTCATTAAATAACATAAGAATTCAAGGGGAAGGTGCATCAGTTGATAATGAAGCAAAGCAAAAGGCTCAAGCTAATGGAAGTGCTGTGGCTCAGAGCAGAACTGAGGGGGGCAGTTGTCCTCTGACTCACAGCCTTATAAAATGCACTGTTTGCTTGATGTTTGCAGAGCAATCGGGTACGGGACATGATACTGCCAAGGGGGGGGGATGTCTTTGTGTGTGCGCGCGATGCAAGGAGGGTATCGATATCAGGCAACAACTCGGCGTTCTTGTGGGCCTGTATGAGAGCTTGAAGGACAGGGTGGATGCCCTCGAAGAAACTAAATTGAGGGGCCCATCAAGCTCTCAGCTGCCCACATCAACGCCAGAGCTTGCACTTGGGCTTCACGTGACACAGAGACAGCCCCCAAGGCAGAATGCGCTGGTCCCGAAGGAACTAGTAGTTGTTGGTGACTCTATTGTCAGGGAAACGGGGAACATGCTTTGTAAAAAAGATAGGTGGAACAGGACCAGGGTAGGTCTGCCAGGGGCAAAGGTTGATGAAGTTGTAGAGCGAATATCATCTTTTAAGGGCACAAAAGGTGATATAGTTGTACACGTTGGCACTAATAATATTAAGAGTAGGAGACCGGCAGAATTACTTAACAAGTACAGGTCACTGTTGAACAAAAGCCGAGAATTAGAGTTGAATTTGAAAGTGTCTGCAATTCTGCCCAGACACGATAGGAAGGAGTATATGATGAGAGCCTTGTCGATCAATTCGGCCCTGGAAAGATTGTGCAAGGCTCAAGGGGTAGAATGTTTTTCAGCCTGGACTGTACTTGTTAACAGGAGAGATTGCTTCTACAGGGATGGGATACACTTAAATAGAAAGGGTGCAAGAATATTTGCTGATGCTATCGAGGCAGTGTTAGGTGGGTCGGAAAACTGCTAGCTTGGGGGGAGACAAAGACCAATAGATTGACAGTAGCCACTGGCAGAGGTGAAAGAGATTCTTGCACTGCTTCTATTAAAATGAGCAGAAGCCTGAAAAACAAGACGCATGGTATTTCAGAGACTGCTGGGAGCCATTGCGGTACAAGTAAACACATGGGTTGTGTTAGGGTAGCTAAGAATAGAAACAGGTGCAGGTATACTTGCGTGTACACCAATGCTAGGAGTTTAGTAAATAAATTTGATGAATTTGAGGTATTGCTCAAAACATCAAAGGCAGATATTGTTGGGATATCAGAGACGTGGTGTCACACAGATATAAGGGATGCAGAACTGCAATTTGGGGAGTACAACGTCTACAGAAAGGATAGACAGGATAGGAAGGGGGGAGGGGTTATGCTATTAGTTAAGAAACACATAAAAACCAAGGAAGTGAAGCCAGTCGACATCGCCGGACAGTGCAGTGTTGAGTCAGTTTGGTGTGACATAAGCATTGGGAGATCAAAATTGAGAGTAGGAGTGTGCTATAGGCCTAATGACTCTGATGAGTATAATAAGGAACTGTACAGGGAAATAGAGTGGGCCAGTAAATCAGAGAGTCTTATAATGGGAGATTTTAATTTCCCAGATATTGACTGGAATTTGGGGGCTGGTTACTCACACACTAGCAGGGCTTTTGTGGATTTATTGGATGATTGTTTTCTACATCAGCATGTTCGGGAGGCAACTAGAGGGAGTAATACTCTTGATTTGATTATCAGCAGTGATTCTTCATGCATTAAGAATCTGCAGATAAATGAACCACTAGGTGGCAGTGATCACAGTGTGCTGAAGTGGGATTTACTCAAAGAGGTAACTACCATTAGGGGTAAAGGGAAGGGTTATTGCTTCCGTAAAGGCGACTACGATGGACTGAGACAGTATTTAAATTCTATACAGTGGGACCAACTGATGATGTTACCAACATCAAATTCAAAATGGGAAGCATTCAAAGAACTTATCTTGGAAGCTACTAGGCTTTACATACCAACTAAGAAATATTGTTCAAGGTTTAGGCCAAAATGGATGTCAGATGAACTAATGAGGCATATGGCAGAGAAGAAAAATGCATGTGATACTTACAAATTAACACATGACACAGAAGCCTATAATAGATACAAGTTGATATGCAACCAAGTTACAAAGGAGGTTAGGCAGGCGAAGGCAGATTACGAGAAATCCTTGGCAAGAGATGCAAAGAAAAACAGCAAAGAGTTCTTTACTTATGTAAACTCTAGAAGGAAGGGGATGAATCAGATTGGTCCACTTGATATTGATGGGTCAAGTGTTGATGATCCTGCTCAGGTAGCTAACAAACTAAATGAATATTCTGCATCGACATTCACACATGAGGAGTTATTCAGCAAGGGGAATGCCAGAGGTGTATTCAACTCTAGCAATAAGCTACAGAATCTTGAAATAACTGGGAGTAAAGTGGAGGAGAAACTGTTGAAGATAAACACAAGAAAGGCACCCGGGGTGGATGGGATCTATCCAGTTATATTAAAGGAGGCAGCAGAGGAAGTAAGCAAACCCTTAGCCATAATTATGAGAGCTTCCTTGGACTCAGGGGAGGTACCCATAGACTGGAAATGTGCAAATGTGACCCCAATTCACAAAGGAGGATCAAAGGCTGACACAAGTAATTATAGACCTGTGAGCTTAACTTCTGTTCCAGGAAAATTAATGGAGGCACTGGTTAAAGAAGCACTGCAGGATCATTTAGACAAGACTTCAGTTATAGCTCAGACACATCATGGTTTTGTTAAGGGGAAGTCTTGCCTGACCAACTTGATTGGATACTATGATGCAGTCACAAAAGAACTGGATGCAGGGAATAGCTTTGATATTATATACTTGGATCTTAGAAAGGCTTTTGATACTGTTGCACATGGAAGACTGCTACACAAATTCTGGATCTGGAAAGGTTGAGCAGATGGGCTGAGAGGTGGCAAATGAAGTTTAACATTGACAAATGTAAAGTACTACACATGGGAAACAGCAACCCCAGAGCAACGTATCAACTCTGTGGTACTACACTGACAGTGGCAGAGAATGAAAGGGACTTGGGGGTGGTTGTGCAGGCAGATATGAAGTTCTCTGAGCAGTGCAGATGGGCTGCAAAAGTAGCTCATGGAGTATTGTCAATGATATACAGGAATTTTTCCAGCAGGGATAAGGAGGTGATTATTCCATTGTATAAGGCAATGGTCAGGCCACACGTAGAGTACTGTATACAGGTCTGGAGGCCTCATTTCAAGAAGGATGTAGAGCTGCTGGAACGAGTACAGAGAAGGGCAACAAGATTAGTGAATGGAACAAAGAGGTGCTCTTACGAAGAAAGGCTTAAGTTTTGCAAATTACAGTGTCTGGAGACTAGGCACCAGCGAGGTGATCTGATAGAGGTGTATAAAGCCTTGAATGGTTTAAGCATGCTCAATGCTGATGGGATTCTTCCTCTAGCTCAGAAAAATCACCTGAGAGGGCATAAATTCAAATTGAGGAAAGACAGATGTAGGATAGACGTGCGGAAATTTACCTTTAGCCAGCGGGTGGTTGGTTGGTGGAACAGACTTCCATCCCTTGTGGTGGAGGTTGATAGCCTAAATAAGTTTAAGGCTCAGCTGGACAGGTATTTTGAACGAACAGAGGGGTGAAGTGGAAGTGGGGTTTTTTTTTTTTTTTTTGGCTGATGCTGCATAAGCTTGCTTTCTTGCATCAAATGCCTCTACTAATGCTAATGCGTGTTCAGAGGAATTTCAAAAAATTATTGAAGTGCACAGTACACACCATATCAAGTTTTCAAAGTCTTTGGTGGGAAAAAATACCCAACAAAACTTTCATTTAAAAAAAAAGAGAAAACTGTATCAGGTTTTAAGACATCAAATGATTGTGTAACCATACTTATTTTCAGTATCGCATCAGGAGATGATAAAACCTATGCTGGTTTACAGTTCCTCTAATCCTCATCCAATGAAAGGTGTAAATAAAATCATGTTACCAGTATATTGAAAAGCAAATAAAAAAATCTTGATAACTGCTGATTTGTTTAAAGAATGGTTTCTAAATTGTTTTGTGCCAGCTCTGGAAAGCTATTTAAAGTGAAAAAATCTAGATTTCATAGTTTTATTGCTATTGGATAATAAGGTAGACCATCCAAATGATTTAAGTTATCCAAACATTGACGTAATGTTCCTACCATCTAATACAACTCCTTTAATTCAGCTATTAGATCAGGGCATTATATCTACCTTTAAAACTCATTACATCAGAAAATCATTACAATGGATTTTGGAAAACATTGATTCCAAATCTATTGAAGTGATGGAAGCATAGAAACATTTTTCAATTGTGGACTTTATGGGAATCATAACTTTATCGCTCAAAGAAGTTAAACTGTCAACATTAAATGCATCTGGGAAAAATGTATGCCCAACGTCAGTTCATTCAGGAAATATGGTTGAACTAGTAGAAATCCAAATTGGTGCAATAGTAGAACTTGCTAAGTCGGTAGGAGGGAAAGGTTTTGTTGATATGACTACTGAAGATATTCAAGAATTACTGGTAGAAAAAGAGGCTGGCAAAGCAGATTTGGTGGATATGACATCGGAGGTAAACCAAATAAATTCAGAGGATGATAGCACAAATGAAATTCAGAAGTTCGAAATTTACACTGAAAAGCATACTGGAAAGCATAAACTTAGGTGATAATTAGAAACTTATTTTTTGAATGCAGATCCTTCGACTGAAAGAACACACAAAGTTAAAAAAATACCAAAAATGAAGCTCCATGCCATGAAATTTACAAAGATCTATCAAGCAAAAGCAAAGAAACCCAGATTACTGATTTTTTAAAGAGAGCGGAAGATATATGAAATCTAAATGCTGCAGAAGAAAGTTCAGGAGGTAAAGATATTCTGCAACAGAGAAAATGTTCTTGTTTGATTGTGCTCAGCAGTGATGAAGAGGAAGAAAATTAAATGAACATACATTATCTGACATATATGTATCACAGTTTGTAAGGTGTTTGTTCAGTTATTACTATTTTTTAATAAAAATTAAATTTCCGATAGTTATAAAAAAATGGTGTACTTTGCCGGCTATTGGAACGTAATCCCCTTTTGCAATGGTTCTTAGTCCCATATAACATGGTTTTTGCACTACATGAGATTTTATTGGAACCTAATTACCATGTTATATGAGGGTTACCTGTACTTGGATTTCAGGAAAGCCTTTGATACTATTGCACATGGAAGACTGCTGTACAAATTGGAGTGGTATGGCGTTAAGGACAAGTTGCTACAATGGATAAAGGGATGGTTGCGTGGGAGATGATAGAGAGTGGTAATCAATGGACACTGCTCTTTGTGGACTAATGTTATTAGTGGAGTTCCCCAGGGTTCGGTTCTGAACCCATTGTTGTTTTCTGTATTCATCAATGAGATTGATGAAAGTATATTAGTATTAGCATTATTAAAGGCATATGATACAAGAAAGCGAGCTTATGCAGCATCAGCCAAAAAAAAAAAAAAAAAAACCACTCCAATTTCACTCTTCCGTTCGTTCGAAATACCAGTCCAGCTGAGCATTAAATTTATTTAGGCTATCAACTTCCACAACAATTGATGGAAGCCTGTTCCACCAACCAACTACCCGCTGGCTAAAGACAAATTTCCGCACATCTATCCTACATCTGTCTTTCCTCAATTTGAATTCATGCCCTCTCAGGTGATTATTCTAGCAAGAGGAAGAATTCCATCAGCATTGAGCATGCTAAAACCATTCAAGGCTTTATACACCTCTATCAGATCACCTCGCCGGTGCCTAGTCTCCAGACACTGTAATTTGTAAAGCTAAAGCCTTTTTTCGTAAGAGCAACCCTTTGTTCCATTCACTAATCTTGTTGCCCTTCTCTGTACTCGTTCCAGCAGCTATACATCCTTCTTGAAATGACGCCTCCAGACCTGTATACAGTACTCAAGGTGTGGCCTAACCATTGCCTTATACAAGGGAATAATCACCTCCTTATCCCTGCTAGAAAAATTCCTTATATCATTGACAATACACCATGAGCTACTCCTGCAGCCCGTCTGCACTGCTCAGAAAACTTCATATCTGCCTGCACAATTACCTCCAGGTCCTTTTCATTCTCTATCATTGTCAGGGTAGTACCACAAAGTTGATACGTTGCTCTAGGTTACTGTTTCCCATATGTAGTACTTTACATTTGTCGATGTTAAACTTCATTTTCCACTTCTCAGCCCATATGCTCAATCTTTCCAGATCCTGCTGTAGCAGCATACTGTCAGTAGTATCCTTAACAACCCTGCCAACCTTTGTATTGTCTGCAAACTTGGACATTAAGCTTGATATACCATCATCAATATCATTTATAAATACAGAAAACAACAATGGACCCAACACTGATCCCTGAGGGACTCCACTAATAACATTAGTCCACGATGAGCAGTGTCCATTGATTACCACTCTCTGTCTTCTTCCCCTCAACCATCCCTTTATCCATAGCAGCAATTTGCCTCCAATGCCACACTGCTCCAATTTGTGCAGCAGCCTTCCATGTGCAAAGCATCAGAAGCCTTTCTAAGATCCAAATATATAATATCAAAGTTATTCCCTGCATCCAGTTCTTTTGTGACTACATCATAGCATCCAATCAAATTGGTCAGGCAAGACTTTCCCTTAACAAAACCATGCTGTGTCCGAGCTATTAGCATTAGCATTAGTAGAGGCATATGATGCAAGAAAGCAAGCTTATTCAGCATCAGCCAAAAAAAAAAAAAAAAAAACACACACACCACTCCCATTTCACCCCTCCGTTCGTTCGAAATACCTGTCCAGTTGAGCTTTAAATTTGTTTAGGCTATCAACTTCAACAACAAGTGATGGAAGTCGGTTCCACAAATTAACCACCCGCTGGCCAAAGGCAAATTTCCGCACATCTATCCGACATCTGTTCTTCCTCAATTTGAATTTATGCCCTCTGAGGTGATTATTCTGAGCAAGATGAAGAGTCCCATTGGCATTGAGCATGCTCAAACCATTCAAAGCCTTATACACCTCTATCAGATCACCTCGCCAGTGCCTAGTCTCCAGACTCTGTAATTTGCAAAACTTAAGCCCTTCTTCGTAAGAGCAATCCTTTGTTCCATTCACTAATCTTGTTGCCCTTCTCTGTACCCGTTCCAGCAGCCCTACATCCTTCTTGAAATGAGGCCTCCAGACCTGTGTACAGTACTCAAGATGTGGCCTAACCATTGCCTTATACAAGGGAATAATCACCTCCTTATCCCTGCTAGAAAAATTCCTGTATATCATTGACAAGACACCATGAGCTAGTCTTGCAGCTCGTCTGCACTGCTCAGAGAACTTCATATCTGCCTGCACAATTACCCCCAGGTCCTTTTCATTCTCCACCACTGTCAGTGTAGTACCGCAGAGTTGATACGTTGCTCTGGGGTTACTGTTCCCCATATGTAGTACTTTACATTTGTCAATGTTAAACTTCATTTGCCACCTCTCAGCCCATCTGTTCAACCTTTCCAGATCCTGTTGCAGCAGCATAGCGTCAGTAGTGTCCTTAACAACCCTGCCAACCTTTGTATCATCTGCAAACTTGGACATTAAACTTGATATCCCATCATCAATATCATTCATAAACACCAAAAACAACAACGGACCCAACACTGAACCCTGAGGAATTCCACTAATAACATTAGTCCACGTTGAGCAGTGTCCATTGATTACCACCCTCTGTCTTCTGCCACTCAACCATCCCCTTATCCATAGCAGCAATTTGCCTCCAATGCCACACTGCTCCAATTTGTGCAGCAGTCTTCCACGTGCAACAGTATCAAAAGCCTTTCTAAGATCCAAATATATAATATCAAAGTTATTCCCTGCATCCAGTTCTTTTGTGACTACATCATGGTATCCGATCAAATTGGTCAGGCAAGACCTGCCCTTAACAAAACCATGCTGTGTCTGAGCTATAACTGAATTCTTGTCTAGATGATCCTGCAGTGCTTCTTTAACCAGTGACTCCATCAATTTTCCTGGAACAGAAGTTAAACTCACAGGACTATAATTACTTGTGTCAGCCTTTGATCCTCCTTTGTGAATTGGGGTCACATTTTCACATCTCCAGTCTATGGGTACCTCCCCTGAGTCCAAAGAAGCTCTCATAATTATGGCTAAGGGCTTGCTTACTTCCTCTGCTGCCTCCTTTAATATAACTGGATAGATCCCATCCACCCTGGGTGTCTTTTTTATGTTTATCCTCTAACGTTTCTCCTCCACTTTCCTCTCAGTTATTACAAAATCATCTAGCTCACTGCCAGAGTTTACTTCACCTCTGGCATTCCCCTTCCTGAAAACTCCTCATGTGTGAATGTAGATTCAAAATACTCGTTTATATTGTTAGCCACCTGAGCAGGATCCTCAACTGTTGAACCATCAATATCCAGTGGACCAATCTGATATATCCCTTTCCTTCTAGAGTTTACTTAGGCCAAAAACTCTTTTATGTTTTTCTTTGCATCCTTTGCCAAGGATTTCTCATAATCTGCCTTTGCCTGCCTAATCTCCTTTGTGACTTGGTTACAGACCAGCTTATATCTATCATAGGCTTCCATGTCACCCTTTAATTTATATGTATCCCATGCATTTTTCTTCTCTGCCATATGTCTCATTAGTTCATCTGACATCCATGGCACCTCCGTAGCCAGGTGGGAAGGAGCAGCAGTGCGTAGCACATGCTTCTTGATTAGACCGGGGTTCGAGCCCGTCACCACCAAATACGGAGGATGTGGAAAGGTCAGGGAATGACCACCGCATATCCCGGAGCAATATGGCCTTAGTTGCTAATGCTCCTAAAAACCAAATAACAACAACAACTGACATCCATTTAGGCCTAAACCTTGAACAATATTTCTTAGTTGGTATGTAAAGCCTAGTAGCTTCAAAGATTAATTCTTCTTCTTGGTGCCTCCGTAGCCAGGTGGGCAAGAGCAGCAGTGCATAGCACACGCTTCTTGATTAGACCGGGGTTCGAGCCCATGACCACCAAATACGGAGGATGCGGAAATGTCAGGGAATGAACACCGCATATCCCCGAGCAATATGGCCTTAGTTGCTAATGCTCCTAAAAACCAAATAACAAACAATAACAGATTAATTCTTTGAATGCTTCCCATTTTGAATTTGCTGTTGGTAACATCATCAGTTGGTTCCACTGTATAGAATTTAAATACTGTCTCAGACCATCGTAGTCGCCTTTAGGAAAGCAAAAACCCTTCCCTTTACCCCTGATGGTAGTTACCTCTTTGAGTAAATCCCACTTCAGCACACTGTGATCACTGCCACCTAGGGGTTCCTTTATCTGCAGATTCTTAAAGCATGAAGAATCACTACTGATAATCAGATCAAGAGTATTACTCCCTCTAGTTGCCTCCCGAACATGCTGGTGTAAAAAACAATCATCCAATAAATCCACAAAAGCCTTGCTAGTGTTTAAGTGACCAACCCACAAATTCCAGTCAATATTTGGGAAATTAAAATCCCCCATTATAGGACTCTCTAATTTACTGGCCCACTCTGTTTCCCTGTGCAGTTTCTTATTATACTCACCAGAGTCATTAGGCCTATAGCTCATTCCTACTCTCAATTTTGATCTCCCAATGCTTATGTCACACCAAACTGACTCGATGTTGACTGGCTTCACTTCCTTGGATTTTATGTGTTTCTTAACTAATAGCATAACCCCTCCTCCCTTCCTGTCCTGTCTATCCTTTCTGTACACATTGTACTCCCCAAATTCCAGTTCTGCATACCTTATATCTGTGTGACACCACGTCTCTGATATCCCAACAGTATCTGTCTTTGATGTTTTGAGTAATACCTCAAATTCATCAAATTTATTTACCAAACTTCTAGCATTGGTGTACACGCAAGTATACATGCACCTGTTCCTATTCTTAGCTACCCTAACACAACCTATGTGTTTACTTGTACCGCAATGTCTCCCAGCAGTCTTTGAAATATCCTGCATCTTGTATTCCAGGCTGCTGCTCATTCCAATAGAAGCAGTGCAAGAATCACTTTCACTTTCACCTGTGCCAGTGGGCTAAATATCGGGCTTAATGTCGAAGTTTGCAGATGATACAAAGGTTGGCATGGTTGTTACCGACTGTAAAGACAGTCCTTGTCATCATCATCCATTTTCAATCCACTGCAGGATGAAGGCCTCTGCAGAAACTTTCCAGTTCCTTATGTTTTGTGCTGTAGCCATCCATTTACTACCCGGAAACTTGTGAATTTCATCTGTCCATCTCCATCATTGTCTTCCAGGTTTTCTTTTAGCTCCTTTTGGGTACCACTCTATTATTTTCTTAGTCCAGCTGACATCATGCCTTCGAGCTATGTGTCCTGCCCAAGACCATTTGAGTTCTTATTTTTTTAGTAAGAATGTCCATTTGTATTTTCTTCCTAATACATTTGTTTCTCTTCTTATGTCTGATTCCTAATATAATTTGTTCCATTCGCTGTGTAGTTTTCAGCTTGTCTTCCATTTTTTTGGTGAGTGCCCAAGTTTCACTTCCATAAGTCAAGGTGCGGGAGCACACATTGGTTCATTTTTTTTACGTTTCAGACAAACTGGGATATTGCTTATTAGTTGACTATATTTCTTGAATGCTATCTATCTTAAATTTATTCTTCTCTTGACTTCCAGCGATTTATCATTATTACAGCTAATGACTTGTCCCAGATAAGTATATGAATCCACCTTTTCAATTAATGCTCCTTCAATGATTATATCCCTTTCTGTGGCATGCTTGTTCATCATTACTTTCATTACTGTGTTTTAGCCATATTCATCCTTTCATCATTATTATGTTTTAGCCATATTCCTCTTTAGTCCGAAATCCTTACGAACTCTGCATAACTGATTAAGATTTTCTTCTAATTCTTTGGGATCGTGGCTTATGATCACAATGTCTTCTGCAAATCTTAAATGGTTAAAGTCAAGGATGGAAAACCTTTTTACATTGGAAGGCCATATTTCATTTAACCAAAATACTATTAGGCTGCATGCTGAGAATTTAATATATACAAAAAAAATTATATTTTTGTAGGCATATTTACAGTTTTAATTACAGCCTGTTATTGTATGAGGAATTTAAACAAAAAAATTAGCAAAAGACATTTGTTTAGCAAAGTTGATAACAAAACTCAAAATGGATGAACTTAGACAACAAACCATTTAATGACTTTTTTGTGACTGCTTGATGCCAGATAGTAGTATGATATTTGGTTCCAACATCATTGAGTGTAGTTTTAATTGGTCCTCCAAGTGAATGTCCATCATCTGAGATCTCAAGCTTGTTTTGTGTCATATATGAAAATGTTGATTCACAACAGTAGGTTGTGCCAAAACAAGATAGCATCCAGCGAGCATGTTGACATAGATGTGGGTATTCAACGACATTTTTCCTTATTTGAAGAGGATCCTTCTTCACGTCATATAGAGACTTCGGAATATTATCTTCTGAGAGCTCAATTAATCCTATTTGTAAATCATCAGGTGCTTTGGAGACATTAATCAGCTGTGGTTGAAAAGCTAGTTTCAGTGTGAGATCATGTTTCTCAAAATCAGAAAACTTTTTATTGCTGTTATAGACTCCTTGATTCTTCAATCAGGGAGTCTATAACAGTCAGTCCTCATATATCACATGTTTACACTACACGAATTCGATCATACACGATTTATAAATAGGGGAACGATGTCGCATATAACACGAACCGAATTCGCTTATGCATTATTCGCCTTTGTGTTTACAAGAAATGGTAGTCGAACTCGGAATCGCCCAAACTGAACGCAACATGATAGCAATGAAGAGAAAATTCTGAAAACGTATTTTGTTTTTTATATCAGCGAAGGGGAAACATTTCACCATAATAACGTTAATAACCATAATAACAATAATAACCCACACAATTCCAGCTATCGGTATTATCACAAATGCAATTAGATTGAGTTTACTACCAGTTTATAACAGATTCCGCTAGCAGGAATGCAACTGGAAATTGTTTTTATTGTTTTATGATAGTGACCTCCAGAAATGTGTTTTAGTAAAATGTTAGCTAGTGAGGTGTTAATGATGTGTCTCTGCCTTTATGGTGTTGTTTATTCAGTTGCTACACTTGCGCAGCTTTGTTTATGTGTATCAAGCGTGCCTCTTCATTTTATAATTGTGCTTTATTCCCTAAAAATGAGTAAAATACTTAAAAGGTGTAAAAAGGAAGCGTCCTGGTGAAGACACTACAGGTTCAGAGAGAAAAAGAAAAACAACGTCGATAAACAGTGGTGGACTGGGTAAAAAATTCTTACCTGGAAAAATTTGTAGCAGCCGCATACTAGCGTTTATGGCCAAAATCACACTTCTGGCCTCCGGCCCGCTGTGGTTTCCCCAGTAAGGCCAGTCCGCCTCTGTTAGAGAAAAAATATGAAATTGTGAAACACTTTGAGTGAAATGAAAGAACATGTGATATTGCACATGCTACTGGCCTAAATGAGGCAATGCCGAAAATTAGAAAGAATGCAGAGAAAAAAAAAATTTCATAGCAGAAACAACACAAAGTGTAATAAAATCCATTAGATCAAGACAAGAATTGGAAGAGATGGAATGGCTGTCATCTGTTTGGATAGAAAATCAAACAAAGAACAAGTTTGCTTACAATAGAAGCAAAAGCATTAGCAATATTTTATTACGTAATAAAATATTTATGTATTTTATTACGATTATTTATTGTGTTTGGTAATGATTTGGTTACAAATGTGTGTTGAACCTTGGGTGGTCGGCACCTAACCCTATTTTTTCCATAGGGCCTGTTATTTATATTGCACGAGGGTTTATAGGAACACAACTATCATGCTATACGAGGACTGACTGTATCCTGTTCATTAATTACTTTCACCAGTTCAGGAAAATGTTCAGCTGAAAGTTCTGATTGGGTAAGCAAGGTTTTGAAAAAAGGTCAGCTTTTTCCTAAATGCCTGTATTTTAAGCCACATATCATATAGAGATTTGGTTTAACCTTGCAAAAAATATTCAGATCATTTTGCTTTGACATTATATCACACAAAAATGCAATATCTCTGCAGAATTCCACTTTTGAGAATTCACACTGTTGATTCAATTCCTCAAAAAAGCTTGTGATTTGTTTTTGAAAAGATAAAAGTTTGACAAGTATTTGTCCTTGGGACAAATGCTTGTCAAAAATACTTATGCACATGGACAGCCAGTGCACTTTGAAGTTGATCCATAGTTGAGAATCCTGTCCTAAAGCCAGCTTGCTCTTTCAGTTGATTCTCGCAAAGTATTCTTTCTAATCTGTTAGTAATGACAATTGTGAAAAACTTGTACATGTGGGATAACAAGCTAATTGGTCTATAATTTCCAATTTCTGATTTATCTCCTTTCTTATGCAGCAAAACTATGATTGCATTATTCCACTCCTTAGGCATCACACCTTTAGTATTAGTACAGGCATATGATGCAAGAAAGCAAGCTTATGCAGCATCAGCCAAAAAAAAAACTTTCACTTCACCCCTTTGTTCATTCGAAATACCTGTCCAGCTGAGCCTTAAATTTATTTAGGCTATCAACTTCCACAACAAGGGATGGAAGTCTGTTCCACCAACCACCTACCCGCTGGCTAAAGGCAAATTTCCACAAATCTATCCTACATGTGTCTTTCCTCAATTTGAATTTATCCCCTCTCAGGTGATTATTCTGAGCAAGAGGCAGAATCCCATCAGCATTGAGCATGCTCAAACCATTCAAGGCTTTATACACCTCTATCAGATCACCTCGCCGGTGCCTAGTCTCTAGACACTGTAATTTGCAGAACTTAAGCCTTTCTTCGTAAGAGCAACCCTTTGTTCCATTCACTAATCTTGTTGCCCTTCTCTGTACTCGTTCCAGCAGCACTATATCCTTCTTGAAATGAGGCCTCCAGACATGTATACAGTACTGAAGGTTTGGCCTGACCATTGCCTTATACAAGGGAATAATCACCTTCTTATCCCTGCTAGAAAAATTTCTGTGTATCATTGATAAGACACCATGAGCTACTCTTGCAGCCCGTCTGCACTGCTCAGAGCACTTCATATCTGCCTGCACAATTACCCCCAGGTCCTTTTCATTCTCTACCACTGTCAGTGTGGTACCACAGAGTTGATACATTGCTCTTTCCCATATGTAGTACTTTACATTTGTCAATGTTAAACTGCATTTGCCACCTTTCAACCCATCTGCTCAATCTTTCCAGGTCCTGCAGCAGCATAGCATATGTAGTGACCTTAACAACCCTGCCAACCTTTGTATCGTCTGCAAACTTAACATTAAGCTTGATATACCATCATCAATATCATTTATAAATACAGAAAACAACAATGGACCCAACATTGAACCCTGAGGAACTCCACTAATAACATTAGTCCACGATGAGCAGTGTCCATTGATTACCACTCTCTGTCTTCTCCCTCCCTCAACCATCCCTTTATCCATAGCAGCAATTTCCCTCCAGTGCCACACTGTCCAATTTGTTCAATAGTCTTCCATTTGCAACAGTATCAAAAGCCTTTCAAAATGCAGTTCTTTTGTGACTGCATCATAATATCCAATCAAATTGGTCAGGCAAGACTTTCCTTTAACAAAACCATGCTGTGTTCAGGCTATAACTGAAGTCTTGTCTAGATGATTCTGCAGTGCTTCTTTAACCAGTGCCTCCATTAATTTTCCTGGAACAGAAGTTAAACTCACAGGTCTATAATTACTTGTGTCAGCCGTTGATCCTGCTTTGTGAATTGGGGTCACATTTGCACATCTCCAGTCTATGGCTACTTACTCTTAGTCCAAAGAAGTTCTCTTAATTATGGCTAAGGGTTTGCTTACTTCCTTTGCTGCCTCCTTTAATATAACTGGATAGATCCCATCCACTCCATCTGCCTTTTTGTTTTATGTTTATCCTCAACAATTTCTCCTCCACTTTCCTCTCAGTTATTACAAAATCATAAAGCTCACTGCCAGAGTTTACTTCACCTTTGGCATTTCACTTCCTGAATAACTCCTCATGTGTGAATGTCGATGCAAAATATTCATTTAGTTTGTTAGCTACCTGAGCAGGATCATCAACAGTTAAACCATCGATATCAAGTGGACCAATCTGATTCATCCCCTTCCTTCTAGAGTTTACATAAGTAAAGAACTTTTTGCTGCTTTTCTTTGCATCCCTTGCCAAAGATTTCACGTAATCTGTCTTCACCTGCCTAACCTCCTTTGTAATTTGGTTACAGACCAGCTTATATCTATCATAGGCTTCTGTGTCACATGTTAATTTATATGTATCCCATGCATTTTTCTTCTCTGTCATATGTGTCATTAGTTCATCTGACATCCTTTTAGGCCTAAACCTTGAACAATATTTCTTAGTTGGTATGTAAAGCCTAGTAGCTTCCAAGATAAGTTCTTTGAATGCTTCCTATTTTGAATTTGCTGTTGGTAACATCATCAGTTGGTCCCACTGTATAGAATTTAAATACTGTCTCAGACCATTGTAGTCGCCTTTACGAAACAATAACCCTTCCCTTTACCCCTGATGGTAGTTACCTCTTTGAGTAAATCCCACTTGAGCACACTGTGACACTGCCACGTAGTGGTTCCGTTATCTGCAGATTGTTAATGCATGAAAAGTCACTACTGATAATCAAATCAAGAGTATTACTCCCTCTAGTTGCCTCCCGAACATGCTGATGTAGAAAACAATCATCCAATAAATCCACAAAAGCCTTGCTAGTGTGTGAGTGACCAACCCACAAATTCCAGTCAGTATCTGGGAAATTAAAATTCCCCATTATAAGACTCTCTGATTTACTGGTTGTTGTTGTTTTGGTTTTTAGGAGCATTAGCAACTAAGGCCATATTGCTCCAGGATATGCGGTGGTCATTCCCTGACCTTTCCGCATCTCCTGTATTTGGTGGTGACGGGCTCGAACCCCGGTCTAATCAAGAAGCATGTGATGCGCACTGCTGCTCCTTCCCACCTGGCTACGGAGGCGCCCCTGATTTACTGGCCCACTCTATTTCTCTGTACAGTTCCTTATTATACTCATCAGAGTCATTAGGCCTATAGCACACTCCTACTCTCAATTTTGATCTCCCAGTTCTTATATCACACCAAACTGACTCGACACTGCACTGTCGAGCAATGTCGACTGGCTTCACTTCCTTGGATTTTGGGTTTCTTAACTAATAGCATAACCCCTCCTCCCTTCCCATCCTGTGTATCCTTTCTGTACACATTGTACTCCCCAAATTCCAGTTCTGCATTCCTTATATCTGTCTCTGATATCCCAACAATATCCGCCTTTGATGCTTTGAGCAATACCACAAATTCATCAAATTTATTTACCAAACTCCTAGCATTGGTGTACACGCAATTATACATGCACCTGTTCTTTTTCTTAGCTACCCTAACACAACCCATGTGTTTACTTGTACCGCAATGACTCCCAGCAGTCTCTGAAATATCCTGCATCTTGTTTTCCAGGCTTCTGCTCATTCCAATAGAAGCAGTGCAAGAATCATCACCTCTGCCAGTGACTACTGTTAATCTATTATTCCTTGTATCCCCTAAGCTAGCAGTTTTCTGACCCACCTAACACTGCCTCGATAGCATCAGCAAATATTCTTGCACCCTTTCTATTTAAGTGTATCCCAACCCTGTAGAAGCAGTCCCTTCTGTTAACAAGTACAGACCAGGCTGAAAAAAATTCTACCCCTTGAGCCTTGCACAATCTTTCCAGGGCCGAATTGATCGACAAGGCTCTCATCATATACTCCCTCCTATCGTGTCTGGGCAGAATTGGAGACACTTTCAAATTCAACCCTAATTCACGGCTTTTTTTCAACAGTGACCTGTACTTGTTAAGTAATTCTGCCGGTCTCCTACTCTTAATATCATTAGTGCCAACGTGTACAACTATATCACCTTTTCTAATGCATTTTGTGAAGAGTCTTGCCGGTTTTTGTACCATGTCTCTCCTCCCAATTTTTACAACTGAATGGTAACTTCATCTTCCCCCAGGGTTTTCTGATTCTTCATTTTGTTCAATGCATGTTCTACCACATCAGGAAGGATATCGAGTATGTCATATGGGTTGCTTTTTGTTTTTTGTAATCCACCTTCCCCAACAGGCTACGCTCATTTGAGAACGAGAGTAGCTTTTTGCCGCTCCTGGAACAGAGAAGTTTTTTCTGATTTATTTTCTGTTTTATTAGCTTAAATTGGCATATTAGCTTATTTTTTAGAGTAGCTTTATATTCCTATTTACGATACTTAGTTTAAAGTAACTTAGATAGAGATTTTGTAGGTATTACTTAGTATCGGTAAGGGTATCAAATCCACGTGTTGACCGTTTGTAAATTGCCGCCATTGTAACGCAATACAAAATATCTCGAACTAGATAGCATAAGCTTAATATAGTATAGTATAGTATAGTACATAATATTGTCAATTAATCAGTAAAATCTATTAATCTTGTTGAACTTCATTGTCAATTAAATTGTACTTTTATCTATACATATAACGACTTAGGTTACGTAACATAAATAATTAGAAAAATAAATAATTAATACTTAACTTGATACGGAAGTTATATAAAGGGTTTTCGTAGATAACACTTGATACTGAAACATAAATATAGCGTCATAACTGTGTTGGGATATAAGTTTAGGGTTTTAATTTTGTACTGAAATTGAAATTTTATTGAAATTAAATAGAAATCATGACTCAAACCAGAGCAGCAAAGCAAAAGGCTCAAGCTAATGGGAGTGCTGTGGCTCAGAGGAGAACTGAGGGGGGGCAGTTGCCCTCTGAATCACAGCCTTTTAAAACGCACTACTTGCTTGATGTTTGTGGAGCAGTCGGGTACGGGACATGATACTGCCATGGGTGATGTCTTTGTGTGTGAGCGATACAAGGAGTGTAAGGAAATCAGGCGACAACTCAGCGTTGTTATGGGCCTATATGAGAGCCTGAAGGACAGGGTGGATACCCTCGAAGCATTAAAAGTGAGGGACCCATCAAGCTCTCAGCTGCCCACACCAATGCCAGATCTTGCACTTGGTCATCGCGCAACACAGCGGCTGCCCCCAAGGCAGAATGTGCTGGTCCCAAAGGAACCAGTAGTTGTTGGTGACTCTATTGTCAGGGAACCGGGAAACATGCTTTGTAAAAAAGATAGGTGGAACAGGACCAGGGTATGTCTGCCAGGGGCAAAGGTTGATGACGTTGTAGAGCGGATATCATCTTTTAACGGCACAAAAGGTGATATAGTTGTACACATTGGCACTAATGATATTAAGAGTAGGAGACCAGCGGAATTACTTAACAAGTACAGGTCACTGTTGAAAAAAAGCCGTGAATTAGGGTTGAATTTGAAAGTGTCTGCAATTCTGCCCCGACACGATAGGAGGGAGTATATGATGAGAGCCCTGTCGATCAATTTCGTCCTGCAAAGATTGTGCAAGGCTCAAGGTGTAGAATTTTTTTCAGACTGGTCTGTACTTGTTAACAGGAGAGACTGCTTCTACAGGGATAGGATACACTTAAATAGAAAGTGTGCAAGAATGTTTGCTGATGCTATCGAGGCAGTGTTAGGTGGGTCGGAAAACTGCTAGATTGGGGGGATACAAGGACTAATAGATTAACAGTAGCCACTGGCAGAGGTGGAAGTGATTCTTGCACTGCTTCTATTGGAATGAGCAGCAGCAGCCTGGAAAATAAGATGCAGGATATTTCAGAGACTGCTGGGAATCATTGGGGCACAAGTAAACACATGGATTGTGTTAGGGTAGCTAAGAAAAAGAACAGGTGCATGTATACTTGCGTGTACACCAATGCTCGGAGTTTAGTAAATAAATTTGATGAATTTGCGGTATTGCTCAAAACATCAAAGGCAGATATTGTTGTGATTTCAGAGACATTGTGTTACACAGATATAAGGAATGCAGAACTGGAATTTGGGGAGTACAATGTCTACAGAAAGGATAGACAAGATAGGAAGGGAGGAGGAGTTATGCTATTATTTAAGAAATACATAAAATCCAAGGAAGTGAAGCCAGTCAACATCGCTGGACAGTGCAGTGTCGAGTCAGTTTGGTGTGACATAAGCATTAGGAGATGAAAATTGAGAGTAGGAGTGTGCTATAGGCCTAATGACTCTGATGAGTATAATAAGAAATGGTACAGGGAAATAGAGTGGGCCAGTAAATCAGAGAGTCATATAATGGGGGATTTTAATTTCCCAGATATTGACTGAAATTTGGGGGCTGGTCACTCACACACTAGCAAGGCTTTTGTGGATTTATTGGATGATTGTTTTCTACATCAGCATGTTCGGGAGGCAACTAGAGGGAGTAATACTCTTGATTTGATTATCAGCAGTGATTCTTCATGCATTAAGAATCTGCAGATAAATGAACCACTAGGTGGCAGTGATCACAGTGTGCTGAAGTGGGATTTACTGAAAGAGGTAACTACATTAGGGGTAAAGGGAAGAGTTATTGCTTTCGTAAAGGCGACTACGATGGACTGAGACAGTATTTAAATTCTATACAGTGGGACCAACTGATGATGTTACCAACAGCAAATTCAAAATGGGAAGCATTCAAAGAACTTATCTTGGATGGTACTAGGCTTTACATACCAACTAAGAAATATTGTTCAAGGTTTAGGCCTAAATGGATGTCAGATGAACTAATGAGACATAGGGCAGAGAAGAAAAATGCATGGGATACATACAAATTAACACGTGACACAGAAGCCTATGATAGATACAAGTTGATCTGTAACCAAGTTACAAAGGAGGTTAGGCAGGCGAAGGCAGATTACGAGATATCTTTGGCAAGGGATGCAAAGAAAAACAGCAAAGAGTTCTTTACTTATGTAAACTCTAGAAGGAAGGGGATGAATCAGATTGGTCCACTTGATATCGATGGGTCAACTGTTGATGATCCTGCTCAGGTAGCTAACAAACTAAATGAATATTTTGCATCGACATTCACACATGAGGAGTTATTCAGCGAGGGGAATGCCAGAGGTGTATTCAACTCTGGTAGTAAGCTAGAGAATCTTGTAATCTCTGAGAATAAAGTGGAGGAGAAATTGTTGAAGATAAATACAAGAAAGGCACCTGGGGTGGATGGGATCTATCCAGTTATATTAAAGGAGGCAGCAAAGGAAGTAAGCAAAGCCTTAGCCATAATTATGAGATCTTCCGTGGACTCAGGGGAAGTACGCATGGACTGGAGATGTGCAAATGTGACCCCAATTCACACAGGAGGATCAAAGGCTGACACAAGTAATTATAGACCTGTGAGTTTAACTTCTGTTCCCGGATAATTAACGAAGGCAGTTGTTAAAGAAGCACTGCAGGATCATCTAGACAAGACTTCAGTTATAGCTCGGACACAGCATGGTTTTGTTAAGGGGAAGTCTTACCTGACCAATTTGATTGGATACTATGATGCAGTCACAAAAGAACTGGATGCAGGGAATAGCTTTGATATTATATACTTGGATCTTAGAAAGGCTTTTGATACTGTTGCACATGGAAGACTGCTGCACCAATTGGAGCAGTGTGGCATTGGAGGCAAATTGCTGCTATGGATAAAGGGGTGGTTGAGGGGGAGAAGACAGAGAATGGTAATCAATGGACACTGCGCATCGTGGACTAATGTTATTAGTGGATTCCCTCCCTCAGGGTTCAGTATTGGGTCCTTTATTGTTTTCTGTATTTATAAATGATATTGATGATGGTATATCAAGCTTAATGTCCAAGTTTGCAGACGATACGAAGGTTGGCAGGGTTGTCAAGGACACTACTGACACTATGCTGCTGCAATAGGATCTGGAAGGATTGAGCAGATGGGCTGAGAGGTGGCAAATGAAGTTTAACATTGACAAATGTAAAGTACTACAAAGGGTACTAGGAAAGTTTTGCAATATGATGCAACAATGAATCACAGGAAGCTGCTTGTTGCTGCATGTTGAGACATGTTCTTACGTGCATAATAGCCGCTGCGCCAAGTTGATGGGCTCAGTTATTCATTAGTAGTGAGAGTGTAAAGTGCTTGCGATGGCATCGTGGTCACGAAATGAGATAAGGACAGTTTTGCGGTATAATTTCGTGCGTGGTTTAACCATAGACCAGTGCTTAGAAGAAATGACTCTTGCACTAGATGATGATTGTCCACATCGTACAACGATATTCAGGTGGTATAGAGAATTCCAAAGGGGAAATTTCACTCTGGAGGATTCTGAGAGGCCGGGAAGGCCACGAACGTCAGTTACGGAGGAAAACGTTACTGCTGTGAGGAAAATGCTTGACGAAAACAGGCGAGTGACCTACCAACAGATAGAGGATACTTTGGGCCTAAATGCACCAGCAATTCGTTCGATTCTGCAAGATCATTTGCACGTGAAGAAACTTTGTTCTCTCTGGGTGCCGCATCAACTGACTGAAGAGCAGATGACATGATGTGTGACTTGGTGCCGGGAGATGTTAAAAAAGTTTGATAAGGGACAATCTCGGTATGTGAACAACATCGTGACAGGTGACGAGACTTGGCTGTACTATTACGATCTGCCGACCAAGGCTCAAAACAAAGTTTGGGTCTTTGATGATGACGACACACCCGTAATTGTCAGAAAATCCCGATCTGTAAAGAAGAAAATGATAGCTGTATTTTTCAAATCGAGTGGAATTGTGGAACGTGTCGTTTTGGACACGCAGAAGACAGTCACAGCTAAGTGGTATACTGAACAATGCCTGCCTAAAGTCATTGGATCTATGAAGAACCTGCGGCCAAAGTCAAGAATGGACACCTGGTACCTCCATCACGATAATGCTCCAGCTCACCGTGCCAAAGCCTGCACCGAATATTTGACCACGACAGGACTGAAACTTCTCGAGCACCCTCCCTACAGTCCAGACCTTGCTCCCTGCGACTTTGCACTGTTCCCGCATGTGAAAATGAAGCTAAAAGTGAGGCGGTTTTCCAGTGATGAGGACCTTCTACGGGCTTGGGACAACGAGTGTGCTTTACTCCCTAGTGAAACTTGGCAGAACTGGTTTAAAGATTGGTTTCGGAGGATGGAGAGGTGTATTGAATGTACAGGAAATTACTTCGAAAAAATTAAATAAACAAAGCTGTATTGCAAAACTTTCCTAGTACCCTTTGTACATATGGGAAACAGCAACCCCAGAGCAACGTATCAACTCTGTGGTACTACACTGTCAGTGGTAGAGAATGAAAAGGACCTGGGGATGGTTGTGCAGGCAGATATGAAGTTCTCTGAGCAGTGCAGACAGGCTGGAATAGTAGCTCATGGTGTATTGTCAATGATATATAGGAATTTTTCTAGCAGCGATAAGGAGGTGATTATTCCCTTGTATAAGGCAATGGTCAGACCCCACCTAGAGTACTGTATACTAGCCTGGAGGCCTCATTTCAAGAAGGATGTAGAGCTGCTGGAACGAGTACAGAGAAGGTCAACAAGATTAGTGAATGGAACAAAGGGGTGCTCTTACGAAGAAAGGCTTAAGTTTTGCAAATTACAGTGTCTGGAGACTAGGCACCAGCGAGGTGATCTGATAGAGGTGTATAAAGCCTTGAATGGTTTGAGCATGCTCAATGCTGATGGGATTCTTCCTTTTGCTCAGAATAATCACCTGAGAGGGCATAAATTCAAATCGAGGAAAGACAGATGTAGGATAGACGTGCGGAAATTTGCCTTTAGCCAGCGGGTGGTTGGTTGGAGGAACAGACTTCCATCCCTTGTCGTGGAAGTTGATAGCCTAAATAAGTTTAAGGCTCAGCTGGACATGTATTTCGAACGAACAGAGGGGTGAAGTGGAAGCGGTTATTTTTTATTTATTTATTTTATTTTATTTTATTTATTTATTATTTTTTTTTTTTTTTTGGCTGATGCTGCATAAGCTTGCTTTCTTGCATCAAATGCCTCTACTAATGCTAAAGCTAATACTTGAATCATTTCCTCACTCCTTATGTAATTCTTTATAGTAGTCTTCTGCTATTTGAATTATGCCTTCTCTGCTATTTATAAGCACACCATCACTATTCTTCAGTTTCAGTATCATTTGTATTACTGGTCATGTCTACTGATTTAAGTCCTTTGTTTTTAATGCTTGTTCTACTTTTCTTTTGTTTGATCTTCTTATGTCTCTCTGAGTCTCTTTCTAATGCCTTTGCATAACTCAGTATACTCAGTTTTGTCCTTGTCAATGTTTATCTTGCTCTTCATTTGTCATCTTCGGTTCATCATAACAAGTGTTTCTTGACTAATTTTTTCTTGTTTGGATTTCTTTTTACTTATACGTTCCTTGGGCTTTATCACTTTCAAAAAATTATTGTATTCCTCGTCAATATCTTGTTTCTGAAAAGTCTTCAGAAGCTTAAACTTGTTCTTAAGTTCCAGTATATACTGCTTTTTCTCCTCTTCTGTTATCTCAAAAACATTTGAATTATTTATTTCAGTCAGTTTTTTCCTTTCTTTTCTTACATCTATATCAAGTGTGCATCTTAAAATTCTGTGATCACTTCCAACATTTACCTTTTTTTCAGAACAGCAACATCATTTACAATATATCTTCTGTTAGTGAGGATGAAGTCAATTTGATTAGTTGTTAATTCATTTGGGCTCTTCCTTGTCCAGTTTCTGTTCACTCTTTTCTTGAAAAAAAGTGTTTGTTACTGACATTCCTTGAGGTCCTGTAAATTTCACAAGTCTTTCACCTCTTTCATTTCTTTCTCCAATTCCACAATTTCGTATAGTTTCCCTTTCTGTGCTGTTTTGTCTCTTTACAACCTTAGCATTGAATTACCTGATAATAATAGTGTTTTCTGTTCATCTAAAAGTCTCAATTTTGGTATACATTTCTTCAACCTCTTCATCATCGTGGCTCAATGTTGTGGCATATATCATTATAACTTTTAGTTTGTACCTCTTAGAAATCCTGAGTGGTAGTCTTGACACCCTTGGTGGTGTACTTTTGAATTCCAAAATGTTGTTTTTTATATCTTTATGGATCAGAAAGCCAACTCCACCTTTGCTCTTTTCACTATTTCCATTGGTGTACAACAGATTTCCACTTGATAAACTTATAAGTGATTCATTTCTTCTTGCTTTCAGTGATATTCCAATTCACATTTTCTAATTCCTTTTCCAGTTCTAATATCCTACCTTCACCAATGAGTGATCTTACATTGTAACAGGCCAAGCTCAGCTTCTGTACCTACAGCCTGGTCATACCCAAAGATTCTTAGCACCCTCTGCTTCCATTTTGATCCACTCGCTGCCATAAGAGGGGGAGCGAAAGTCGCTCCAGACTGAGGGTCATTTTTTTCGTTGTGTTGTAATTTGCTGGATTGTTTGGTCTTTTCCTCTTCATGCTGACCAGTTGCTTTAAAGAGAAATACTCTAGATGTTCGTTGCCACCAAGGTGACATAACAGGGCTTACCATCGAGGCGCCTCAGTAGCCAGGTGGGCAGGAGCAGCAGTGCGTAGCACACGCTTCTTGATTAGACCAGGGTTCGAGTGCGTGACCACCAAATACAGAGGATGCGGAAAGGTCAGGAAATGACCACCGCATATCCCCGGAGCAATATGGCCTTAGTTGCTAATGCTCCTAAAAACCAAATAACTAACAAATAAACAAGCTTACCATCGAGAAGGTGTGCATGAGCAGATTTTAGGGAGGCAGGCCAGCCAGACTTCTAAAATAGAAAGATATTGAATCCATCAGTGTTTTAGATTGGGTGTCTGACAAAACACAGAATGCTTGTTCCCCTCTAAGCCCCATAAAGACAGTATGCTACTGCAACAGGATCTAGGTAAGTTGGGCAAATGGGCTGGAAAGTGGTAACTGAAGCTGAACATTGACAAATGCAAAGTACTGCATATGGGTAGCAGTAATCTTGACAGCAGTAATCCAAAAGAAACGTACCAACTATGTGATACTACACATGGAAGTAGAGAATGAAAAAGACCTGGGGGTAATTATGCAGTCAGATATAAAGTTCGCTGAGCAGTGCAGATGGGCTGTCAGAGCAGGTCATGCAGTCTTGTCAATGATATATAGGAATTTTGCTAGCAGGGACAAGGAGGTGATTATCCCATTGTACAAGTCAACGGTTAGGCCACACCTTGAATACTGTGTACAGGTCTGGAAGACTCATTTTAGGAAGGATGTAGAGTCGCTAGAACGAGTACAAAGAAGGGGAACAAAGGGGTGCTCTTACCAAGAAATGCAAATTAAGTTCTGCAAATTACAGTGCCCGGAGACTAGGCACCTGCGAGGCAATCTGATTGAGGTGTCTAAGGCCTTGAATAGGTTGATCAAGATCAATGCTGATGGGATTCTTCCACTTTCTCAGATTACAAACCTGAGGGGGCATAAATTCAAATTGAGGAAAGATGGTTGTAGAATAATGTGTGGAAATATGCCTTTAGCCAGTGGGTAGTTGATTGGAACAGACTTCCAACTCTTGCAGTGGAAGTTGATAGCTTAAATAAATTTAAGGCTGAGCTAGACATCGATTTGGAGTGAATGAATGGATGAAATGGGAGGTGTTTTTTTTTCGATGATGCTGCCTGAGCTTTCTTTCTTGCATCGTATGCATCTGCTAAAGCTAATTCCATCAGCATTGCGCTTGCTCAAGGCCTTATACACCTCAATTAGATTGCCTCGCAAGTGCCTGGTCTCCAGACACTGCAATTTGCAGAACTTAAGCCTTTCTTGGTAACGGCAACCCTTTGTTCCATTCATTAATCTCATTGCCATTCTCTATACTCGTTCCAGCAGATCTACATCATTCCTAAAATGAGGCCTCCAGACCTGTACTCAAAGTGTGGCCTGACCAGATGAGCATAGGAATGCTTAGACCATTCTCTTTATGATCATCATATTCAAATATTTGCACGAAAGCTTTACTACAAAAATTCTGTTTTGGGTTATTCTGCCATGATGCATATAAAATTTCACTTCTCTCTACAACAAACAAAAAAAATTTTGCTTTCTAAATATAGTATTTTTTTAAGATATAACTATATATTTTTTATGTAGACCTTAATTTTTGACTTACCCTGAATTTTCTTTGCAATTTACAAAATTTCTTATAAAAAAAAAATCACAGTAGTACTTGGTAAAGTAAAAGAAGCTATAAAAAAATTAATTAAATATTATAACAATTATTTCTGCTAGATAATTCTCTAGGAAAAGACAAGCCTCAAGATGGGAGATTAACATTTCATCCAACAAAAGAATTGCCACTTTTGAGAGAATGGTTTCAAGCTTGTCGTGCCCCATCTAATCGCATTCTTCAAATGTATGTTGACATTCTTAATCAGGGACCAGTACGTCAACAAGAAAGGTAAACCTATAAATTATTTGCTTTATTTATAATCTTAAAAGTTCTTTATTCGTTTTGTTCTCTGAGGCCATATGAATTATCTCACAAAGGACACAAGTAGGGCATACTTATATCCTACTTAACTGTAGGACATTAAGTTAAACTACCATATAATTTAATTAATTTTGTTATATAGCCGCGGTTGAGGCGTTGAGGGAACACTAACATGTGACTAGTTTTTATTTCCAAATTTAGGATAAATTTTAGGAAGGGGTATCGAAGGGTGACAAAGGAACTGGATGCAATAAATAATTTTGATATCATATATTTGGATTTCAGGAAAGCTTTCGACACTGTTGTGCTACTGTAAAAATTGGAGCAGAATGGTATTAAGGGTAAGTTGCTACAATGGATAAAAGGATGGTTGAGTGGGAGAAGACAGAGGGTGGTAATTAATGGGTGCTGCTCTTCGTGGAGTAATGTTATTAGTGGAGTCCCACAGGGTTCGGTGTTGGGTCCACTGTTGTTTTGTATATTTATCAATGATATTGATGAAGGTATATCAGGCTTAGTGTCGAAGTTTTCAGATGATACAAAGGTTGGCAGGGTTGTTAATGACAGTAATGGCAGTGTGCTACTGCAACAGGATCTAGATAATTTGGGTAGATGGGCTAAGAAGTGGCAACTGAAGTTTAACCTTGACAAACGCAAAGTACTGGGGTTACTTCTACTTTGACAAACGCAAAGTAGAAGTAACCCCAGAGAAACGTACCAACTGTGTGGTACTGCACTTAAGGTGGTAGAAAATGAAAAAGACCTGGGAATAATTGTGCAGTCAGATATGAAGTTTTCTGAGCAATGCAGACAGGCTGCCAGGGCAGGTCATGGGGTTTTGTCAATGATATATAGGAATTTTGCTAGCAGGGAGAAGGAGGTGATTGTCCCTCTGTATAAAGCAATGGTCAGGCCACGCCTTGAGTACTGCATACAGGTCTGGAGGCCTCATTTTAGGAAGAATGTAGATTTGCTTGAGCGTGTACAGAGAAGGGCAACAAGATTGGTGAGGGGAATGAAGGGATCCTCTTACCAAAAGAGGCTTAAGTTCTGCAAATTGCAGTGGCTGGAGACTAGGCACCTGCGCGGTGATCTGATTGAGGTGTATAAGGCCTTGAATGGGTTGAGCAAGCTCAATGCTGATGGGATTCTTCGTCTTGCTCAGATTCTGCACCCGTGGGGTCATAAATTCAAATTGAGGAAAAACAGTTGTAGAATAGATGTGCAGAAATTTGCCTTTTGCCAGCAGGTGGTTGATTGCTGGAACAAACTTCTGTCGTTGTGGAAGTTCACAGCTTAAATAAATTCAAGGCCATACTAGACAAACATTTGGAATGAATGGATAGATGGGTGAAGGGGGAGATTTTTTTTTTTTTTTGGTTGATGTTGTATAATCTTGCTTTCTTGCATCATATGCCTCTGCTAATGCTAAATGCTAAAATTCCACAAAGGCATTCCATGCTATATTCCAGGAGGGTGTGCGCTTGTGTATAATACAGTTTACAGAATTGTCATCCTCCCTACACCAGTTTGAATCCCTTCAATGATGTCAGCAATTTTTATGGGCTTTTCACCTGGTTGAGTTAGTTGGCATCAGGTGAGAGTAGCAGGGTTTTTTTTATCCCAGAAATTTGAGGGTTTTTTTTTTTTTTTTTTTTTGTTCAGCACACAGGCAAGTCATTCACATAACGCACAAAATTTACAGACATAATTTATACAGTGCAGTATAGTCTAAGATGTGCCTAAAACCCTAGAACAAAAAAAAAAAAAAAAAAACAGGAAGGTTCTATTTACATTCTGGGGTTACTGCATGCACAGTGGGTTACATTTACTGAACACTTAGGCTAAGAACACTTAAGCTAATCCAAGAATAATATATACAGATTTTGTATTTAATATATATTTACTCAATTGTTAATAAATACATACAAGCTACCAATCCATAGTTTACTATTTATCAACATTATTTTTTAAAAGAGGAACCTTGAGCTCATGGTATTTGCAATACACTTTTATTCTGTCACAATTCCCTTTTATTTGCCACAGTCCACTCCTATATGGAGGATGCCTAGTATGATGATCTTGGGAATCTAGTGGCTTCTCACATTTGTTTTTAAACTTGCAAAATAAATCTGAAAGATCTCCTGGAATGCTACATCCTTGCAGGGCTTTTCTGCAGCAGTCTGCTGGGAGTTGAAAATTTCTCCTGTATTTTCTGGTAAGAATCTTCAAAGTCCTCCAGCTAGTTGATGGTTATATCAAGTTGGAGATTTGCTCCACTATTGCATGTAGCTAGTACAGGTTTAGCAACATCTTCCAGTGCTGGTGCATCTAATCTGCCCATAAGAATTTTGTGAGAGGTTGTATATTCCTATTGATTATCCACTGCATCCAGAGTTAAGGCTTCATAGAGAATGGCCCTTGAAATAGTGAAGGGGGAAGCAAGCCTACTCCATTAAATCATCTCAAGAGCCAATATGCAATCTTGTGGATGGATTTGCAGTGTTGAATCAGGATCAGAACACTAAATTTGAGAGGCAGGCATTAGCAATAGTATTGGTAGAGGCATATGATGCAAGAAAGCAAGCTTATGCAGCATCAGCCAAAAAAAAACCGCCCCATTTCACCCCTCCGTTCATTCCAAATACCTGTCCAGCTCAGCCTTAAATTTATTTAGGCTATCAACTTCCACAACAAAGGATGGAAGTCTGTTCCACATCTATCCTACATCTGTCTTTCCTCAATTTGAATTTATGTCCTCTCAGGTGATTATTCTGAGCAATAGGAAGAATCCCATCAGCATTGAGCATGCTCAAACCATTCAAAGCTTTATACACCTCAATCAGATCACCTCGCAGGTGGCTAGTCTCCATACACTGTAATTTGCAAAACTGAAGTCTTTCTTCGTAAGAACCACCCTTTGTTCCATTCACTAATCTTGTTGCCCTTCTCTGTACTCGTTACATCCTTCTTAAAAGGAGGCCTCCAGACCTGTATACAGTACTCGACGTGTGGCCTGACCATTGCCTTATACAAGGGGATAATCACCTCCTTATCCCTACTAGAAAAATTCCTGTATATCATTGACAAGACACCATAAGCTACTCTTGCAGACTGTCTGCACTGTTCAGAAAACTTCATTTCTGCCTGCACCGCTCAGAAAACTTCATTTCCGCCTGCACAATTGCCCCAGGTCCTTTTCGTTCTCTACTACTGTCAGTGTAGTACCACAGAGTTGATACGTTGCTCTGGGGTTGCTGTTTCCCCTATGTAGTACTTTACATATGTCAATGTTAAATTTCATTTGCCACCTCTCAGCCCATGATCCTGTTGCAGCAGCATAGCATCAGTAGTGTCCTTAACAACCTTGCCAACCTTAGTATCATCTGCAAACTTGGTTTAAGCTTGATATACCATCATCAATATTATTTATAAATACAGAAAACAACAATGGACCCAACACTGAAACCTGAGAGACTCCATTAATAACATTCCAGATGAGCAGTGTCCATTGATTACCGCTCTCTGTCTTCTCCCACTCAACCATCCCTTTATCCATAGCAGCAATTTGCCTCCAATGCTACACTGCTCCAATTTGTGCAACAGTCTTCCATGTGCAACTGTATCAAAAGCCTTTCTAAGATCCAAATATATGATATCAAAATTATTCTTTGCATCCAGTCCCTTTGTGACTACATCATAGTATCCAATAAAATTGGTCAGAAAAGAACTCCCTTTAACAAACCTATGCTGTGTCTTAACTATTACGCAGTCTTGTCTAGATGATCCTGCAATGCTTCTTTAACCAGTGCCTCCATTAATTTTCCTGGAACTGAAGTTAAACTAACAAGTCTATAATTACTTGTGTCGCCCTTTGATCCTCCTTTGTGAATTGGGGTCACATTCGCACATCTCCAGTCCATGGGTACCTCCCCTGAGTCCAAAGAAGCTCTCATAATTATGGCTAGGGTTTGCTTACTTCCTTTGCTGCCTCCTTTAATATAACTGGATAGATCCCATCCACCCCATGTGCCTTTTTTATATTTATCTTCAACAATTTCTCCTCCGCTTTCCTCTCAATTATTACAAAATCATCTAGCTCACGGCCAAATTTTAACTCACCTCTGGCATTCCTCTCCCTGAATAACTCCTCATGTGTGAATGTAGATGCAAAATACTCATGTAGCTTGTTAGCCACCTGAGCAGGATCATCAACAGTTGAACCATCAATATCCAGTGGACCAATCTGATTCATCCCTTTCCTTCTAGAGTTTACATAGGTAAAGAACTCTTTATTGTTGTTCTTTGCATCCTTTGCCAAAGATTTCTCATAATCTGCATTTGCCTGCCTAATCTCCTTTGTGACTTGGTTACAGATCAGCTTATATCTATCATAGGCTTCCATGTCACCCATTAATTTATATGTATCCCATGCATTTTTCTTCTCTGGAGTAGGCATTGGAGTAGGAACTTTAAATTGTATGGGATCCAAATTTGGGAGGCAAGCATTGGAGTAGGAACTTTAAAATGTATGGAATCACTAGAAGAGGCTCCCTAATTCCTACAAGTTCTTGTCTAGTAGCCCATAAAGCAGCATATTTTTGTCTTAACATAAGTGAAACTTTGAGCAAAACTGAGTTTATCATCCCACTTAAATCTTGCAAAATAGTTATCTAAAATCAGCCATTGATGATCCTTGGGAAGCAAAACATATAGCATCTACCATCCAAAAAAATAAAATAAAAATAAAATGTCTCTGGTTTTATAAAAAAAAATCAACTTGCAAATATTTTTCTAATCTCTCTCTTTAAACTCTGATTCTACAAAGCTAAGTAGTTATTTCAGTAATTGATTTACGTTTTGACTAAAGGCAAACTAAAGCTTTCTTTGGATCCAAAACTAATCATGGCATTTCCAGACCTGTATATTCAATACATGATGTGACCATTTATTCATACAGTGGAATAATTACTTTTCATCTACTGAGCAGAATTCCTGTGTATCATTAACTGTATCCTGTGTGCTGTCTTAGCAGCCTTGCTTCTCTCTTGAGAGAACTTCATATTGGACTGTATTGCAATCCTGGTTCTTTTCATATTCAGACTAGTGTGTTAAGTATGCTTCTTTCATTACTATATCCAAGAATATGAGCACAGATGCTATCTGAAAATGTAATGTATATGCAATCCTTTTAAAGCCTCAAACACTTCAGTTAAATCACTTTGCATATGCCCACTTTTTAATTTGGACACGAAATACTTTGTATCAATATTTACAGAAATAAGATCCATCGTCGTGAAGAGAAACTGTATAAGTGAAGCTAGAAAGTTTGAAACTAGCAATATTAAAATTGGGACGATTATTTATTAGAAAACTTATGAACCAAAATACAAGCAAAGCTAAGGTTCCTGAAATTGATAGCATATACCCAGTAATTTTGAGAGATGCTGCAAGAGAGTGCATCAAACAATTGATATTAATTATGAGGTCATCATTAGATGATTCAGAAATTATTGCCTTGGATTGGACAAGTGCCAATGTATTGCCAATACATAAAAGTAGCACTAAAAGTAAAATAAATAAACTAAGAGTTAACAACTGACTGATCAGTCTGACTTCAGTGGTAGAGAAAACCATGTCAGCGGCAGTGATAGATTGCATTGCATTGCATTGCAAGTTCATTTAATTATAAATGAAATTCTGAAGAAAAGCAGAATGGTTTTGTAAAGAGAAAATGTTTAACCAACTTGTTAGTTATTTTGACAGAGTTACTGATGAGATAATGTATGAAATAATTTTGACATTGTTTACTTAGGTTTCAGTAAAGCATGACTCAGTGTCATGAGAGCTTACTGTATAAGCTGGGACATGTTAGAATTACAGGGAAAATCCTCAGATTGATTGCATATAGCAGAGGGTTTGTGATTAACAATTATTCTTCAGATTGAGCTAACATGAGAAGTGTAGTTCCCCGAGGACCAGTTCCCCACTGATCCTTGGGGAACTACACTTCTCATGTTAGCTCAGTACTGGGACCATTCTTGTTTCTGATTTTCTTAAATGATTTGCAAAGGAATAGAGGCTGTGATGTTACAATTTGCAGATGATATCAACATCAATAGAGTAGTTAATGATCAGTGCCAAGCACTTCTTCAGGGTGACTTAGATAGACTTCAGAGATGGGCAGAAAAGCAGCAACTAAGTTTTAATACAGCAAGAAGTGTGTGTGGTGCAGTCTACCAGTTGGATTATTTAAATAATTGATATCCCATTGTATAAGTGGGAAATCATGTAACTGACTTCATGTAAATGCAGTACGTACAGTTTGTACAGTTTGTACGTTTCTCTGGGGTTACTGCATATGGGTAGAAGTAACCCCAGAGAAACGTACCAACTGTGTGGTACTATACTTAAGGTGGTAGAAAATGAAAAAGACCTGGGAGTAATTGTGCAGTCAGATATGAAGTTTTCTGAGCAATGCAGACAGGCTGCCGGGGCAGCTCATGGGGTTTTGTCAATGATATATAGGAATTTTGTTAGCAGGGAGAAGGAGGTGATTGTCCCTCTGTATAAGGCAATGGTCAGGCTGCGCCTTGAGTACTACATACAGATCTGGAGGCTTCATTTTTGGAAGGATGTAGATTTGCTTGAGCGTGTACAGAGAAGGGCAACAAGATTGGTGACAGGAATGAAGGGATCCTCTTACCAAGAGAGGCTTAAGTTCTGCAAATTGCAGTGGCTGGAGACTAGGTACCTGTGCGGTGATCTGAATGAGGTGTATAAGGCCTTGAATGATTCACATCTATATTCTCCCCTCCTATATTTCCTTCCTGGGAGTAATTGTGCAGTCAGATATGAAGTACATCACTATATAGTTTTCTTCTCAACACCTGTTTTGTTCTAATTATTTCCTCCTCCGTATCTTTCAGTTTCTCAATATTCACTCCCAACTCTACTAGTGCACTCTCCAGTACTCCCCACCATGCCAAAATATTGCTTTAACCTTTCTGCTCAAACCTTCTTTTTTTTTTTTTTCTTTTGTAAGTAAATATCCTTCAATATCCCTTTACAATTGCATAATCAGTTCATTGAGTGGGTATAGTTCTATTCTTCCTGTTACTCCATCCCCTATTTGTTGCTCTTCCATGTTCTTAATATTTGTGATTTCTTCATTTGCTTCCAGTTCTACATCTGGCTCATAGTCCAATTCAGAGTCTTTCTTTTCTTCCACCGGTATATTACTTACATAATTTATTCCACTTTTCATTGTGCTTTGTCTTTGTTTGCTGTACATTTTGTGCTTTAATTTTATTCGCTAATACCATATCTAAGACAGTGTTCTCTTTCACCTTCAGAATTTCTTCTTCCTCCCTCGTTTCCTTAGTTTTGTGCCTTCATTTTCTTTATTTTTTAGAATATTTTTCTTTCCCTCACTTCGTCTAAAACTCAAGCTAGGCAATCTACTACCATGAGATGTTGGTGATCCGTCATTGCTCTCTTCATCATAATGTAAACTTACTTTACTTCTAGTCCTCCGTTGGTTTATTGGAGACCTGTTTTAGGAAGCTTGGCTTTCTAAACCTGACTTGACATTTTCTAATGCTCTACCTAAAACAATTTCTTCCCATTCTAATTCCCTCTCATTCACCTCCACATCTTCAACTTTTCCTTTCGTTTTTTTACTTTGTATTTTTCCATTTTTTTTTATACATCCATTTTTCCATCTTTGTATTCCTAGCTACACTGATGTGCAAAACTTAAGGACCAACACTATATCTAAAGGTTACAACCACAAAATCTTTACTTAAGGTACTCTTTACTGATGAGGATAGATTCAGTCTCAGCAGTGATTCTGGATGTCAGCTAATCTGGCCAAAAGTTTGACACAGTATCACTCCACAAACATCACTGAAAGGGATCGATATAGCGGTCGAGGTGTTCTTGTCTGGGGAGGCCTTATTCTGGATGGACGTACACAACTCCAGATACTGGAAGGCAGTACTGTAACCGGTGAACACTACTGTACTGAGGTAATCCTTCCCCATGTGTGTCTGTTCCAAGGTGCCATTGGCCGCGAGTTCGTGATAACGCCACACCCAATCACACTGCAGCTGTTGATATATGCTTTTGGAAAGTGAGGACATTGGTCGTATGGATTCGCCTGCCCTTTCCACCTATCTAAATCCCATCGGACATATATGGGATGCTCTGGAGAGATGCCTAACGGCACATCCACACCCACCAGAAAACGTTCACCAGCTGAAGATGGCACTGACAGAGGAATGGATGATGTTACCGCAAGAACTTATCAACAACATTGTTCTAAGTACGGACAGGTGGTGAAAAGCCTGCATCGACATTAGGGATGGCCATATCTCCTACTGTGGACCACCTCTTCCTTTTTGTTCCATGTTTGGCAGTGATGCATCTGTATCATGGCAGCCAGTGCTATGTTGCCATTTTTGAATAAAGTTCCTCTGTACCGTTTTATTTCTGTTGTTGTGTCGGTGTTTCCTTCATCAAAGGTACCTCACGAGGTTCCTTTGGTATGCTTTTCCCATATCCAGGCCACTCCTATGAGAAGCTACAGATGAAAACCTGACCGGTCCTTAAATTTTGGACCAATTTTCCAATTTTGAAAACCAATTTTCTTTATGAATCTTTTATTCTGCTTTTTCTTTTTCCCATTGTTTAATTTCTTCAGATTTTTCTTATTGCTTCTACTTGAAGCATCATTCTTTAAATATTTTTATTTAGACCAACATCGACATCCCTTCATTTGGCCTATATTCAATTTGAAAAACTACATCCCCACCTAACACTCTCTAAGTTACTCATTACCATTTATCAAAGTCCTCCTGACTTACTGTACATATTTTCCCACCTTTTTCCCCCTTTTACCCTTGTTTAAATTAAATTTATTTGTCTCTACATCTCTCCCTTCATTTATACTGTTACTGAAAAAATCCGTATTTTTTTTTATCTCCTTTCTTCATATTTTCCCCATTTTCTATATTTTAGTATCATCTGCCAGTCTGTTTCTGTGTATTATTCTCTGTTGTGGTGTGCCCTCTAATTTTGCCATGCATGTATATAAAATCAGCCAGTACACTAACTTAAATATCTCTAGTAATATTATTTTATTCACTCTCAACTCTATATTGTTAGGTGGTACCACTGCTGCTTTCCTTCTTCTTTATCTATTCACCAAAATGGCCACTGTAATGTTTTCATATGAGGAAAAACTATTTTGCATCTCTCCCCCAAATAAATATATCTTTGCTGTTTAAATATCCATTGGATTCTCTCCACCATCCCTACCTAGCTGTGTAGCATGTATGAAGTTCTTAGAGTTTTAATAGATATTTATGTTCCTAGATCTCATCTTATCTTTAGAAAAATGGCTGTCACTTTGTTAACCTATTTGCTAATACAAAATTATGCATTTCTCAAAATTGAAAATTAAACCTTAAAATTTAAATAGTGATCTCCTGTAAACTCCTTTATTTCTTGGTGGGATATACTGTATATAGAAATCTTTATTGAAATAATAATGATATGTATTATTCATTGGTTTTTCACTATTTATTTTTATATTTTCAGTCAATGAATTTAATTATGAGGTTGTGCTGTTATCCTTCTTCAGTGCCTGACTAATGTCCACTGTTTCAATTAATTATTTTTGGATATACAGTGTTTTTTAAAAATTATTTTTACCCAAACCATTAAGCTTGCAACATTTCCTTATTTTCTTAACCATATTTTAATGCTGATTCTCTCTGTCTCAATCCCCAATGAATACATCCCTTATTTTTTAAAATGTTTGCTCCTGTATGTCAAATTTTAAACCTCTTTATATAGCATTAACTACCATATAGTCTCCTGTACTCTTAGAACATTCTAACTGTCGAATATTTAATCTTAATCTTAGAGCCTAAATATTTATCACACAGACAAAATATGTCCAATGAATCCTCCTCACCTATTCTTCCTTATAAAGGATTGTAAAGTGGCACTGCATGCCACACTACAATCCTCCCACAAAAAAAATTGCCCTGTAGGTATTAAGAGAAATTTAAATATTCTCAATAAAAAAAAAAAAAACTTAGTATAGCCATATAGTGCAAGGGAAGCCAAAGGGAAGTCCCTGCTCTATACAGCACTTCTTCGTACAATGTAGTCTAAACTTCTTTCCCCTGTTATTTGAATTTATAGCCCCTTGTTCTGGAATTCTTTATAACACTGAAAAAGTTTTGCCTTCATTCATTTTACTAACCCATTTCAGAGCCTATAAACATCAATCAGGTCCTCTCTAAGGTGCCTGGTTGTCAAGCTCTGTAGCCCAAATAATCACTCTTTCTCTCATGTGGTCACCCATTTGCCGATCTCACCATGCAACTAGTGTGTCCTTGGATCCTTTCAAGAAGTTCAATGCCTTTTTTTAGATGTCTCAATACTTGGACACTGTATTCCAAATGTAATCGTACAGGTGCCTTATACAGTGGGATTATCACCTATTTATCTCTACAGGATACTGTTCAATAAATCATCGATAGGACACCATGGGTTTTCCTGGCTGCCTGTTTATGCTGCTCAAAAAACCTTTGCCTGTATCATAACTCCCAGACTTCCTCTACAGTTTTTAATTCAACCCGGCCAAGTGTATAATATTTATTTTGGGATTGCTATTCCCCAATTTGTCAAAATCCTTGTTACAATTAATTTTCATACATTCAGCTAAATTTAACATATATTTGAATATATATAAGATTTTAAATGTTTTAATACATTACATTTTCAGACCCAAAATCACTCTAGTTACCTTGAAGAATTGGTGGAAAAATGAACGCCAGCGTGCAAGAAAAAATGAAAAGTCTGAAGATGGTGGTGGTGTATATAGACCAAGAAAGAGGCACAAAAAAGTAGAACAGTTAGGAGAAATAAAAGGAATAAATCAGGATACTAACATAAGTGTTCTAGATATTGATCATGCAGAACATAGTGACAGCAGGGAAACTGTAAATGTGGACATTTGAATAATTTTTTGTTAAAATAAATATTAATATGTATATATTTTATAGTAAGATTCTTTAAACAGATTTTTGTTAATGTACAGTATTTATGTGCATTGAATCATGGTATAAATGTGAACATGCCTTTGCTCTAGTAACCGCTCTAGATTTCATCTTGTACATCCTTGTCATCATTCATTTTATACCCCTGACTGTTTTGAATAGTATGGTAGGACTGTATAGTAAAGAAAGTCTTAAAACTCATTACTGATGAAGTGTTCTTATTTTTATGTACATTGAAGTTACATTAACAGTAAAGCTGCATTTTTCTTACCCTCCAGACTTATACTTATTGTAATTCTACTAAAGATTTATGATATGAGAATTGTTCGGAAATTAGTGACAACAGCTGTTACAAAAAAGAAAACAAGCTTTATTTAAAGTGTTGGATGCTATTTTCCCATCGAAAAAAACTCCAGGCTATGTTTTGTTTTGTGTTGCATGAATACACTTACCTCAGAATGACTGTTTCAGCTAGTGAAACAAACTGAAGTTACTATAACTTTACCTGGAGAATAGGAGAGAGAGGCTCAGGGATTCTCCCTTCATAATACCAGCCACAGTTTCTGTGAATACGGGGAGTGACAGAAGTTTATCAAATTCTAACAGGGAGATAAGTGATTTTCTAATAACTGAGAGCAAAGTGGAGGAGAAACTATTGAAATTAGACATAAAAAAGGCATCTGGGGTGGATGGGATCTATCCAGTTATATAAAAAAAAGGCAGCAAACCCTTAGCCCTAATTATGAGAGCTTCCTTGGACTCCGGGGAGGTCCCCATGGACTGGAGGTGTGCAAATGTATCACCAATTCACAAAGGTGGGTTCAAACAGTGACACAAGTAACTATAGACCTGTTAGTTTAACTTTTGTTCAAGGGAAAATAATGGAATCGCTGGTTAAAGAAGCATTTCAAGATCATCTAGACAAGACTGCAGTAATAGTTAAGACACAGCATGGGTTTGTTAAAGGGAAGTCTTTTCTGACTAATTTTATTGGATACTATGATGTAGTCACAAAGGAACTGGATGCAAAGAATAATTTTGATATCCATATATTTGGATCTTAGAAAGGCTTTTAATACTGTTGCACATGGAAGATTGCTGCACAAATTGGAGCAGTGTGGCATTAGCATTAGCATTAGTAGAGGCATTTGATGCAAGAAAGCAAGCTTATGCAGCATCAGCCAAAAAAAAAAAATCCACTTCCACTTCACCCCTCTGTTCGTTCAAAATATCTGTCCAGCTGAGCCTTAAACTTATTTAGGCTATCAACCTCCACCACAAGGGATGGCAGTCTGTTCCACCAACCAACCACCCGCTGGCTAAAGGCAAATTTCCGCACGTCTATCCTACATCTGTCTTTCCTCAATTTGAATTTATGCCCTCTCAGGTGATTTTTCTGAGCTAGAGGAAGAATCCCATCAGCATTAAGCATGCTTAAACCATTCAAGGCTTTATACACCTCTATCAGATCACCTCGCTGGTGCCTAGTCTCCAGACACTGTAATTTGCAAAACTTAAGCCTTTCCTCGTAAGAGCACCCCTTTGTTCCATTCACTAATCTTGTTGCCCTTCTCTGTACTCGTTCCAGCAGCTCTACATCCTTCTTGAAATGAGGCCTCCAGACCTGTATACAGTACTCTAGGTGTGGCCTGACCATTGCCTTATACAATGGAATAATCACCTCCTTATCCCTGCTGGAAAAATTCCTGTATATCATTGACAATACTCCATGAGCTACTCTTGCAGCTCGTCTGCACTGCTCAGAGAACTTCATATCTGCCTGCACAATCACCCCCAAGTCCCTTTCATTCTCTACCACTGTCAGTGTAGTACCACAGAGTTGATACGTTGCCCTGGGGTTGCTGTTTCCCATGTGTAGTACTTTACATTTGTCAATGTTAAACTTCATTTGCCACCTCTCAGCCCATCTGCTCAACCTTTCCAGACCCTGTTGCAGCAGCATGGTGTCAGTAGTGTCCTTGACAACCCTGCCAACCTTTGTATCATCTGCAAACTTGGACATTAAGCTTGATATACCATCATCAATATCATTTATAAATACAGAAAACAATAATGGACCCAACACTGAGCCCTGAGGGACTCCACTAATAACATTAGTCCACGATGAGCAGTGTCCACTGATTACCACTCTCTGTCTTCTCCCACTCAACCACCCCTTTATCCATAGCAGCAATTTGCCTCCAATGTCACACTGCTCCAATTTGTGTAGCAGTCTTTCATGTGCAACAGTATCAAAAGCCTTTCTAAGATCCAAGTATATAATATCAAAGTTATTCCCTGCATCCAGTTCTTTTGTGACTGCATCATAGTATCCAATCAAGTTGGTCAGGCAAGACTTCCCCTTAACAAAACCATGCTGTGTCTGAGCTATAACTGAAGTCTTGTCTAAATGATCCTGCAGTGCTTCTTTAACCAGTGCCTCCATTAATTTTCCTGGAACAGAAGTTAAGCTCACAGGTCTATAGTTACTTGTGTCAGCCTTTGATCCTCCTTTGTGAATTGGGGTCACATTTGCACATTTCCAGTCTATGGGTACCTCCCCTGAATCCAAGGAAGCTCTCATAATTATGGCTAAGGGTTTGCTTACTTCCTTTGCTGCCTCCTTTAATATAACTGGATAGATCCCATCCACCCCGGGTGCCTTTCTTGTGTTTATCTTCAACAGTTTCTCCTCCACTTTACTCCCAGTTATTTCAAGATTCTGTAGCTTACTGCTAGAGTTGAATACACCTCTGGCATTCCCCTTGCTGAATAACTCCTCATGTGTGAATGTCGATGCAAAATATTCATTTAGTTTGTTAGCTACCTGAGCAGGATCATCAACAGTTGACCCATCAATATCAAGTGGACCAATCTGATTCATCCCCTTCCTTCTAGAGTTTACATAAGTAAAGAACTCTTTGCTGTTTTTCTTTGCATCCCTTGCCAAGGATTTCTCGTAATCTGCCTTCGCCTGCCTAACCTCCTTTGTAACTTGGTTGCATATCAACTTGTATCTATCATAGGCTTCTGTGTCATGTGTTAATTTGTAAGTATCCCATGCATTTTTCTTCTCTGCCATATGCCTCATTAGTTCATCTGACATCCATTTTGGCCTAAACCTTGAACAATATTTCTTAGTTGGTATGTAAAGCCTAGTAGCTTCCAAGATATGTTCTTTGAATGCTTCCCATTTTGAATTTGCTGTTGGTAACATCATCAGTTGGTCCCACTGTATAGAATTTAAATACTGTCTCAGTCCATCGTAGTCGCCTTTACGGAAGCAATAACCCTTCCCTTTACCCCTAATGGTAGTTACCTCTTTCAGTAAATCCCACTTCAGCACACGGTGATCACTGCCACCTAGTGGTTCATTTATCTGCAGATTCTTAATGCATGAAGAATCACTGCTGATAATCAAATCAAGAGTATTACTCCCTCTAGTTGCCTCCTGAACATGCTGATGTAGAAAACAATCATCCAATAAATCCACAAAAGCCCTGCTAGTGTGTGAGTAACCAGCCCCCAAATTCCAGTCAATATCTGGGAAATTAAAATCTCCCATTATAAGACTCTCTGATTTACTGGCCCACTCTATTTCCCTGTACAGTTCCTTATTATACTCATCAGAGTCATTAGGCCTATAGCACACTCCTACTCTCAATTTTGATCTCCCAATGCTTATGTCACACCAAACTGACTCAACACTGCACTGTCCAGCGATGTCGACTGGCTTCACTTCCTTGGTTTTTATGTGTTTCTTAACTAATAGCATAACCCCTCCCCCCTTCCTATCCTGTCTATCCTTTCTGTAGACGTTGTACTCCCCAAATTGCAGTTCTGCATCCCTTATATCTGTGTGACACCACGTCTCTGATATCCCAACAATATCTGCCTTTGATGTTTTGAGCAATACCTCAAATTCATCAAATTTATTTACTAAACTCCTAGCATTGGTGTACACGCAAGTATACCTGCACCTGTTTCTATTCTTAGCTACCCTAACACAACCCATGTGTTTATTTGTACCGCAATGGCTCCCAGCAGTCTCTGAAATACCATGCATCTTATTTTTCAGGCTTCTGCTCATTCTAATAGAAGCAGTGCAAGAATCTCTTTCACCTCTGCCAGTGGCTACTGTCAATCTATTGGTCTTTGTCTCCCCCCAAGCTAGCAGTTTTCCGACCCACCTAACACTGCCTCGATAGCATCAGCAAATATTCTTGCACCCTTTCTATTTAAGTGTATCCCATCCCTGTAGAAGCAATCTCTCCTGTTAACAAGTACAGTCCAGGCTGAAAAAAATTCTACCCCTTGAGCCTTGCACAATCTTTCCAGGGCCGAATTGATCGACAAGGCTCTCATCATATACTCCCTCCTATCGTGTCTGGGCAGAATTGCAGACACTTTCAAATTCAACCCTAATTCTCGGCTTTTGTTCAACAGTGACCTGTACTTGTTAAGTAATTCTGCCGGTCTCCTACTCTTAATATTATTAGTGCCAACGTGTACAACTATATCACCTTTTGTGCCCTTAAAAGATGATATTCGCTCTACAATGTCATCAACCTTTGCCCCTGGCAGACATACCCTGGTCCTGTTCCACCTATCTTTTTTACAAAGCATGTTCCCCGTTTCCCTGACAATAGAGTCACCAACAACTACTAGTTCCTTCGGGACCAGCGCATTCTGCCTTGGGGGTTGTCTCTGTGTCACGCGATGCCCAAGTGCAAGCTCTGGCGTTGATGTGGGCAGCTGAGAGCTTGATGGGCCCCTCAATTTAGTTTCTTCGAGGGCATCCACCCTGTCCTTCAAGCTCTCATATAGGCCCACAAGAACGCCGAGTTGTTGCCTGATATCGATACACTCCTTGCATCGCGCACACACAAAGACATCCCCCTTGACAGTATCATGTCCCGTACCCGATTGCTCTGCAAACATCAAGCAAACAGTGCATTTTATAAGGCTGTGAGTCAGAGGACAACTGCCCCCCTCAGTTCTGCTCTGAGCCACAGCGCTTCCATTAGCTTGAGCCTTTTGCTTTGCTGCTCTGGTCTGAGTCATGATTCTATTAATTTATTAATTAGTTATAATTAATTATGTTAAATATAATTAATTATATTACATAATCTAAATGTAAATTATGTAAATTAATTATGTAATTAATGTAAATTAATTATGTAATTAATGTAAATTAATCCAATGTAAATTAATTACATTGGGGGCAAATTGCTGCTATGGATAAAGGGGTGGTTGAGTGGGAGAAGACAGAGAGTGGTAATCAATGGACACTGCTCTTTGGGGACTAATGTTATTAGTGGAGTACCTAAGGGTTCAGTGTTGGGTCCATTATTGGTTTCTGTATTCATTAATGATATTGGTGATAGTATATCAAGCTTGGTGTCCAAGTTTGAAGATGATACAAAGGTCAGCAGGGTTGTTAATGACACTAACAATGGTACGTGCCGGCAACAGGATGTAGAAAAGTTGAGTAGATGGGCTGAGAGGTGGCAAATAAAGTTTAACATTGGCAAATGTAAAGTACTGCTTATGGAAAGCAATAAAACCAAAGTAACATATCAGTTGTGTGGTTCTACAGTGACAGTGGTAGAGAGTGAAAAGTAGAGGCATATGATGCAAGAAAGAAAGCTTATGCAGCATCAGCCAAAAAAAAAAAAAAAACACTTCCACTTCACCCCTCCGTTCGTTCGAAATACCTGTCCAGCTGAGCCTTAAATTTATTTAGGCTATCAACTTCCACAAGGGATGGAAGTCTGTTCCACCAACCAACTACCCGCTGGCTAAAGGCAAATTTCCGCACATCTATCCTACATCTGTCTTTCCTCAATCTGAATTTATGCAAGAGGAAGAATCCCATCGGCATTGAGCATGCTCAAACCATTCAAGGCTTTATACACCTCTATCAGATCATCTCGCCGGTGCCTAGTCTCCAGACACTAATTTGCAAAACTTAAGCCTTTCTTCGTAAGAGCAACCCTTTGTTCCATTCACTAATCTTGTTGCCCTTCTCTGTACTCGTTCCAGCGGCTCTACATCCTTCTTGAAATGAGGCCTCCAGACCTGTATACAGTACTCTAGGTGTGGCCTGACCATTGCCTTATACAAGGGAATAATCAGCTCCTTATCCCTGCTAGAAAAATTCCTGTATATCATTGACGAGACACCATGAGCTACTCTTGCAGCCATTCTGCACTGCTCAGAGAACTTCATATTTGCCTGCACAAAAAACCCCCAGGTTCTTTTCATTCTCTACCACTGTCAGTGTAGTACCACAGAGTTGATACGTAGCTCCTGGGAGTAATTGTGCAGGCAGATATGAAGTTTTCTGAGTAGTGTAGACGGTCTGCAAGAGTATCTCAATGTGTCTTGTCAATGATATATAGGAATTTTTCTAGCAGGGATAAGGAGGTGATTATCTCCTTGTATAAGGCCACACCTAGAGGACTGTACACAAGTCTGGAGACCTCATTTTAAGAATGATGTAAAGCTGTTGGAATGAGTACAAAGAAGGGCAACAGGATTAGTGAATAGAACAAACGGTTGCTCTTACAAAGAAAGATAATTTTGCAAATTAGAATGTCTGGAGACTATTCACCTGCAAGGTGAGGTGTATAAAGCTTTGAATGGTTTGAGCATGCTCAGTGCTGATGGGATTCTTCCTCTTGCTCAAAATAATCGCCTGAGAGGGCATAAATTCAAATTGAGGAAAGTTAGTTGTAGGATAGGTGTGCAAAAATTTTGCCTTTAGCCAGCCGGTGGTTGATTGGTGGAACAAACTTCCATCTGTTGTTGTAGAAGTTGATAGCTTAATCAGGTTCAAGGCAGAACTAGACAAACATTTGGAGTGAGTGGATGGGTGAAATGAGAAGGAAATATATGTTTTCTTTTTGTTCTTTTTTGGCTGATGCTATATAAGTTTGCTTTCTTGCATCATGTGCCCTTTCTAATGCTAACAATGTGATCACAAAGGAACTGAATGCAAAAATAATTTTGATATCATATACTTGGATTTCAGGAAACTTTTGATACTGTTGCACATGGAAGACTGCTGTACAAATTGGAGAGGTATGGCATTAAGGTAAGTTGCTACAATGGAGAAAGGAATAGTTTGGTCCTTGAGGTTGTCACAAACATTCTCTCAGATATGCCAGACAAGCTGTACTTGCTACCTGGGAATCTAAAACGCTGATGGAACTGATATTCGGGTGACACTCAAGTCAAGTGACCCAATTTCGGCGAAGTCTGGATGGTCTGTGACAGCCAGATCCTCTGCTTGCACCTTCACGATGCTGGAACTGTTAGTAATCCTGGATATAACCTCCATGCACAAGTACATGGTGGGTGACCACCCAGGTGTGAACCAACGTAAGCTGGGGTCGAGGTGTGGCGCCCACACCACATGGAAAAACGCCACCCCTCTATGTTACCAGGCAGTACTAGGTGGTAGATGACTCATCAACCGGTGAAATACCACCACTTGCTTATTGGAGGCTTGAAGTGGTGGAACCCATGTTGGTCTCTAGAGCTAAGTTCCGGTCAACCCTTCCCTATCTCTTCCATCATGCAGTATGATTGATGACTTTTGAGGTTATGATGAACGTCGTGGCCGAGATCCAATATTCCTTACATTTCGAGGGTACAGCTCTAAAACAGTGTTCGCAGGCCGGCCGCTAGTTAGTACACCGGACCGAACCTATTGGTAACTCTCTAGGAGGCGTCTGGATCAGCTAGTGTATAATCTTGATACCTCTACTCTGCCAGATAGTGACTGGAGGAAGTCCAAGTAGTGTGTATGCTGGGAGCATTGTGGAGGCCACGTTGTGTCGAGGATCTGGGTATATTCTTACCATGTGTACGCCATATCCAAAAATTTCATTACTTCATACAGCATGTCCCACCCACTTTTTCTTACTATTGAATACACCATGAATTGTCAAACTAATAGAGCAAGCTTATCTGCAAAAAGATGTAAACCTCCCAAGCACTTCCTAATTCATTTCATAAATATACGTGGTCTCAATTCTAATCTCAACAATGTCCATTTCCACTTGCAGTCTGCCAAATTCCATGTACTTTTTCTGACAGAATCTCAGTTATCGGTTGATTCAACTACTGCTCATCTCAGATGCCCAAATTATTCGCTGTATGATTCCTTTCACCTCAAAGGTGGTACTTGTGCATATGTCCATTCTGATATTCCTCAGAGACTTGGCAATTTGGAATCTCCTCTCTTTGATCTTCTCTGGCTTAAATTCTCTCTACCTCATTGTGTAAAATTCATCTGTTGTCTCTACCATTCTCCCAACTCCACTAATCACTTGGAGCTCTTTGACTTCCTCTCTTTGCAACTTGACTTTCTCCAGTCCAACTTTCTTAACAGTGAGGTAATTGTCCTTCGTGATTTTAATGTTCACAACTCCAGCTGGCTTCCGTTTTCTAGTCACACCGACCCAACAGGTTGAGATGCTGAGGCTTTTGCAATTACTAATGATTTAGCACAGATTGTTCATTTACCTACAAGAATACCGGACAATCCTAATCATACAGCTAATACGCTTGATCTTTTTCTCACAAACAACCCTTCTAAGTGCACAGTCGAAGTGAGAGATCCTTTAGGCACTTCAGATCACAACTTGGTGATTGTCTCTTCTCCAATGGAACCTTTATCTCATTGCTATTCCCAACCTCGTGTTGTTTGGCATTACAAGAATGCAAAATGGGATGACCTGCGAGACATCTTTTCTTCTTTTCATTGGTCAGATTACTGTTTCAAAACTTGTGATGTCAACGTTTGCTCAGATCGTGTCAGTGAAATTATTCTTGCAGGAATGGAATCCTTTATCCCATACTCCACTTCAAAATCTCGTCCTTTATCTAAACCTTGGTTTTCCAATAAATGTGCTAAGGCTGTTCAAGAGAAGAATGTTGCATATCGTAATTGGCTTGTTTCTAATTTTCCAGTTTCATTTTCTGCTCGCAACAATTGTAACGCAGTTACAATTAATCAATTATTTAATCAATTGTATTAATCAATTGTTTCAATCAATCAATTAATTACATTAATCAATTGTAATTAATCAATTACAATTAATCAGTCCAAACTAGAGTTTTAACAGGCTAAGAGTAGAAAATTTGCTTCTTGCCCTAATGGTAGCCGAGCATTCTGGTCTCTTGCCAAAGCTATTGGCCGCAACTTTTGCCCATCTCTGCTCCCACCTCTGTCCAAACCAGATGGCTCTGTTGTCACTTTAGCCAAGGATAAAGCTGACCTGCTAGCATCCCATTTTTCTTCCAGCTCATGTATTAATGATCTTGGTAAAACACCACGCTCCATTCAGTGCCTCCTGTGGTCTTCCGTCAAAAGGATATCAGAAGGATTTTGATGAATCTTGATGCTAAGAAAGCTCCAGGTCCTGATGGTATTTCTCCACTTGTTCTCAAAACCTGTGCTCCTGAACTTACTCCTATTCTTTGCCGCCTTTTTTCACTTTCTTATTCCAAATGTGTTTTTCCTTCTGCTTGGAAATTTGCTCATATCCAGCCAGTTCCCAAAAAGGGTGACAAATCCCTCCCATCCAGTTATCGTCCCATTGCAATTACTTCTACTCTTTCTAAAGTAATGTAGAAATCAATTAACCGCCAACTCTTAAACTACCTAGAAACCTTCCGTCTGATCAACAATCACCAGTATGGATTCCGTCAGTGTCGATCCACTGATGATATTCTGGCGTATGTTACCCATTTATGGACTAATTCATTGGAAAGATTCGGTGAAACACAAGTAGTTGCTCTTGACATGTCAAAGGCTTTTGATCGTGTTTGGCATAAAGGTCTTCTAAACAAGCTTCCTTCTTATGGTTTGATAACTGTTTTTAGTAATTGGTTATCCAGTTTTCTCTCTGATCGCTCACTGAGGGTGATGGTAGATGGCTCTCTGTCTTCTAACTTCTCCACTAATGCTGGTGTCACCCAAGGTTCATTTCTTTTCCCCACTCTTTTCCTCTTGTAGATTAATGACCTTCTTCCATTGACTGGAAATCCTATCCATAGTTTTGCCGATGATAGCACATTGCATTCCACTTTCCATTTTGAGAAACCTTGTCCTGCTCAATCAACTTCAACTTCTCGAAAATCTGCTACCAATTCCTTAAATGCCGATCTTCAGGTAAATCTGCAGTGGGGCAAAGACAACTTAGTTGATTTCAACCCTTCTAAAACTCAGTCTTGTCTTATATCTTGCAAAAAGGATTCTTCTGCTCCTATGCTTATCTTTAGTGACACTCCGATTTCTAGGCAAAATGATATCTCTTTTGGGGATTACCCTGACTTCTAATCTCTCTTGGCACAAGCACATTACAAATATTGCTTCTTCTGCATCTAAAAAACTTGGTTTTCTCTTTCGCTCTCGGCGTTACTTTTCTTCCAAACAGCTGCTCACTCTCTATAAATCGCAAATCCGTCCAGCCATGGAATATTGTTCCCACAACTGGGGTGGTGCCCCCAAAACCTCTCTCAGGTTTCTTGATTCCATTCAGAAGAGGGCAGTTAGGTTAATTAACGATTCACCTCTAACAGAGTCTCTCCACTCGCTTTCTCATAGACATACTGTTTCTGCTGCATGCCACTTCTGCAGATACTGCCATGGGCACTGTTCTTCTGAATTAGCTTCTGTAATTCCCGCTCTCTCTTTCAAAACGGTCTGAACACATGCCGCCACCAGCCAACATCCATTTACTGTCCAACTTCAAACCCACAGAACCAACTTTTCAGCTTCCTCATTTATTCATTCAACTGCCGTTGTCTGGAACAACCTTCCTTCATACGTATTTCCTGAAAATTACAATCTACAGAAGTTCAAGTCCAATATCAACAAATATCTTTTTCGTCTTCTCAACCTCCAACCCAAGCACGGTATTAAGTACTATAGGTTCTAATACCTCTTGTGTTTGGGGTTCACATAAAAAAAAAAAAAAAAAAAAAAAGTTGAGTGGGAGACAACAGAGAGTGGTAATCAGTGGATTTTCAGTGGTTAATTTGTCCACAAAGAGCAGTGGTAATCCACTGCTCTTCACGGACAAATGTTATTAGTGGAGTTCCCCAGGATTCAGTGTTGGGCCCATTTTTGTTTTGTGTATTTATCAATGATATTGATGAAAGTATATCAGGTTTAATGTCCAAGTTTGCGGATGATACAAAGGTTGGCAGGGTTGTTAACAACAGTAAAGACAGTATGCTACTCCAGCCGAAATTATCTAGATCCAATGGATCTAGATAATTTGGGCAAATGGGCTGAGAAGTGGCAACTGCAGTTTAACATTGACAAATGCAAAGTACTGCATATGGTTAGCAATAACCGAAGAGTAATGTTCCAAGTGTGTGGTACTACACTCAGGGAAGTGGAAAGTGAAAAAGATCCTGGGGGAATTGTGCAGTCAAATATGAAGTTCGCTGAGCAGTGCAGATAGGGTGCTAGGGCGGGTCATGTAGTCTTGTCAATGATATGTAGGAATTTTGCTTGTAGGGACAGGGTGGTGATTATCCCGTCTTACAAGGCAATTGTCAGGCCACACTTAGACTGGTCTAGAGGCCTCATTTTAGGAAAGACATAGAGTTGCTAGAACGAGTACAAAGAAGGGCAACAAGATTTGTGATTGGAACAAAGGGGTGCTCTTACCAAGAAAGGCTTAAGTTCTGCAAATTGCAGCACCTGGAGAGTCTGCACCTGTGAGGTGATGTGATTGAGGTGTATAAGGCCTTTAATGGGTTGAGCAAGCTGAATGCCAATGAGATTCTTCTTTTTGCTCAGATTAAGAATCTGAGGGGTCACAGTTTCAAATTGAGGAAAGGCAATTGTAGAATAGATGTGCAGAAATTTGCCTTTAGCCAGTGGTAGTTTGGTGGGAGATTGGTGGAACAGACTTCCATATTTTGTTGTGGAATTTGTTAGCTTAAATAAATTTAAGGCTGAGGTGGACAGGCATTTGGAATGAATGGAAGGGTGAAATGGGAGGGGGTTTTTTTCAGTGTTGCTGCATAAGCTTGCTTTCTTGCATCGTATGCCTCTACTAATGCTAATATTTTTGTACAGGCAGAACTTGAATTGCACTATTTGTTGGATTAGTGTTTGATTTCTGCCTTCATAAGGTTAAATCCAAATCTCATCCAGTATGATTATACATTTCATAAAAACATAAACATAGCTTGAACCCCCACCTCCTTCAATGACTCACTGGGAAAAACTACTATCTTATTCCTGTAATGTTAAAAAACCTACTGTTCCTATACAACTGTCCTGCCCCCTCTTGTACATAGTATAGGTACACAGCACAGTTGCCACTACTTCTTTGAATGATCCTCATGATTCATAAAAACAATAATGTAAGTAATAATTCAGTGACACTGATAAACTCAAAGTACTAAATTTTAAATGAACTGGTGATTATGCAGATTTTATGACAAAATGTTACAGTACTTAGTGGATTTACTTGGAAAACCAGTGCAAACATTTCTAAGGATTTTCTTACCCTTTTGAGTTATTGGATTAAACATAATATTTAGAATATATGGAAATTGCTGCTGACTCTAATGGGTTTTATAGGGCAGTCCTCTTGACTTTTGCTAATAACTTATTAATGCATGAAACTTGGTAGCAGCATACCTGAGGTTATACAGCTTGACTGATTACAAGAGATACTGTGCTGTTACCAATTTTCATACATTAATACAAGTTATTAGGAGAAAAAAAAAGTGCTTTCTTCCAGTTTCTGCTGGACTTAAAATATGATATGTAACAGGTGTCTCTAGCCTTTTGGGAATAACTTCATATCAATTCACTATCACTTAATTGGGTAGGTTTGCTGGACATGACCTCAGGTATGATGCAGTGGGAGGATCAATCTCTACATATGAGGTTTTAATGCCACAGTATCAGTGCAGTTAAATAAAAGAGATTAGACAAAATAAAACTGTTAACACTGCAGTGGTGGATCAGCACATGACAGGTCTAGTCCCAAAACAATGATCCCACCCCTTTAATTAATAATTAAAAATATGAAATTTTTTCTAGCTTCCTAAATATAGAAAAAGGTGCATCACCACCATCTTTGCAACTTTTTTTTTTTTTGTTTGTTTGTTTGTTTGTGTTGAAGAAAAGCATGGGACTGGACAAGTGCCAGCAATGTTACAGAAGTTTTTTGTGTTTCTTTTTATAGTTTAAGGTTGCATGCTTTTTGCTCTCACTAGTAAAATATCTACAGTGTTATCCCAGTTTATTTTGGAAGATTTATTGTTGTTTTATAAGACTAAATCATTGAAACATGATATTCATTTAAAGATTGGGAATTGTTTTTTTTAGTTTCAGGTTTAATGACTCTAGCCCTCCCAGTAGTCTTAGTTATTTTCGTGAAGTTTGTTATTACTTTTGCATAAAGACAATAATGTAAAATGCAATATTCTCTCAAGATGTCTACTGCTCTGCAGGAAACCAAATTTCATATAAATTTTGAACAAATTTGAAAATAAAAGTGTGTATTAGTATCTAATATACTGTATATATATATATATATATATATATATATATATATATATATATATATATATATACACACACAGTTGAACTTGGTTATAGCGAGCAACAAGGGACCGATAAAATTTCCTTGTTATAACCATTACTCACTATACACCGATAAGCCAAACCATTATGACCAGAAAGTCGTTATGCAAATCAAAGCAACTGTAGGTGAACTATGGTGTGGGTCGGGACACAGTTTAAAAAACACCTGATACTGAGATCCATTAATCACTGTTACTCTTGTTCTTCAGATGGCAAAGGCAGTGGAATTAAGCGAGTTTGACAAAGGCCAAATTGTAATGGCCAGACGACTGGCCAAGCACAGCTGGTGGAGGTGCTCACAGTCAGCCATGGTTAGTATCTATCGAAAGTGGTCCGAGGAGGGGGAACCCACAAACTGCCAGCTAGGTGTTGGACGACCACGGCTTATCGATGCTCAAGGTAAGTGAAGGCTCTCCAGGATGGTGTGGCAACAGAAGGGCAACCCACCGGTAATTGGAATGCTGGTGACGGGAGTAATGTGTCACAACACAGTACATCAAACCCTGCTGAAAATGGGGCTGCGTAGCTGCAGGCTGCTCCAATTGCCCATGCTAGCCACAGTTCACCAGCGACAGCACCTACAATGGGCATGCGAGCATCAAAACTGGACCTTGAGTGATTGGAAGAAGGTCGTCTGGCCCCCATGAATCACGTTTCCTGTTGCACAAAGACAACAGGAAAACAAGCCAGTGGCGGTGATGTCATGCTTTGGACGATGTTCTGCTGGGATACCCTAGGTACAGTTATCCATGTGCCAAGCACTCTGACTTCTACCACCTATGTAAACATCGTTTCTGACCAGGTACACCCTTTTGTGGCAGCGGTCTTCCCCTCTGGCGGTGCCGTCTTTCAGCTGAATAATGTGCCATACCGCAACACCCAGATTGTTCAAGACTGGTTCACAGAACATGAGGAAGACTTCCAGGTATTGCCCTGGCCTCCAAATTCCCCAGACATCAATCCCATCAAGCATCTGTGGCTTGTGTTGGAACAGCAACTTCGATCTGCAGCATCTCAACCACGGACCGTACAGGAGTTAAAGGATCTGCTGGTTATGTGTTGGTACCAGATACTACAAGACATTTAGAAATCTTGTAGTGTCCATGCCTCGCTGAGTAGAAGCTGTTTTGGCTGCATGTGGAGGACAAACATCATATTAGGTAGGTGGTCATAATGTTTTGGCTCATCGGTGTATATCAGTGATGAGTTAAATCTACCTCCTATATTTTTTTTTAATTCTCTATAACTTGATAAAAAGATAGATTCAAAAAACAAAAGAAATATTAGAGAGAAAAAAGATAATAGTATATAACTACATATTATTTGTATTAATATGCTTGTATTCGGTTTTTAAATTAATCCAGCCAACCTTAGTTACATACAAAATTGCCGCATCCAAATTGTTTAGCAAATTTTTCTACTTGAGCCTTCAAGGTTAGACCGTCTATATTGAAAATTTAACATTTCTTTTTGTAGTGAACCATTGAAGCAATGTAAAAATCGAATCTACGTTTGTAACCTCTTGCTTTCTATTTTTTTTTTTTTCCCCCGCTTATGTGCTTTTCCAGTGCCGATATGTAAACATATTTATTCTTCCACAATGTTGATACTGTTGAAGAGGACAAAGAGAACTTTTTACATGCTTCAACATTTTTTACACCATTTACAGTTTTACATTCTAACTCACGAATAATTTCGCCTTTTTCATGAATCAAGACTTTCTTTTGTTAGTAGACATGTTTCCGAAGGAAGGGTTCGCTTCTGATTTTACTTTAAAATGAGAGTAAAGTGATCTGCATAGAAAGTTCTTAGAAGTCCCAAAATGCATACAGAGTTCATAGAAATCCTGTTTCCAAAATCCTTAGAAGTCCCCTTTTCCAGAATTCTTAGAAGTCCTGAAATAAATTTATGGTTCAGTGAATACAAGACAATCTGTAAATGTTGTAATGAGACAAGTGGAATGCCAATGCACTATTGTATACCCACTAACCCTGAAAGGACACGGTCATAAACCGGCCGCTAATCCGATGCAGGTGGTCATAAAAGCTGTCTCCCTTTTCACTTTTGTCTATTCCAAAAATTAAGTTTTTTCAACTACCCGAGCAATTAAGAATGTTTGCATAGTCACCAAAATGTGTACGGTATATCCTATTGTACGCTTGTTATAACAGTGAGTGATTGTATGGGAATATGCATAAATTAAAATCATTATGGCTTTTTGCTCATTACAGCCGTGATCTTATTTCTGTGCTCATTATAACCAAGTTCAACTATATATATACACAGCAAAACCTCGCTTAGCACAGCTTCGAACAGCACAGGTTGCACTATAATACAGTTTTAAATTAAATTTAAGTCAAAAATTTACTGTACATATTAAAACTCAATAGTTTAGACACATACTCTACATATATGCTGTAGTGCCAACTTTTGTCTCCCGTGCACATGTGCCAATAACTCCTCTCAGGCAGTCAGCGGCAACATGCAACTGTGTTCAGTATTCTTAATTCCATCCTGAAGAGACAACATGATAGTTTTTCAAACTTTTAATTTCATAATTTATTTTTCATCCCTTTAAATACGAAATGCATTTTAGCATTAGTAGAGGCATTTGATGCAAGAAAGCAAGCTTATGCAGCATCAGCCAAAAAAAAAAAAAAAAAAAAACCACTTCCACTTCACCCCTCTGTTCGTTCAAAATACCTGTCCAGCTGAGCCTTAAACTTATTTAGGCTATCAACCTCCACAAGGGATGGAAGTCTGTTCCACCAACCAACCACCCGCTGGCTAAAGGCAAATTTCTGCACGTCTATCCTACATCTGTCTTTCCTCAATTTGAATTTATGCCCTCTCAGGTGATTATTCTGAGCTAGAGGAAGAATCCCATCAGCATTGAGCATGCTTAAACCATTCAAGGCTTTATACACCTCTATCAGATCACCTCGCTGATGCCTAGTCTCCAGACACTGTAATTTGCAAAACTTAAGCCTTTCTTCGTAAGAGCACCCCTTTGTTCCATTCACTAATCTTGTTGCCCTTCTCTGTACTCGTTCCAGCAGCTCTACATCCTTCTTGAAATGAGGCCTCCAGACCTGTATACAGTACTCTAGGTGTGGCCTGACCATCGCCTTATACAATGGAATAATCACCTCCTTATCCCTGCTGGAAAAATTCCTGTATATCATTAACAATACTCCATGAGCTACTCTTGCAGCCCGTCTGCACTGCTCAGAGAACTTCATATCTGCCTGCACAACCACCCCCAAGTCCCTTTCATTCTCTACCACTGTCAGTGTTGGACCACAGAGTTGATACGTTGCTCTGGGGTTGCTGTTTCCCATGTGTAGTACTTTACATTTGTCAATGTTAAACTTCATTTGCCACCTCTCAGCCCACCTGCTCAACCTTTCCAGATCCTGTTGCAGCAGCATAGTGTCAGTAGTGTCCTTGACAACCCTGCCAACCTTTGTATCGTCTGCAAACTTGGACATTAATCCCGATATACCATCATCAATATCATTTATAAATACAGAAAACAATAATGGACCAACACTGAGCCCTGAGGGACTCCACTAATAACATTAGTCCACGATGAGCAGTGTCCATTGATTACCACTCTCTGTCTTCTCCCCCTCAACCACCCCTTTATCCATAGCAGCAATTTGCCTCCAATGTCACACTGCTCCAATTTGTGTAGCAGTCTTCCATGTGCAACAGTATCAAAAGCCTTTCTAAGATCCAAGTATATAATATCAAAGTTATTCCCTGCATCCAGTTCTTTTGTGACTGCATCATAGTATCCAATCAAGTTGGTCAGGCAAGACTTCCCCTTAACAAAACCATGCTGTGTCTGAGCTATAACTGAAGTCTTGTCTAAATGATCCTGCAGTGCTTCTTTAACCAGTGCCTCCATTAATTTTCCTGGAACAGAAGTTAAGCTCACAGGTCTATAATTACTTGTGTCAGCCTTTGATCCTCCTTTGTGAATTGGGGTCACATTTGCACATTTCCAGTCTATGGGTACCTCCCCTGAGTCCAAGGAAGCTCTCATAATTATGGCTAAGGGTTTGCTTACTTCCTTTGCTGCCTCCTTTAATATAACTGGATAGATCCCATCCACCCCAGGTGCCTTTCTTGTGTTTATCTTCAACAATTTCTCCTCCACTTTACTCTCAGTTATTACAAGATTCTCTAGCTTACTGTCAGAGTTGAATACACCTCTGGCATTCCCCTCGCTGAATAACTTCTCATGTCCAGAATTTAAAACAAATACACCAACCGTTTAATTAAAATGGTTTAATACCAGAAACTAAAATGAACCAAACAATATTACACTGTAAAATGATATATGCAAGATTTACAAAATAAGTATATACGATGAAACTTTAATATACAATAAAATAAATAAATAAATAAAATATTTAAAATACAATAAAGCTAAACGCGATAAAACATTGACTGAAGCTTTCGGAGGCTTCCGCCTCCTTTCTCAACAACAATGATGTTAAATCAACACATCCTTAAGTAACAGGCTCACGGCACACGTGGTTGACCAGGCGCATACTCAATACTTCTTCCATACGATCCAGAACCGGAAGCGGCTCGGGAGCGTGGAAATATAAAACGCTCGTCTTTTGCCAGGACCACAGCTTCTAGTAGGGTTTGAAATCGAACACCCCTGTCCCTATTCATATTATTGTTCTCAGACGAGCCTATCCACAAACTCTCTAGCCACTTACGGTCCCAGAACCTATGCGCCCGGTCAAGGATGACAGCATTCACCGGGGAGACCTGATGATGTTTCTCCCAATAATGCTGAGCAATGGCGGACTTGTTGAACTCTGCGGTCTGTATAGCTCGCATGTGCTCCCCCAGACGGTCTTTTAGTCGCCGTCCTGTCTCACCCACATAACATTCCCCACAGTCCGGGCATTCGATCTCATATACGACCCCACTACTGGAATCCCCAGGAATGGGGTCTTTGACCTGAGACAACACTGTGTGCAACTTCCGACCCGGAAGCTGCACACAGCGTGTCTGAAAGTCACGTAGCATTCTTGAAACACGATCTGACAAGCCCGGATAGTAGGGAATATAAACTGTGGCGACTGGAACGGACGATATTTCATGATTAGGCTCCACGCCTCTATTATATTTATCAATCACCCTCTGGGGGTAACCGCATTTCATAAGATCCGCCCTAACTCGCCCAATTTCTTTCTCTCTCTCCTCAGAGGTGCTACAATGTGTCCTAACCCTACCCAAAAGTGCCCTGGCCACGCTGTTTTTATGCTGGGCAGTCTGTGCTGACCTATAATGGGTGTACTGGCTCCTACACATAGGCTTCCTAAACACTGTAGTACTAAGCTTGGAGCCTTCTCTACTCACCATTACGTCCAGGAATGGGAGGGAACCATTCACTTCCACCTCTGAGGTGAACTGTATAAAAGGAGAGAAATCATTGAGAAAGCCAACTACATCCTCTTCTCTCCCCTTTTGCACCAAAGTGAACGTGTCATCCACGTACCTCTTCCACTTGCGCATAGGGAACTCCAAACTTGTAAAAACCCTATTTTCTAACTCTTCCATTGCCAGGTTTGCGACAATGGCGCTAATAGGAGAACCCATAGCTGTGCCGTGAACCTGTTTGTACATCACTCCTTTATACAGCAAAGTCGTACTCGAAAGACATAACTCTACACCACAGCATATATCCTCTACACTTAGGTGCGATCTAGCACTTAGGGTATCATCTCTTTGCAGTGCCACCTTTACACATTCCACCCCATGGGCTATGACACCACATCTAGCGACACCATTATTTCATTCTCCCCTACATTTTGATTTTTAACGAAGTTCACAAAATCTACACTGTCTTTAACCACAAACATGGACCGTCCCACTATAGGGACCATCCCACGTCAAAATGTAGGGGAGAATGAAATAATGGTGTCGCTAGATGTGGTGTCATTATTTACTTGTATACCCATAACCCATAGGCTCGTCTGAGAACAATAATATGAATAGGGACAGGGGTGTTCGATTTCACCCCCTACTAGAAGCTGTGGTCCTGGCAAAAGACGAGCGTTTTATATTTCCACGCTCCCGAGCCGCTTCCGGTTCTGGATCGTATGGAAGAAGTATTGAGTATGCGCCTGGTCAACCACGTGTGCCGTGAGCCTGTTACTTAAGGATGTGTTGATTTAACATCATTGTTGTTGAAAAAGGAGGCGGAAGCCTCCGAAAGCTTCAGTCAATGTTTTATCGCTTTTAGCTTTATTGTATTTTAAATATTTTATTTATTTATTTATTTTATTGTATATTAAAGTTTCATCGTATATATTTATTTTGTAAATCTTGCATATATCATTTTACAGTGTAATATTGTTTGGTTCATTTTAGTTTCTGGTATTAAACCATTTTAATTAAACGGTTGGTGTATTTGTTTTAAATTCTGGATATGTACTCTCCCAACCTTAGAGGCCTTTTTGAAGATAACTTCTCATGTGTGAATGTCGATGCAAAATATTCATTTAGTTTGTTAGCTACCTGAGCAGGATCATCAACAGTTGACCCATCGATATCAAGTGGACCAATCTGATTCATCCCCTTCCTTCTAGAGGTTACATAAGTAAAGAACTCTTTGCTGTTTTTCTTCGCATCCTTTGCCAAGGATTTCTCGTAATCTGCCTTCGCCTGCCTAACCTCCTTTGTAACTTGGTTGCATATCAACTTGTATCTATCATAGGCTTCTGTGTCATGTGTTAATTTGTATGTATCCCATGCATTTTTCTTCTCTGCCATATGCCTCATTAGTTCATCTGACATCCATTTTGGCCTAAACCTTGAACAATATTTCTTAGTTGGTATGTAAAGCCTAGTAGCTTCCAAGATAAGTTCCTTGAATGCTTCCCATTTTGAATTTGCTGTTGGTAATATCATCAGTTGGTCCCACTGTATAGAATTTAAATACTGTCTTAGTCCATCGTAGTCGCCTTTACGGAAGCAATAACCCTTCCCTTTACCCCTAATGGTAGTTACCTCTTTGAGTAAATCCCACTTCAGCACACTGTGATCACTGCCACCTAGTGGTTCATTTATCTGCAGATTCTTAATGCATGAAGAATCACTGCTGATAATCAAATCAAGAGTATTACTCCCTCTAGTTGCCTCCCGAACATGCTGATGTAGAAAACAATCATCCAATAAATCCACAAAAGCCCTGCTAGTGTGTGAGTATCCAGCCCCCAAATTCCAGTCAATATCTGGGACTGGATGAGACAAAAAAGGAAAAGTAATGAAAAGGGTGAAGCTACTAAAACATAAATGGCTTACATTAGAAAAAAAACTTGATATTATCAAGTGTCATGAAGATGGTGCATCGTATGCTAAAATCACGTGGGAAAATGGAATGAATGAAGCATTGGTGCAAACGATTATTCAAAAGAAGGATCAGTATAAACAGCAGCGAATTTCTACAGCATCTTACATGACGAAAATTATAACTAAGCGAATATGTTAGCTATTGATTAATATGGAACGTCTTTTATCAATATGAATAGAAGATTGTAATCAAAAGAGAATTCCTTTGAGGCAAAACATCAAGCGAAATCCATGGGCCTTTATAACGCACTAACGGAAAAAGAAGAAACTGAAGAGGAGGAGACTAAAGAAATATTTACAGTCAATTGTGGTTGGTTTTTACGCTTTAAAAACCGTGTTGTGTTTCACAGTGTCGTATCTCATGTGAAAGTGCAAGTGCAAAGATCCTGCTGCAAGGTTTCCGAGTGAATTCAAAGACGTTGATTTATTCGTCCTTGGTAGCTACGAGTATGAACAAATTTTCAATGTCGAAGAAACGGGACTATACTGGGAAAAAAATTGCCATCACGAACTTTTTTTTTTAGCCGAAAATGAAAAGGCCCAACCTCGATATAAAGCATCAAAAGATCGTTTAACACTTTTATTGGTTGAAAACCCATCTGGGGATTATAAATTGAAGCCTCTACTCGTGTTCAGAGCAGAAAACCCAAGAGTTCTAAAGTGTTGAATAAAAAGTACATTGACCGTAATTTGGTGATCCAATAAGAAAGCATGGATTACAAGAGAATTGTTTACAGAATGGTTCACAAATTATTTTTGTCCAACAAGTCCAACGGTTGAACGTTACTGCAAAGATGAAGGGACGGAGTTCCAAAATTTGTTGCTTTTAGACGCACCAGGCATCTACCCGAAATTTCTGATTTCAAAAATGAAAATGTAAAAATTTGCTTTCTTCGAACTAACACAATCTCTCTCTTGGAACCGATGGATCAAGGCGTAATTGCCACATTCAAGGCGTATTATCTGTAGTGAACTTTTTCTCAAGCGATTAAAACTTCAACAAGAGTGGGATCATCATTTTTATCATCTTTACCTCTTGGTTAAAGATCACTGCCAACACATGCGTTCTGTTTAGCAGCATGTTTTGTCTTATTTGGCAAATTATTTCGCTGGTTTTGAATAGCAAGTTCAGAAATTTTCCAAAGATATTGTGAAGATCGGAAAAAACTTGGGATTCGAAACTTTGGACACTGCCAATGTACTTGACTACATTGACTCGAATGCAAATGACTTAGATGATGCAACTTTCTTTGAAATTGATAAGCAAACTGCTTATGAAGAAGAGGAAAACAATTCTGAAGTGCCACCAAAAGAATTTTCAACAGAAGAATTAGAGAAAGTTTTTCGGGAAGGGGGGGGTTGACGTGGCCTGCTAGGGGATTATGAATCGAGAACGTAGCATCGAGATAGGGCAAATTTTACAAGATGGGATGACTTCATTATTGAAATACGTAAATAAACAACAAAACTTTCTTCTCTTATGCTGTTACCTTTTCATTAATACAATTTTTGCAATATTTTTTATTTCAAATCCTTTTAATTGGCTATCAACCGCAAATTGTTTATAGATTTATTATAATTTGTTAGTGGCCGACCGGGCTAGCCGAGTGGATAAAGTACCTGCCCGGCAACCCAAAGGTCGCGGGTTCGATTCCCGCCTCGGGCTTGGATCAAAGTACTGCAAAAACCTTGGGAGGTGCAATATGGCCACAGAAGCCGATGCGCCAACAACTACCAAATCAAAAAAAAAAATAATAATAATAATAATTTGTTAGCATTAGCATAAATAGAGGCATATGATGCAAGAAAGCAAGCTTATGCAGCATCAGCCAAAAAAAACAAAAAAAAAAAAAAAACCACACTTCCATTTCACCCCTCCATTCGTTAGAAATACCTGTCCAGCTGAGCCTTAAATTTGTTTAGGCTATCAACTTCCACAACAAGGTATGGAAGTCTGTTCCACCAAATACCCACTGGCTAAAGGCATATTTCCGCACATTTATCCTACATCTCCCTTTCCTCAATCTGAATTTATTCCCTCTCAGGGGTTTATTCTGGGCAAGAGGAAGAATCCCATCGGCATTGAGCATGCGCAAACCATCAAGGCTTTATACACCTCTATCAGATCACCTCGCAGGTGCCTAGTCTCCAGACACTGTAATTTACAAAACTTAAGCCTTCCTTCGTAAGAGCAACCCTTTGTTCCATTCACTAATCTTGTTGCCCTTCTCTGTACTCGTTCCAGTAGCTTTACATCCTTCTTGAAATGAGACCTCCAGACCTGTATACAGTACTCAATGTGTTGCCTGAGCATTGCCTTATAAAAGGGAATAATCACCTTCTTATCCCTGCCAGAAAAATTCCTGTATATTGTTGACAAGACACGATGAGCTACTCTCGCAGCCCGTCTGCACTGCCCAGAGAACTTCATATCTGCCTGCACAATTACCCCAGTTCCTTTTCATTCTCTACCACTGTCAGCGTAGTACCACAGAGTTGATACGTTGCTCTGTGGTTGCTGTTTCCCATATGTAGTACATTACATTTGTCAAGGTTAAACTTCATTTGCCACTTCTCAACCTTTCCAGATCCTGTTGCAGTAGCATAGTGTCAGTAGTGTCCTTAACAACCTTGCCAACCTTTGTATCATCTGCAAACTTGGACTTTAAGCTTGATATACCATCATCAATATCATTTATAAATACAGAAACTAATAATTGACCCAACACTGAACCCTGAGGGACTCCACTAATAATATTAGTCCACGATGAGCAGTGTCCATTGATTACCACTCTCTGTCTTCTCCCAGTCAACCATCCCTTTGTCCATTGCAGCAATTTGCCTCCAATGCCACACTGCTCCAATTTGTGCAGCAGTCTTCCATGTGCAACAGTATCAAGAGCATTTCTAAGATCCAAATATATAATATCAAAGTTATTCCCTGCATCCAATTCGTTTGTGACTGCATCATAGTATCCAATCAAATTGGTTAGGCAAGACTTTCCCTTAAGAAAACCATGCTGTGTCCGAGCTATAACCGAAATCTTGTCTAGTTGATCCTGCGGTGCTTCTTTAAACAGTGCCTCCATTAATTCTCCAGGAACAGAAGTTAATAAACTCGAATGTCTATAATTTCTTGTGTCAGCCTTTGTTCCTCCATTGTGAATTGGGGGTCATATTTCCACATCTCCAGTCTATGGGTACCTTCCCCGAGTCCAAAGAAGCTCTCATAATTATGGCGAAGGGTGTACTTATTTCCTTTGCTGCCTCCTTTAATATAACTGAATAGATCCCATCCACCCCAGGTGCCTTTTTTATATTTATCCTCAACAATTTCTCCTCCACTTTCCTCTCAGTTATTACAAAATCATCTAGCTCACTGCTAGAGTTTACTTCACCTCTGGCATTTGCCTTCCTGAATAACTCCTCATGTGTGAATGTAGATCCAAAATACTCATTTAGTTTGTTAGCTACCTGAGTAGGATCATCAACAGTTGACCCATCGATATCAAGTGGACCAATCTGATTCATCCCTTTCCTTCTAGAGTTTACATAGGTAAAGAACGCTTTTCTGTTTTTCTTTGCATCCTTTTCCAAGGATTTCTCATAATCAGCCTTTGCCTGCCTAATCTCCTTTGTGACTTGGTTACAGACCAGCTTATATCTATCATAGGCTTCCATGTCACCCCTTAATTTATATGTATCGCATGCATTTTTCTTCTCTGCCATATGTCTCATTAGTTCATCTGACATCCTTTTAGGCCTAAACCTTGAACAATATTTCTTAGTTGGTATGTAAAGCATAGTAGCTTCCAAGATAAGTTCTTTGAATGCTTCCCATTTTGCTGTTGGTAACATCATCATCAGTTGGTCATATCGTGTCTGGGCAGAATTGCAGACACTTTCAAATTCAACCCTAATTGACAGCTTTTTTTTCAACAGTGACCTGTATTTGTTAAGTAATTCTGCCGGTCTCCTACTCTTAATATCATTAGTGCCAACGTCTACAACTATATCACCTTTTGTGCCCTTAAAAGATGATATCTGCTCTACAACGTCATCAACCTTTGTCCCTGGCAGATATACCTTGGTCCTGTTCCATCTATCCTTTTTACAAAGCATGTTCCCCGTAACCCTGACAATAGAGACACCAACAAGTACTACTTCCTGTGGGACCAGCGCATTCTGCCTTGGGTGTTGCCGCTGTGTTGCGTGATGACCAAGTGCAAGCTCTGGCGTTGATGTGGGCAGCTGAGAGCTTGATGGCCCCTCAATTTAGATCCTTCGAGGGCATCCACCCTGTCCTTCAAGCTCTCATATAGGCCCATAAGAATGCTGAGTTGTCGCCTGATTTCCTTACACTCCTTACATCGCATTCACACAAAGACATCCCTCATGGCAATATCAAGTTCCGTTTCGGATTGTCAATAAACATTATGCAAACAGTGCATTTTAAAAGTCCGTAATTCAGAGGGCAACTGCCCCTCTCAGTTCTCCCCTGAGCCCCAGCACTCCCATTAGCTTGAGCCTTTTGCTTTGCTGCTCTTGTGTGAGTCATGATTTCGATTTAATTGCAATAAAATTTCAATTTCAGTACATAATTATAACCCTAAACATGTATCCCAACACAGTTATAACGCTATATATATTTTTCAGTATCGAGTATTATCTACGAGTTCCGTTTATATAACTTCCGTTTCAAGTTATTAATTAATTATGTTACGTTTGCTTGAGTAAACATATACATATAAGTCGTTATATGTATTTAGTTAAAAAGTACAATTTAATTGACAATGAAGTTTAACAAGATTGATTGACAATATTATATTATATACTATCCTATACTAAGCCGACACTATCTAGTTCGGGATATAACGTATCGTGTAACAAAGGCAGCAAGTTACGAACGGTAAATCTACGGACACTTAAGTATTAATTAACTTCCAAATCTCGCTGTTTGCATTCAGAATAAACTAGCGATCCTGACTAGGTCTATAAGCTACTTATAGAAAATAATTTGATATAACAATTGATCAATAAAGCGGCTAAATATGGCTAAAAAACTTCTCGTTCATCGGAGCTCCAACTCGTAACACATGGATTTGATACCTTACCGATACTAAGTAATACCTACAAAATCTCTAAGTTAAACCTTTGAACTAAGTATCGTAACTAGGAATATAAAGCTACTCTATAAAATAAGTTAATATGCCAATTTAAACTAATAAAACAGAAAAAAACTTCTCTATTCCAGGAGCACTAATAAACTTCGCCTACACAAGGCTACTCTTGTTCTCAAGCAGGTTTCTAGACTGTTTCTTTGGTATGCATTCAATTAAAACTCATTATAATTATACCTCAGTCAGCACTGTTTCTCATAACATGGTACAATTTCCGTACCAAATATCAGTGCTACTATGCAAGATGTTGCTGTATATTAGATTTTTTTAAAATATTTATGTGCACATTTAAAATTTCATGCGCTTAAGTCTTAAACTGGAAGAGTCTAATAGATTCATGTTTATACTTTGTCTAGACTTTTATTTAAATTTTTTTTTTAGAATTAATATTTTTTAAAATTAAAAAAGTATAAAGAAACAGCATTTTTTTTTAAATATTTAATTTTTGACTGAAAAATAAAAAGTTAAAATAACTATTGCAAACCCATTAAGAAATTATGACATAATTAAATTCCAGCAAAATTCAAAATACACAAGTTTTTATTTCCAGAAATTAAAAATAAAACTGGCACCTCTCGGGTGCAACACCCCCATTTTTGCAGCTTTTTTGGTGGTGTCATCACTAGGATTAAGAAGTAAGAGCCAACCAGAAAGTAGCTGTTGTACATAATTGTATAAAGATAAGGCACAGATATTGCCCAGAATAATACAAGGAAACTATATACCCATACACAGTCATGGAACAAATATCAACATTGACTATGAGGGAGGAATTTAGGGAACCACAGTGAAGGCTTCATCATGGAGATATCTGCTACTGTGAATTCATAAAAATCTGTGCTTTGTTGTGGACCATTTATTACCACTGAATTACCATGGATACTTGATGCAAATGAAAGTCAGATTAAACAGAAAACGTGATTAAATATTTTAGATACCTTTTAGGCAGGAAACAGCACGAACTAAAAGACAAAATCAGTGAGCATAAACATATAATTCAAATATATTGAATTGTTAGGTCACAATGTTTATGTGACCTGCCCAGCACGATAGGAGGGATTATTTGCTCAAAGCCTTGTGGATTAACTCAGATTTGAAGGATTCTGCATTAGCATTATTAGCATTAGTAGAGGCATTTGATGCAAGAAAGCAAGCTTATGCAGCATCAGCCAAAAAAAAAAAAAAAAAAAAAACAACTTCCACTTCACCCCTCTGTTCGTTCAAAATACCTGTCTAGCTGAGCCTTAAACTTATTTAGGCTATCAACCTCCACTACAAGGGATGGAAGTCTGTTCCACCAACCAACCACCCGCTGGCTAAAGGCAAATTTCCGCACGTCTATCCTACATCTGTCTTTCGTCAATTTGAATTTATGCCCTCTCAGGTGATTTTTCTGAGCTAGAGGAAGAATCCCACCAGCATTGAGCATGCTTAAACAATTCAAGGCTTTATACACCTCTATCAGATCACCTCGCTGGTGCCTTGTCTCCAGACACTGTAATTTGCAAAACTTAAGCCTTTCTTCGTAAGAGCACCCCTTTGTTCCATTCACTAATCTTGTTGCCCTTCTCTGTACTCGTTCCAGCAGCTCTATATCCTTCTTGAAATGAGGCCTCCAGACCTGTATACAGTACTCCAGGTGTGGCCTGACCATTGCCTTATACAAGGGAATAATCACCTCCTTATCCCTGCTGGAAAAATTCCTGTAGCTCATGGAGTATTGAGCTACAGGAATACTCCATGAGCTACTCTTGCAGCCCATCTGTACTGCTCAGAGAACTTAATATCTGCCTGCACAACCACCCCCAAGTCCTTTCATTCTCTACCACTGTCTGTGTAGTACCACAGAGTTGATACGTTGCTCTGGGTTTGCTTTGTCCCATGTGTAGTACTTTACATTTGTCAATGTTAAACTTCATTTGCCACCTCTCAGCCCATCTGCTCAACCTTTCCAGAACCTGTTGCAGCAGCATAGTGTCAGTAGTGTCCTTGACAACCCTGCCAACCTTTGTATCATCTGCAAACTTGGACATTAAGCTTGATATACCATCATCAATATCATTTATAAATACAGAAAACAATAATGGACCCAACACTGAGCCCTCAGGGACTCCACAAATAACATTAGTCCACGATGAGCAGTGTCCATTGATTACCACTCTCTGTCTTCTCCCCCTCAACCACCCCTTTATCCATAGCAGCAATTTGCCTCCAATGTCACACTGCTCCAATTTGTGTAGCAGTCTTCCATGTGCAACCCCGGGGGCTCACATCTGGTGAGTATGGGCTTGGCACACCCAGGGTCCTGAGCTGGATATCATCATTCTTCTCTTTCTTGGTGATTCTCTTCTACTTTTGACTCTCTCTCTCTCTCTCTCTCTCTCTCTCTCTCTCTCTCTCTCTCTCTCTCTCTCTCTCTCTCTCTCTCTCTCTCTCGGGAACATTTTTTTTTTTTTTCCTGGTGCAGCATAAGCCTCAGGCTTCCTTGCATCATATGGATATTAATAATAATAATAATAATAATAATAATAATAATAATAACAGTATCAAAAGCCTTTCTAAGATCCAAGTATATAATATCAAAGCTATTCCCTGCATCCAGTTCTTTTGTGACTGCATCATAGTATCCAATCACATTGGTCAGGCAAGACTTCCCCTTAACAAAACCATGCTGTGTCCGAGCTATAACTGAAGTCTTGTCTAAATGATCCTGCAGTGCTTCTTTAACCAGTGCCTCCATTAATTTTCCTGGAACAGAAGTTAAGCTCACAGGTCTATAATTACTTGTGTCAGCCTTTGATCCTCCTTTGTGAATTGGGGTCACATTTGCACATTTCCAGCCTATGGGTACCTCCCCTGAGTCCAAGGAAGCTCTCATAATTATGGCTAAAGGTTTGCTTACTTCCTTTGCTGCCTCCTTTAATATAACTGGATAGATCCCATTCACTCCGGGTGCCTTTCTTGTGTTTATCTTCAACAGTTTCTCCTCCACTTTACTCCCAGTTATTTCAAGATTCTGTAGCTTACTGCTAGAATTGAATACACCTCTGGCATTCCCCTCGCTGAATAACTCCTCATGTCTGAATGTCGATGCAAAATATTCATTTAGTGTGTTAGCTACCTGAGCAGGATCATCAACAGTTGACCCATCAATATCAAGTGGACCAATCTGATTCATCCCCTTCCTTCTAGAGTTTACATAAGTAAAGAACTCTTTGCAGTTTTTCTTTGCATCCCTTGCCAAGGATTTCTCGTAATCTGCCTTCGCCTTCCTAACCTCCTTTGTAACTTGGTTGCATATCAACTTGTATCTATCATAGGCCTCTGTATCATGTGTTAATTTGTAAGTATCCCATGCATTTTTCTTCTCTGCCATATGCCTCAGTAGTTCATCTGACATCCATTTTGGCCTAAACCTTGAACAATATTTCTTAGTTGGTATGTAAAGCCTAGTATCTTCCAAGATAAGTTCTTTGAATGCTTTCCATTTTGAATTTGCTGTTGGTAACATCATCAGTTGGTCCCACTGTATAGAATTTAAATACTGTCTCAGTCCATCGTAGTCGCCTTTACGGAAGCAATAACCCTTCCCTTTACCCCTAATGGTAGTTACCTCTTTGAGTAAATCCCACTTCAGCACACTGTGATCACTGCCACCTAGTGGTTCATTTATCTGCAGATTCTTAATGCATGAAGAATCACTGCTGATAATCAAATCAAGAGTATTACTCCCTCTAGTTGCCTCCCGAACATGCCGATATAGAAAACAATCATCCAATAAATCCACAAAAGCCCTGCATGCAAGGCTTTTGGGGGGAAAATATCTATCAGCTTGGCCCATAGAAATTCCTTCTCTTGTAGATAGAAGGAATCTGTTTTGTAGAGACAGAATGGATACATTTAAACAAAGAACACTAAATTAAGAACACTAACTCTTAATTGTTTATACAGTAATGTCAGAAGTGTCATCAGTAAAATGAGTGAATTCGAACGTCTAGTTAGGACAAGTAACGCTGACATAATACAGCTTAGGGAAATCTGGTGCCACCTGGAGATAGTGGATGGTGAGTTTCAGTACAATACGTATAATGTATTTAGGAAGTATAGGGAAGACAGAAGGGGTGATGGGGTAATGCTTCTCATCAAAAGCATCCTGGGCGCAACGTAAGCTTTCCCGGATTCAGATGTTTCCTGTACTAGTATGGAATCTGAATGGTGTGAGATAGTTGAAAGCAAAGTTATAATGAGAGTGGAAGTAATCTACAGGCCAGGTGATTGTGAAGGTTACGATGAGAAGCTATACATGCAAATAGAATGAGAAAGTAAGCATCAGTATCTTATTACGGGTGATTTTAAGTTGCTTCTGTTTGGATCAAATAGGAAACTCAATATGGGGAACAAATTTTTAAAATCAGCTAGATGATTGTTATTTGTATCAAAATGGCAGGGGAAGTAATAGGGAAAAAAGTTTTCTAGACCTCATCATTGCCCATGAACCAGATTTTCCAGATTACCCACATGACATGATAAGGCTGACAGTACAGTAACCAGTACTAGGAAGTGACCACGGAGTTCTAGAACATGAGATGGAGAATCAGAAAGCCTCAGGTGAAGATGAAGTTACTGTAGAGTTATTAAAATTTGGAGAAAGAGACATTACAGAGAAACTGTCAAGACTCTTCATAAAATACATTAGGGAAAGGTTGATGTAGTAGTAGTAGTAGTAGTAGTAGTGGCATGTGATGCAAGAAAGCAAGTGTATGAGCTTATGCAGCATCAGCCAAAAAAAAATCACACCATTCCCTCCAAATGCCTGTCCAGTTCCTCCTTAAATTTATTTAACCTGTCAACTTCCACAACGACAGATGGAAGTTTGTTCCAGCAAATAACCACCCGCTGGCTAAAGGCAAATTTCCGCACATCTATTCTACATCTCTCTTTTCTTAATTTGAATTTATGCCCCCTTTGGTTCGTAATCTGAACAAGTGGAAGGATCCCATCAGAATTCAGCGTGCTCAACCCATTCAAGGCCATATAGACCTCAATCAGATCACCGCGCAGGTGCCTAATCTCCAGCCACTGCAATTTGTAGAACTTAAGCCTCTCTTGGTAAGAGGATCGTTTCATTCCCCTCACCAATCTTGTTGCCCTTCTCTGTACACGCTCAAATAAATTTACATTCTTCATAAAATGAGGCCTCCAGACCTGTACGCAGTACTCAAGGCGTGGCCTGACCATTGCCTTATACAGAGGGACAATCATCTCCTTCTCCCTGCTAGCAAACTTCCTATATATCACTGACAAACACCATGACCTGCCCTGGCAGCCTGTCTGCATTGCTCAGAAAACTTCATATCTGACTGCACAATTACTCACAGATCTTTTTCATTTTCTACCACCTTAAGTGTAGTACCACACAGTTGGTACGTTTCTCTGGGGTTACTTCTCCCCATATGCAGTACTTTGCATTTGTCAAGGTTAAACTTCAGTTGCCACTTCTTAGCCCATCTGCCCAAATTATCTAGATCCTGTTGCAGTAGCACAGTGCCATTACTGTCATTAACATCCCTGCCAACCTTTGTATCATCTGCAAACTTCGACATTAAGCCTGACATACCTTCATCAATATCATTGATAAATATACAGAACAACAGTGGACCTAACAATCAACCCTGTGGGACTCCACTGATAACATTAGTCCACGAAGAGCAGCACCCATTGATTACCACCCTGTCTTCTCCCACTTAACCATCCTTTTATCCATTGTAGCAACTTACCCTTAATACCATTCTCCTCTAATTTGTACAATAGTCTTCCATGCGCAACAGTGTCAAAAGCTTTCCTGAAATCCAAATATATGATATCAAATTTTTTTTTTTTTGCATCCAGTTCCTTTGTAACCACATCATAATATCCTATAAAATTTGTCAGACAAGACTTTCCCTTAACAAACCCATGCTGTGTCTGAATTATTGCTGCAGTCTTGTCTAGATGATCCTGCAATGCATCTTTAACCAGTGACTCCATTATTTTACCCGGAAGAGAAGTTAAACTAACTGGTCTGTAATTACTCGTGTCACCCTTTGTGAATTGGGGATACATTTGCACATCTCAGTCCGTGGGGACCTCCCCTGAATCCAAGGATGCTCTCATAATTATGGCTAAGGGTTTGCTTAGTTGCTTTGCCGCCTCCTTTAATATAACTGGATAGATCCCATCCACCCAGGTGCTTTTCTTATGTTTAACTCTTCAACAATTTCTCTTCCACTTTGCTTTCAGGTATTAGAAAATCATTAAGTATCCTGCTACAATTTGATAACCTTCTGCCATTTTCAAGCCTTAATAATTCCTCATGTGTGAATATAGATGCAAACTACGTAATCAGTTTGCTATCTGAGCAGGATCATCAACAGTCGAACCATCGATGTCAAGTGGACCAATCAGATTCACCCCCTTCCTTTTAGAGTTTATATAAGTAAAGAAATCCTTGCTGTTTTTCTTAGCATCTTTTGCCAAGGATTTCTCGTAATCTGCCTTCGCCTGCCTAACCTCCTTTGTGACCTGATTACAGACCAGCCTATATCTACCATAGGCTTCTGAGTCGCTTGATAATTTATATGCATCCCATGCATTTTTCTTCTCTGTTGCGAGTCTCATTAGTTCATAAGATAACATTTAGGCCTAAACCTTGAACAATATTTCTTAATAATTGGTATGAAACGTTTAGTAGCATCCACGATTAATTCCTTGAATGCTTCCCACTTAGAATTTTCTGTTGGTAATATCGTCAGTTTATCCCACTGTACAGAATTTAAAAACTGTCGGAGACCACTGTACTCACCTTTACAGAAGCCAAAACCCTTTCCTTTACCCTTGATGGTAATTAAATCTTTAAGTAAATCCCACATCAGTACACTGTGATCACTGCCACCTAGTGGTTCCTTTATCTGCAAATTCTTAATACACGAATGATCACTGTTGATAACCAGATCAAGAGTATTACTTTCTCTGGTTGCCTTTCGAACATGCTGCTTCAGAAAACAATCATCCAATAAATCCACAAAAGTCTGACTAGTGTGTGAGTGACCAACTCACAAGTTCCAGTGAATATCTGGGAAGTTAAAATCCCCCATTATAAGACATTCCGATTTACTAGCCCATTCTATTTCTCTGTACAATTGTTCGTGGTACTCATTCGAGTTATTAGGCCTATAACACACTCCTACTCTTATTTTTGCTTTCGCAGTGCTTATATCACACCAAGCTGACTCAACAGTGCACTGTTCATCTATATCAACTAGATGCACTTCTTTTGATTTATGTTTTTCTTAATTAACAGCATAACACCTCCTCCCTTTCTATCCTTTCTGTACACATTGTACTCCCCAAATTCCAGTTCAGTATTCCTTATATCTGTGTGACACCACGTCTCTGCTGTCCCAACAATATCCGCCTTTGATGTCTTGACCAACACTTCAAATTCATCAAATTTATTTACTATACTTCTAGCATTGGAAGAAGCGGAGTTCCCCAAGAATCAGTATTAGGACCAGTGTTGTTTTTGATTTTCATAAATGACATCGATGAAGGGACGGAAGTTGTGATTAGCGTTAGCAAAGGCACGTGATGCAAGAAAGCAATGTTATATATCATCAGCCAAAAAAAAAAAAACCCTTATTTCACCCATCCACTCGCTCCAATCGTTTGTCAAGTTCTGCCTTGAATCTATTTAAGCTATCAACTTCAACGACAAATTGAAGTTTGTTCCACCAATCAACCACCCGCTATCTAAAGGCAAACTTCCGTACATCTGTCCTACGACCATCTTTTCTCAATTTGAGTTTATGCCCTCTCAGACGATTATTCTGAGCAAGAGGAAGGATCCCATCTGCACTGATAATGCTCAAACCCTTCAAGGCTTTATACACCTCAATCAGATCACTTTGCAGGGGCCTAGTCTCCAGACAATGCAATTTGCAAAGCTTAAGCCTTTCTTTGTAAGAGCAACCCTTTGTTCCATTCACTAATCTTGTTGCCCTTCTCTGTACTCGTTCCAACAGCTCTACATCCTTCTTAAAATGAGGCCTCCAGACTTGTATACAGTACTCAAGGTGTGGCCTGACCACTGCCTTATACGAGGGGATAATCACCTCCTTATCCCTGTTAGAAAATTTCCTGTATATCATTGACAAGACACGATGAGCTACACTTGCAGACCGTCTGCATTGCTCAGAAAACTTCATATCTGCCTGCACAATTACCCTCAGGTCTGTTTCATTCTCTGCGACTGTCTGTGTGGTACCACAGAGTTGATACGGTGCTCTGGGGTTACTGCTTTCCATATGTAGTACTTTACATTTGTCAATGTTAAACTTCATTTGCCACCTCTCAGCCCCATCTGCTCAACTTTTCTACATCCTGTTGCAGCAGTGAGCTGTCATTAGTGTGATTAATAACCCTTCCAACCTTCATACTGTCTGCAGACTTGGACATTAAGCCTGATATACCATCATCATTATCATTTATAAATACAGAAAACCAGGGGTTTCCCCCCATCTCCCAATGCTTTGATTGTGGGTGTAACAGTTCACTGCATAGGCCAGAATTTTAAAATTATGGATTTTATAAGTGTAGTGTTACGTATCGTTTTTCTGACCATTTAGCCGTTGAGACTCACTATTGCCCACACTTTGCCACCAGGCGTTAGGTAGGTCAGGCACCCAGTAGATTGTTTAAGTACTCTGGCAAGCCCTGCCACCTAATTTCCATATATATATATACAATTATATATATATATATATATATATATATATATATTTTATATATATATATATATATATATATTTTATATATATATATATATATATATATATATATATATATAATTATATATTATTTATATATATATAAATATATATAAATTATATTTATATATATAAATATATATAAATAAATTATAAATTATATATATATAATTATATATTATATATTATATATAATTATATATATATATATATATATATATATATATATAGTTATTTCTTTTAAAAGAAATAACAATATGTACTCTGTTCGTACCCATGCATTGCTAAAACAGCTACTGGGACAACAGAAAAAGCTAGAGATAGAAATAAATTAAGTAAAACTACTATAAAAGCATATTAAAAATAAAATACAACATGAATTATCATATTACAAAAGAATAATATATATATTATATATATATATTATATATAATATATATATATAGATATATATTATATAAAAATAGTGTATAGATGGACTGAAGACTGTGGCTGAAAGGCAGAAGTTTGGGAATATAGAGAAGACGTCCCCAGTGAGGCAGGCCAATGCCTTACCAGGCGAAGAATGGGGGGAAAGAGACTGCAGAAACTCTCCCCCATCAGGGGCGAAATAGGACCATGCAAGGGAGCGCATTCAAGAAAGCCAATTTTGCCATACAGCAATGCTGCTTCTCTCGTCCTTATGTTATTCCTGTCTAGGTCACCAGAATTTGGGAGTTACTGTGGGACCAGATTCCCGTCCAGTGTTGTCAGGGCCGTATAGACGCGTGAGATGTGGTCTCATCCGTTTTACATTTATAGTGGAGTAATCTTCATCTGTGTAGACGTATTGTGGTAAGTGGGGCATGGGAGGTTCTTTGTCCTCATGCTGGTGCCCTCCCCCTGTCCGGTTTTCACTTGACAGTAGGTGGAGGTCAGAGCTCTGATATAGCTCAGTGAAAGACGACAAAGTTCAGTATGGGTAAGTCTTGTGGTCGCTTGTGGGATTTGTCCTCCCAGTTCGTTGGTGTATTGTCAATGAGATGGGTGCAATTTATTTTTTATTCCTTGAGTTTGTAGTTCCCTGCTTCATCAGGTAGCAGCTTCTGTCAGCTCCATGGTTCTATCTCCTTTACTGGACTGTGTCTGTGTGCCTGGAGCATTCCACGTGTTGTTTTATGGGGTTGCTCACTGTCTTCTTGCAAATAGTTTTTGTGCATATTTGCTGAAGGCTTTAATTCATCCTCGGGTTCAAGTAGTTATTGTTCCTGGTAATGAGTACACATCTTAGGTCTTCGTATAGTGTAAAGTGTAAAGTGTGTTTAGGGTCAAGCGGCACCAGGGATTTCCCCATCTCCGCGTAGTTTACATTGTGGGTGAACCAGTTGACTGGAAAAGCCAGAGATTTAAAAGTGTATGGATTTTGTATCGGTCTTCGTATAGTGTGCATTCGTACATCAAGTATTTCCATGGTTCTTCAGTGCAGTTGCATGCCCCATCTTCAATAAATCCAAGCGATGTAAGTTTGCCCTTAATCGGTCCATGCCCCATCAGCAAGAATGTTGCATTTAGCCCTGGAGAAAACCGTAGGGGGGGACTTGGGATACACTGTCTACATGCAGTATGAATTTTTTTGTAACATCCCTCTGTGGATGCGGACCAACGGTCCTTCCACACGTGCTGTAAATGCGTCAGCAATCGCTTCTTTTATGTATTGCAAGCATTCGCCGGGTCTGTGGTATATCCATTCATATTTGTTGTTTTCCCTTTGGAAAGGTGGTATAACATATTGAGTGCATCACCTCTAGGAACAGCGAGAATTCCATCTTCATTTTTACTAATCCCCCTCAAAGCCTTATAAAACTGAATCAGGATATCTCTGAGGTTACCAAGCTCTGTAGCTCACAACCGGTGCCTTTCCTCAGGCGGTGGGCGCCTCCGTAGCAGGAGCAGCAGTGCGTAGCACACGCTTCTTGATTAGACCGGGGTTCGAGCCCGTGACCACCAAATACGGAGGATGCGGAAAGGTCAAGGAATGACCACCGCATATCCCCGGAGCAATATGGCCTTAGTTGCTAATGCTCCTAAAAACCAAATAACAACAACAACATCCTCATGCGGTCATCCTGCTGATCTCACCATTCGAGTTGTCAGATTTGGACCCTTTCAAGAAACTTTATGCTTTTTTTCAGATGAGATCTCCATACTTGAACACAAAATTCCAAATGTGTCTTACAATTGGCTTATACATTTGAACCTCCCTGTTTCTACAGGATAACATTCGAAAAATCATTGATAGGACACCATGGGCTTTCCTGGCTGCCTGTTTACACTGTTCAGAAAACTGCATATCTCTCCCGAATGGTAACTCTCAGATCCCTTTCCTCCACCTTTTAATTCAACCACACCAAGTGTATAATTTATTTGGGGGGTTGCTGTTCCCCAATTGTAAGACCTTACATTTAGTAGCATTAAAACATAGCTGCCACTTCTCTGGCCATCTTTGTCTGTTCAAGTCATACTGAAGGAGCACTGCTTGGCACAAATTTTTAACGACTCCGCCAAACTTTATGTCATCTGCAAATTTTTACATCACGCCTTCTATCCATTTGTCGGTCATTTATGAAAATGAGAACAGTGGTCCAAGAACCGATTCTTGAAGGATCCCACTCCTGATGTTACACCCATCTGAAGAATATTAATCACAACCCTCTACCTTCTGCCATGCCAATCACCCAGCAAATCTTAGAATTTTACCAGTAATCCCAATCTGTTCAAGCTTATAAAGCAACGAACAACCATGTGCCTCCTTCAGAATGCCATATCTATCGGTCCCTAGATTGCACTCTTAAATAATGCCTCTATGATTTTTTCTACCACTGAAGTCAGGCTAACCAGTCTATGTATATGCAAAATACATTAGTATTTTGCATATACATTCACATGAGTTATTAAAGGAGGAGCATGCCAGAAATTCATCAAACTGTAACAGGGAGCTAAAGGATTTTGTAATAACTGAGAGCAAAGTGGAGGAGAAATTGTTTAAGTTAAACATAAGATCTGAGGTGGATGGGACCTATCCAGTTATATTAAAGGAGGCAGCAAGCTCTTAGCCATGATTATGTGAGCATCCTTGGACTCCCTATGGACTGGAGATGTGCTAATTATTCCCAAATGTAATATTATAATTGCCGACCTATTAGTTTAACTCCTGTTCCAGGGAAAATAATGGAGTCACTGGTTAAAGAAGCATGGAAGGATCATCTAGACAAGAATGCAGTTATAGTTCAGACACACCATTGGTTTGTTAAGGGAAAGTCTTTTCTGACCAATTTGATTGGATACTATGATGTGATCACAAAGGAACTGGATGCAATGAATAAGTCTGATATCATATAATTGGATTTTAGGAAAGCATTTCATACTATTGCATATGGAAGACTACTGCACAAATTGGAGCAGTATAGAATTAAGGGCACGTTGCCACTATGGATAAAGGGGTGGTTGAGTGGGAGAAGACAGGGTGGTAATCAATGGATACTGCTCTTTATGGACTAATGTTATTAGTGGAGTTCCCCAGGTTTGGTGTTGAGCCTATTGTTTTCTGTATTTATCAATGATATTGAAGGTATATGAGGCTTAATGTCCAAATTTGCAGATGATGCGAAGGTAAGCAGGGTTATTAATGACAGTATGCTACTGCAACAGGATCTAGAAAAGTTGAGCAGATGGGCAAAAAAAAAAGAATTACCAGATGAGCTAGGGCATTTCCTACGCTCACATGAAAAATGACAGCAGGCATTTCTGTTGAGTCCCGATGTTCCTGGACTTTGTATTGTAAGTGGATCTAGTAGCAACCGCAAGTGAAGTAAAATTTGAACCTTACAAAGATTACGAAATTAAAATTAACAATATGTTATAGAATTTATGTCAGCAAAATATTGCAGTAGTAATTAAACTGTTGACAAAAATTGAATTACTAAAGAAGTTAAATTTAATCTACCGAAGGAAAGCCACGAAATTCTCGCCAAAATATCAATAACAAAGCTCTCTTAATATTAAGCTGTAGCTTTCCAAAGAATCAACTAATTACAAAAATAAACACCTACATGACTATAGGAATTCAAACTATATATTAACTACAGTTTATTATATTAAAATTAAGAAAAAATCCTCAAAATTAGCATTAGCATTAGCATTAGTAGAGGCATATGATGCAAGAAAGCAAGCTTATTCAGCATCAGCCAAAAAAAAAAAAAAAAAACCCTCTCCCATTTCACCCCTCCGTTCGTTCGAAATACCTGTCCAGTTGAGCTTTAAATTTGTTTAGGCTATCAACTTCAACAACAAGTGATGGAAGTCGGTTCCACCAACCAACCACCAGCTGGCCAAAGGCAAATTTCCGCACATCTATCCGACATCCGTCCTTCCTCAATTTGAATTTATGCCCTCTGAGGTGATTATTCTGAGAAAGAGGAAGAATCCCATTGGCATTGAGCATGCTCAAACCATTCAAAGCCTTATACACCTCTATCAGATCACCTCGCCGGTGCCTAGTCTCCAGACTCTGTAATTTGCAAAACTTAAGCCTTTCTTCGTAAGAGCAACCCTTTGTTCCATTTACTAATCTTGTTGCCCTTCTCTGTACCCGTTCCAGCAGCTCTACATCCTTCTTGAAATGAGGCCTCCAGACCTGTATACAGTACTCAAGATGTGGCCTAACCATTGCCTTATACAAGGGAATAATCACCTCCTTATCCCTGCTAGAAAAATTCCTGTATATCATTGACAAGACACCATGAGCTACTCTTGCAGCTCGTCTGCACTGCTCAGAGAACTTCATATCTGCCTGCACAATTACCCCCAGGTCCTTTTCATTCTCCACCACTGTCAGTGTAGTACCGCAGAGTTGATACATTGCTCTGGGGTTACTGTTACCCATATGTAGTACTTTACATTTGTCAATGTTAAACTTCATTTGCCACCTCTCAGCCCATCTGTTCAACTATTCCAGATCCTGTTGCAGCAGCATAGTGTCAGTAGTGTCCTTAACGACCCTGCCAACCTTTGTATCATCTGCAAACTTAGACGTTAAACTTGATATCCCATCATCAATATCATTCATAAACACCGAAAACAACAATGGACCCAACACTGAACATTGAGGAACTCCACTAATAACATTAGTCCACGTTGAGCAGTGTCCATTGATTACCACTCTCTGTCTTCTGCCACTCAACGATCCCCTTATCCATAGCAGCAATTTGCCTCCAATGCCACACTGCTCCAATTTGTGCAGCAGTCTTCCATGTGCAACAGTATCAAAAGCCTTTCTAAGATCCAAATATATAATATCAAAGTTATTCCCTGCATCCAGTTCTTTTGTGACTACATCATAGTATCCAATCAAATTGGTCAGGCAAGACCTGCCCTTAACAAAACCATGCTGCGTCTGAGCTATAACTGAATTCTTGTCTAGATGATCCTGCAGTGCTTCTTTAACCAGTGCCTCCATTAATTTACCTGGAACAGAAGTTAAACTAACAGGTCTATAATTACTTGTGTCAGCCTTTGATCCTCCTTTGTGAATTGGGGTTACATTTGCACATCTCCAGTCTATGGGTACCTCCCCTGAGTCCAAAGAAGCTCTCATAATTATGGCTAGGGGTTTGCATACTTCCTTTGCTGCCTCCTTTAATATAACTGGATAGATCCCATCCACCCCAGGTGCCTTTTTTATGTTTATCCTCAACAATCTCTCCTCCACTTTCCTCTCAGTTATTACAAAATCATCCAGCTCACTGCCAATGTTTACTTTACCTACGTCATTCTCCTTCCTGAATAACTCCTCATGCGTGAATGTAGATGCAAAATACTCGTTTAGATTGTTAGCCACCTGAGCAGGATCCTCAACTGTTGAACCATCAATATCCAGTGGACCAATCTGATTCATCCCTTTCCTTCTCGAGTTCAAGTATGTAAAGAAAGAACTCCTTTCTGTTTTTCTTTGCATCCTTTGCCAAGGATTTTTCGTAGTCTGCCTTTGCCTGCCTAATCTCCTTTGTGACTTGGTTACAGACCAACTTATATCTATCATAGGCTTCCATGTCACCCATTAATTTGTATGTATCCCATGCATTTTTCTTCTCTGCCACATGTCTCTTTAGTCCATCTGACAACCATTTAGGCCTAAACCTTGAACAATATTTCTTTGTTGGTATGTAAAGCCTGGTAGCCACCAAGATTAGTTCCTTGAATGCTTCACGCGGTCACTCTCTAGCCTCACTTTCTGTAGGCTACCTGGATCCCAGTAGGTGATCGAGGCTACAGTGTATGGCAGCATGCACAGAGAAGTAAGATAAGTATGTTACTACTCTGTTTCTGAAGTTTTGGAAAGACGCGAGGTACTGTACGTGGACACAGAGCCGCCATTTATTCTGACACTGGAAAGCCTTGCAGGCAAACAGCTGCAGATGCTTATGCACATCTTCTGACATCTAGTTTTGCCATGGTGAATTGTGGCTTTTATCCGGACAAGCGATGGTCCTTTGTCAGGTGGTCACAATTCAGTGATCACTCAGTGTACATAATAAGTAAACCCTCAGCTGTCCTTTTGTGTTCTTAAATGAATGTACTATAACATTAGCATTTGGATGGGTGAATTGAAAAGTTTTTTTTTTTTTTTTTTTGGCTGACGCTGTATAAGATTGCTTTCTTGCATCGTAAGCCTTTACTACTGCTAACATCAAGTTTAGTCTATGTTAGACGTACTCTGGTCCAATTCCACCTAACATTTTAATATTTTCCTGACCATAGAGTCAGTGATGACCAGTGTTGAATCCAAGGTGGGGGTGGCCAGAGGTGAGTTTCACTCCCTGTTGAATAAAATTCCCCACTTCACCCAGTGGAAAATAGTAATTTTTATTTTATAAAACACGAATTCCATAAATTTATGTCAAATAAACAAAACGAAAAATCACGTCAACTAATGTCGTACCTGTTAGGTGTACACGGCGAAAATAAATCACTAAAATTCAAAAGACACAAAATTTTCCAAATAATTAAATGTGCAATATTTCTGGCTGCACAAATTAACTAAAAGCCACTATTTCAAGTGTCCGCATTTTTGTTTCATGGTTTCAAGTTCCCTTTATTTCGACAAGAACCATCTCTAGATTTTGCTCACACAAAAGGTCTACTTGCGACTAATTCTTTGTTTGTATATCGCAAACAAGATCGCAGGTTTCCCTGAATTGGTTCTTTTCAGATACTGTTGTAATTATAAAGTGTCCTGCGGCTTTTGGAACAGTCTACTGCAGCCACTAATTCAATTGTCGAGAGTTTCCCTCTTTGGTTTTCACATTCCATTTATTTATTTTTTTTTTTTCACACCAAGGGTCTACTTGTGGCTAATTCTTCCTTTGTATACTTCAAACAAGATGGTTTGGTTGCAGCCTATAAACAATACATTTTATAGGATAGATACAAGTTGATATGCAACCAAGTTACAAATGAGGTTAGGCAGGCGAAGATAGATTACGAGAAATCCTTGGCAAGGGATGCAAAGAAAAACAGCAAAGAGTTCTTTACTTATGTAAAGAACTCGGCCCTGGAGGGATTGTGCAAGGCTCAAGGGGTAGAATTTTTTTCAGCCTGGACTGTACTTGTTAACAGGAGAGATTGCTTCTACAGGGATGGGATACACTTAAATAGAAAGGGTGCAAGAATTTTTGCTGATGCTGTCGAGGCAGTGTTAGGTGGGTCGGAAAACTGCTAGTTGGGGGGGATACAAGGACTAATAGATTAACAGTAGCCAGTGGCAGAGGTGGAAGTGATTCTTGCACTGCTTCTATTGAAATGAGCAGAAGTCTGAAAAACAGGATGCAGGATATTTCAGAGACTGCTGGTAGTCATTGCGGTACAAGTAAACACATGGGTTGTGTTAGGGTAGCTAAGAATAGAAACAGGTGCATGTATACCTGCGTGTACACCAATGCTAGGAGTTTGGTAAATAAATTTGATGAATTTGAGGTATTGCTCAAAACATCAAAGGCAGATATTGTTGGGATATCAGAGACGTGGTGTCACACAGATATAAGTAATGCGGAACTGGAATTTGGGGAATACAATGTGTATAGAAAGGATAGACAGGACAGGAGGGGAGGAGGGGTTATGCTATTAATTAAGAAACACATAAAGTCCAAGGAAGTGAAGCCAGTCGACATTGATGGACAGGGCAGCGTCGAGTCAGTTTGGTGTGACATAAGCATAGGGAAATCAAAATTGAGAGTAGGAGTGTGCTATAGGCCTAATGACTCTGATGAGTATAATAAGATATTGTACAGGGAAATAGAGTGGGCCAGTAAATCAGAGAGTCTTATAATTGGGGACTTTAATTTCCCAGATATTGACTGGAATTTGTGGGTTGGTCACTCGCACACTAGCAAGGCTTTTGTGGATTTATTGGATGATTGTTTTCAACATCAGCATGTTCGTGAGGCAACAAGAGGGAGCAATACTCTTGATCTGATTATCAGTAGTGATTCCTCATGCATTAAGAACCTGCAGATAAAGGAACCACTAGGTGGCAGTGATCACAGTGTGTTGAAGTGGGATTTACTCAAGGAAGTAACTACCATCAGAGGTAAAGGGAAGGGTTTTTGTTTTCGTAAAGGCGACTATGATGGTCTGAGACAGTATTTAAATTCTATACAGTGGGACCAACTGATGATGTTACCAACAGCAAACTCAAAATGGGAAGCATTCAAGGAACTAATCTTGTAGGCTAGCAGGCTTTACATACCAACTAAGAAATATTGTTCAAGGTTTAGGCCTAAATGGTTGTCAGATGAACTAATGAGACATGTGGCAGAGAAGAAAAATGCATGGGATACATACAAATTAATGGGTGACATGGAAGCCTATGATAGATATAAGTTGGTCTGTAACCAAGTCACAAAGGAGATTAGGCAGGCAAAGGCAGACTATGAAAAATCCTTGGCAAAGGATGCAACGAAAAACAGAAAAGAGTTCTTTACATACTTGAACTCGAAAAGGAAAGGGATGAATCAGATTGGTCAACTGGATATTGATGGTTCAACAGTTGAGGATCCTGCTCAGGTGGCTAACAATCTAAACGAGTATTTTGCATCTACATTCACGCATGAGGAGTTATTCAGGAAGGAGAATGATGTAGGTAAAGTAAACATTGGCAGTGAGCTGGATGATTTTGTAATAACTGAGAGGAAAGTGGAGGAGAGATTGTTGGGGATAAACATAAAAAAGGCACCTGGGGTGGATGGGATCTATCCAGTTATATTAAAGGAGGTAGCAAACCCTTAGCCATAATTATGAGAGCTTCCTTGGACTCAGGGGAGGTACCTATGGACTGGAGATGTGCAAATGTGACCCCAATTCACAAAGGAGGTTCAAAGGCTGACACAAGTAATTATAGACCTGTTAGTTTAACTTCTGTTCCAGGTAAATTAATGGAGGCACTGGTTAAAGAAGCACTGCAGGATCATCTAGACAAGAATTCAGTTATAGCTCAGACGCAGCATGGTTTTGTTAAGGGCAGGTCTTGCCTGACCAATTTGATTGGATACTATGATGTAGTCACAAAAGAACTGGATGCAGGGAATAACTTTGATATTATATATTTGGATCTTAGAAAGGCTTTTGATACTGTTGCACATGGAAGACTGCTGCACAAATTGGAGCAGTGTGGCATTGGATGCAAATTGCTGCTATGGATAAGGGGATGGTTGAGTGGCAGAAGACAGAGAGTGGTAATCAATGGACACTGCTCAACGTGGACTAATGTTATTAGTGGAGTTCCTCAATGTTCAGTGTTGGGTCCGTTGTTGTTTTCGGTGTTTATGAATGATATTGATGATGGGATATCAAGTTTAATGTCCAAGTTTGCAGATGATACAAAGGTTGGCAGGGTCGTTAAGGACAATACTGACGCTATGCTGCTGCAACAGGATCTGGACAGGTTGAACAGATGGGCTGAGAGGTGGCAAATGAGGTTTAACATCGACAAATGTAAAGTGCTGCATATGGGAAACAGTAACCCCAGAGCAAAGTATCAACTCTGCGGTACTACACTGACAGTGGTGGAGAATGAAAAGGACCTGGGGGTTATTGTGCGGGCAGATATGAAGTTCTCTGAGCAGTGCAGACGAGCTGCAAGAGTAGCTCATGGTGTCTTGTCAATGATATACAGGAATTTTTCTAGCAGGGATAAGGAGGTGATTATTCCCTTGTATAAGGCAATGGTAAGGCCACATCTTGAGTACTGTATACAGGTCTGGAGGCCTCATTTCAAGAAGGATGTAGAGCTGCTGGAACGGGTACAGAGAAGGGCAACAAGATTAGTAAATGGAACAAAGGGTTGCTCTTACGAAGAAAGGCTTAAGTTTTGCAAATTACAGTGTCTGGAGACTAGGCACCGGCGAGGTGATCTGATAGAGGTGTATAAGGCTTTGAATGGTTTGAGCATGCTCAATGCCAATGGGATTCTTCATCTTTCTCAGAATAATCACCTCAGAGGGCATAAATTCAAATTGAGGAAGGACGGATGTCGGATAGATGTGCGGAAATTTGCCTTTGGCCAGCGGGTGGTTGGTTGGTGGAACCGACTTCCATCACTGGTTGTTGAAGTTGATAGCCTAAACAAATTTAAAGCTCAACTGGACAGGTATTTCGAACGAACGGAGGGGTGAAATGGGAGTGGGTTTTTTTTTTTTTTTTTTGTTTTTTTTGGCTGATGCTGAATAAGCTTGCTTTCTTGCATCATATGCCTCTGCTAATGCTAATGCTAATGCTAATGCTATGTAAACTCTAGAAGGAAGGGGATAAATCAGATGGGTCCAGTTGATATTGATGGGTCAACTGTTGATGATCCTGCTCAGGTAGCTAACAAACTAAATGAATATTTTGCATCGACATTCACACATGAGGAGTTATTCAGCGAGGGGAATGCCAGAGGTGTATTCAACTCTAGAAGTAAGCTACAGAATCTTGAAATAACTGGGAGTAAAGTGGAGTAGAAATTGTTGAAGACAAACACAAGAAAGGCACCAGGGGTGGATGGGATCTATCCAGTTATATTAAAGGAGGCAGCAAAGAAAGTAAGCAAACCCTTAGCCATAATTATGAGAGCTTCCTTGGACTCAGGGGAGGTACCCATAGACTGAAAATGTGCAAATGTGACCCCAATTCACAAAGGAGGATCAAAGGCTGACACAAGTAATTATAGACCTGTGAGCTTAACTTCTGTTCCAGGAAAATTAATGGAGGCACTGGTTAAAGAAGCACTGCAGGATCATTTAGACAAGACTTCAGTTATAGCTCGGACACAGCATGGTTTTGTTAAGGGGAAGTCTTGCCTGACCAATTTGATTGGATACTATGATGCAGTCACAAAAGAACTGGATGCAGGAAATAGCTTTGATATTATATACTTCGATCTTAGAAAGGCTTTTGATACAGTTGCACATGGAAGACTGCTACACAAATTGGAGCAGTGTGGACATTGGAGGCAAATTGCTGCTATGGATAAAAGGGTGGTTGAGTGGGAGAAGACAGAGAGTGGTAATCAATTGACACTGCTCATCCTGGACTAATGTTATTAGTGGAGTCCCTGAGGGCTCAGTATTGGGTCCATTATTGTTTTCTGTATTGATAAATGATATTGATGATGGTATATCAAGTTTAATGTCCAAGTTTGCAGACGATACAAAGGTTGGCAGGGTTGTCAAGGACACTACTGACACTATGCTGCTGCAAAGGATCTGGAAAGGTTGAGCAGATGGGCTGAGGGGTGGCAAATGAAGTTTAACATTGACAAATGTAAAGTACTATACATGGGAAACAGCAACCCCAGAGCAACGTATCAACTCTGTGGTACTACACTGACAGTGGTAGAGAAAGAAAGGGACTTGGGGGGTGGTTGTGCAGGCGGATATGAAGTTCTCTGATAGTGCAGACGGGCTGCAAGAGTAGCTCATGGAGTATTGTCAATGATATACAGGAATTTTTCCAGCAGGGATAAGGAGGTGATTATTCCCTTATATAAGGCATTGGTCAGGCCACACCTAGAGTACTGTATAAAGGTCTGGAGGCCTCATTTCAAGAAGGATGTAGAGCTGCTGCAACGAGTACAGAGAAGGGCAACAAGATTAGTGAATGGAACAAAGGGGTGCTCTTACGAAGAAAGGCTTACGTTTTGCAAATTACAGTGTCTAGAGACTAGGCACCAGCGAGGTGATCTGATAGAGGTGTATAAAGCCTTGAATGGGTTGAGCATGCTCAATGCGGTTGGGATTCTTCCTCTAGCTCAGAATAATCACCTGAGAAGGCATAAATTCAAATTGAGGAAAGACAGATGTAGGATAGACGTGCAGAAATTTGCCTTTAGCCAGCGGGTGGTTGGTTGGTGGAACAGACTTCCACCCCTTGTCGTGGAGGTTGATAGCCTAAATTAGTTTAAGGCTCAGCTGGGCAGGTATTTTGAACGAACAGAGGAGTGAAGTGGAAGTGGGTTTTTTTTTTTTTTGGCTGCATAAGCTTGCTTCTTGCTTCAAATGCCTGTACTAATGCTAATGCTATATCCTTTTTTTATTAGAAAACGAAATGCACAAGGCATACTTGCATATGGGTTTAGGTAATTAACTATATAATATTTATATAGATACACCATAGTTTTCCCATAAATATTAGTAAGGATTTGGGACTAAAGATGAATTTGGCTAAAAAAAAAGTAATAATGAACGAGTATGCCATAGCGTTACCATTAGTAGAGGCATTTGATGTAGAAGCTTAGTAGAGGCATTAGTAGTAGAAGCTTGATATACCATCATCAATATCATTTATAAATACAGAGAACAATAATGGACCCAACACTGAGCCCTCAGGGACTCCACTAATAACATTAGTCCACGATGAGCAGTGTCCATTGATTACCACTCTCTGTCTTCTCCCCCTCAACCACCGCTTTATCCATAGCAGCAATTTGCCTCCAATGTCACACTGCTCCAATTTGTGTAGCAGTCTTCCATGTGCAACAGTATCAAAAGCCTTTCTAAGATCCAAGTATATAATATCAAAGCTATTCCCTGCATCCAGTTCTTTTGTGACTGCATCATAGTATTCAATCAAATTGGTCAGGCAAGACTTCCCCATAACAAAACCGTGCTGTGACCGAGCTATAACTGAAATCTTGTCTAAATGATCCTGCAGTGCTTCTTTCACCAGTGCCTCCATAATTTTCCTGGAACAGAAGCTAAGCTCACAGGTCTATAATTACTTGTGTCAGCCTTTGATCCTCCTTTGTGAATTGGGGTCACACTTGCACTTTTCCAGTCTACGTGTACCTCCCCTGAGTCCAAGGAAGCTCTCATAATTATGGTTAATGGTTTGCTTATTTCCTTTGCTGCCTCCTTTAATATAACTGGATAGATCCCATCCACCCCGGGTACCTTTCTTGTGTTTATCTTCAACAATTTCTCCTCCACTTTACTCCCAGTTATTTCAAGATTCTGTAGCTTACTGCTAGAGTTGAATACACCTCTGGCATTTCACTCGCTGAATAACTCTTCATGTGTGAATGTCGATGCAAAATATTCATTTAGTTTGTTAGCTACCTGAGCAGGATCATCAACAGTTGACCCATCAATATCAAGTGGACCAATCTGATTCATCCCCTTCCTTCTAGAGTTTACATAAGTAAAGAACTCTTTGCTGTTTTTCTTTGCATCCCTTGCCAACGATTTCTCGTAATCTGCCTTCGCCTGCCTAACCTCCTTTGTAACTTGGTTGCATATCAACTTGTATCTATCATAGGCTTCTGTGTCGTGTGTTAATTTGTAAGTATCCCATGCATTTTTCTTCTCTGCCATATGCCTCATTAATTCATCTGACATCCATTTTGGCCTAAACCTTGAACAATATTTGTTAGTTGGTATGTAAAGCCTAGTAGCTTCCAAGATTAGTTCTTTGAATGCTTCCCATTTTGAATTTGCTGTTGGTAACATCATCAGTTGGTCCCACTGTATAGAATTTAAATACTGTCTCAGTACATCGTAGTCACCTTTACGGAAGCAATAACTCTTCCCTTTACCCCTAATGGTAGTTACCTCTTTGAGTAAATCCCACTTCAGCAAACTGTGATCACTGCCGCCTAGTGGTTCATTTATCTGCAGATTCTTAATGCATGAAGAATCACTGCTGATAATCAAATCAAGAGTATTACTCCCCCTAGTTGCCTTCCGAACATGCTGATGTAGAAAACAATCATCCAATAAATCCACAAAAGCCCTGCTAGTGTGTGAGTGACCAGCCCCCAAATTCCAGTCAATATCTGGGAAATTAAAATCTCCCATTATAAGACTCTCTGATTTACTGGCCCACTCTATTTCTCCGAACAGTTTCTTATTATACTCATCAGAGTCATTAGGCCTATAGCACACTCCTACTCTCAATTTTGATCTCCCAATGCTTATGTCACACCAAACTGACTCAACACTGCACTGTCCAGCGATGTCGACTGGCTTCACTTCCTTGGTTTTTATGTG